>NC_064535.1:31724302-32033515 GCF_023856365.1 Brienomyrus brachyistius | reverse complement strand
ACAGGGCAGCACTTTGAAAATACTGTTCTCATTAGTGGAGTTAATTCCTAGCATAGAAATGTGACAAGGGCCAGAGAAAGACAGATCGCATTTACTTGCTGTGGCACCTGCAGCCTTCTTTCCAGAGGACGGGGGGAAGACATTCTTATTTCTCTTGCAAACCTGTAGCCAGCCTCAGAAAGGGTGGGGCAGGAAGCCCATCTTTCATCATGATGGTTAGGAGACACCTGGGTGGAATTTGGGTGAGTGCAGTGAGGGGATGCAAAACGGACGGTGCACACGTCACTCCACAAGGGAGCTGTGCTCCACATGAGAAAAGCAGCTCATGGGGAGAAGGATGTGGAAAAACTATATGGGGGAAGGGAAAGTGTTTTTTCATCCATAGGATAATGGCTGACAGCAAACAGTGGAAGCACATAGTCTCCTGCGGTGGGCTAGACACATGGCACCAGTATAAAGTTGGAGTCTGCAGATTGTTGGGTAATTTTCTTTCCGGGGCGGGGGGGGGGGGTTCGTTCTGGCCCCAGCTGTGATGGAAAACTTTTTCACTGTCCTTTGGCCCTCCACACCCCTAACACCCCCCCCCCCACACACACACACACACACATACACACTGCCCCAAACACACACCAGGCCCACATAAATGCCACTCAATGAGGGTGGCCATCCTGGAAATTGCCCCCTAACTCCTTTGTCATAAAGGGTGGGGCTCGGGGTTGTCATGGTGACAAGCTGGTCCACGGGAAGGGGGTGGAGAAGACATTAGCGACAGCAGTCACGCCCGGGACAGGCTCCATGTCGGAATACCAGTTCCAACTGTAATTGACCACAATATCCGTGCCTTGGAGAAGAACACAGCCAATATTATGCATTCAAACTCCAAATTGTTATAACGGTTGTGAGGTTCTGCCATTCAGGACTTTGGCACTGCAGTTTTAAAATTCTGCTTTTTTCTAGTCCCTGTCTTGATTGGTGCTCAGCACAACTGCAGGATATGCAGGTCTGAGCTCAGTAAATCCTGTTGTTGTCCTGCTGTGCTATTCCCTGCTGTGTAGCAAAACACAGAGCCATTATACCCCTCTGACTTCTGAGAGTTGGCACAGTACTCGCGAATGAAATAAAAGGCTCCCACTGGAACCTCAGCCATGCTCTGAGACGAAACGCACACTCACATACAAATTATAAAAAGAGCATGGATGATGACTCTGAAAAGCGAATGACTCCTATTCTCAGTTTATATGAAGCAAATATCCATTTTGTCATGTCTTAAATCACAAATTTATCCTGCAGACTGTGAGCCATGCAGAATACCACATAATTTGCAAGATTAAGAGGCACAGTAAATGAAAGAAAGATATAGGTTTCATACCACCTTATGGGCTTTCTGTCAGGGCTGTCCTCGTGTCTGACATGAACAGGCGTGGTGGTGACACAGAAATGTAACGGACAAGGTCCCTTAAGTGATGCTCGGGGTCACCAAGGGCATGTGAACTAAGCACCAGGCTGGCTCAGAGTCAGACCCGCGGACTTTCCGGAGCAGAGTGGCGCACCAGGAAGGTGCTTATTGGAGGAATTCAGCACTTTGGACAGCACCACTGATATGCTGTCCTTAGCGTGCCTGAGCCGTTCACCGGCAAGAAGGGTAGGGTGCAGAGAATCCTCTGGTTCTGGCTGAAGGGGTCTAAAGACACAGCAGAATAGGAGGCTGGACCTTACTCCGGGTGAATAGTTTTACACGCATCTCCTTCCCCACCTCCTCTGGTGCCCCCATCTTCCTAGTGTCACCAACCTCTGCAGTCCTGGAGGAATTCACAGGCAGGCTTCCAAAGGAGATCATTATTCTTCCCCGATGCTGTGATTCTCTGGCAGGAGTGATGTTTAACATCTCAGCGGGTTAACGTTGGGTTTGGTAGAAGAAAATACTCACATTATGAGCTCAGTTAACCTAGTGGTTAAAACTATTAAGTGATTACCACTGTGGTTATGCTTGTGACTCTGACTTTGACCATGACCTCATTTTACACCTTGTTTTTACTAAAGCAGGACTATTTTTCTGTTTTATATAATATTAGCATGCCAGGGTGGGAGGGGGGACTTTCTTCCTCTCTCTCGCTCTCTCTCTCTCCATCCCTCCCTTCTCTCTTTCCATTTACCTCTCTGTACCCCTGCAACTGTGGCAAGAATTTCATTATGTTCCTGGGAACACACATGACAATATAACTGAACCTCAATTAATGCGTCGCTAAGATGGTTGTTACTGCAGGAATTATTTCTGGTTCACAGGCTGCGATTAATACTTGTAAATTAGTAGTATTTACTATTGCAGTATTTAGTGCTTCGGATTCATGTAGCCTTCAAAAAATCTGGATCTAATAGGGCACCAGCAACTTCACCCTGATGAACAGGTTATCTACAGCCAATGTTAAAAACAAACTGTGTTTGAGGCAATCAAAAAGGTTACATTTAAAGCGAAAAGGACACATCTGAGAACCCCAACCAGCTTCACGATAATTAAGCATGCTTACTCTTCCTGCTGTGTGATTAACAAAATGGTTAAAGCATGTTTAGTGTAGTGTAATTAATGGTGGTTAATGGGATTCACTGATTAAGTGGAACCCATCAGTTCATTTGGGGAGTAATATCTCAGGTTGTGTGCTGAACCTTGAACATGGTGTTACAAACTTCCAATTTATTTATATTTTATCAATTCAGTAATTCCTGAACTTCTAAATCATATATCCAGCAGGGGGTGATATGGCACCTCAATGATTGTCCCAGGTTCAAACCCTGCTATGTGTTGCCCCTATCCTATCTATCTGTGCGATTTACTGCCCATATTCTTTTCTGCACGAGAACCTGTTGGGACTCGGAGTGGCCCCCCAGAGGCTTCAGTGACAGTTGGACACATACGTGTGTATGGGTATACCCAGTGCTGGACTGGCTAAGCGACAGGATTGGGGAATACCTGGTTAGCCACGATCCCCACCCCTCCCGCCCAGTTTTACTGCCTACACTGTCCCCGGTTTAGAGCATGACATTCCTGAAACTCCGTGCCACTCCAACCTTGAGTCTATACCTGCCCGTGATAAGCAAGAAGCCCCTTGTGACTGTGTGTCGTCCCCACCGCCCGCAGGCAGCAGGGAGGCGGCCTTCACCTACGCCATCACGGCGGCAGGCGTGGCCCATGCGGTCACGGCGGCCTGCAGCCAGGGCAACCTGAGTCACTGCGGCTGCGACCGCGACAAGCAGGGCTACTACAACCAGGAGAAGGGCTGGAAGTGGGGAGGCTGCTCAGCGGACGTCAAGTACGGCATCGATTTCTCCCGAAGGTTCGTAGACGCCCGCGAGATCAAAAAAAACGCCCGGAGGCTGATGAACCTCCATAACAACGAGGCGGGAAGGAAGGTAACCCCCCCCCCCAGACAAAAGCATCGATCCACACCATTTAATGCCAGGGCAATTATTTGCAGGAAATGAATCGCTCGGCATGCCCTTGCATCTGCTTTCGCTATTTCTTGCCAATAATTATTTCCTTATAAACACAGCATATTTCACGTTGTTTTTTTCTCACTTGTTTGATACCTGTCTGCTAAAAGGACTCCGACACGCCACAGGTCGCTGCCTTCCTGTGCGAACGACACCTGGTACAGCCGCACTCATGCCAGCGTGCCTGTGTGTGTGTCTGTCTGACGAATGCGCGCTTTCTGACAGGACAGACCCGGAACAACTGAACTACGGCAATGTGGTGCCGCACTTGTCAACAAGCACCCGTTACACTTCCATGTGTTGGCTGTGCTTTAGCCAACAGATGCTCCCTCCCCCCTACAACCCAGCATCATTTCTGCTAGTGAGGGCATCTGCCTTATGTCTGTTTGGCTGTGTTCGTTTGTCATTAGTCATCTTTGAACAACAAAACAACATGGGCCATTACAGAACGAGCTGCTCCTGGGTGCGAATATTAATTATGGAGATTAATGGAGCCTAATGAATGCACAGGGTTTTCTGCTAGGCACTGGAAAGAGGCGGGAGAGAGGCATTGTCCTGCCAGGTGGCAGCCTGCCATGCCTCAGACAGCCCTAGGCCACTTGTTAAGTGTAAAGTCATTCTGCTGCAAGTTGCCAATCCTGCAGAGACATGGCTGTCCCACCAGCAGTTTCCCAGTGTGAGCCTTCCACTTACTGCATCTTATCCCACCTGTAATTTGATTATTTACCTGGCAAAGGCTGAAACTTGGGTCCTCAGTAGGCACAAGTGTGAAGTCATTTAGCTTACTAAGAAAGTGAAAGTATATAAACTATTAGCTGCGAATGCTGATACCTGTAAAATCCAAATGGAAATTATATCCGTCGATTAGCTGTTTTCAGGTCAACAGTGACTATTTAAAAACCTACAAATGATGGTCTGTCACAGAAACTATTTACAATGGACACAGTTTACACAGGCAAGCAATAGTCAGCCAAAGAAACTGTTTACACAGCAAGGCAACAGTCAGCCAAACATTCAACAATCAGCCATACAGACAGTGGCGGCTGGTGAAATTTTATTTTTGGTGGGGCTGACGTACCAATAGATTTCCCTTCATAGTCCAGTATAAGCATTCAAATGAACAGTCAGAAAATGACAACAATTTCACAATCATAATTTAATTTCCTTAGTTGGCTGGGTGATATTTATTTCGGGCTTGTCGGGTCTCAGCTCCTTAACATGGATTTTTTCCACCATTGTACTTCTCGCAAAAGGGTAATTCAATAACGATCTCACGGAACTTGCTGGAAGTCGCCCCTCAACTGTCATCGTCGCCATCATCTCTCTCTGACTGACCTGAGAGCGATCCAAAACTTTCCTGCATTTTCTGTAGCTGGCGAAATTTCCAGCACCTCAAAACCATTTAATTCGGCGATGCTGATAGGCAAAATCTTTATTATATTTGCCTAGCAACCATACATGATTGGCTATTTCGCTGCACTTCTGGGGCGCTTTGATAAGTGCCCAAGAAGTGAAATGATTGGTGGAAATCTGTCGGTGGAAATTCACCGTTGAATGAGAGTCAGTTGGTGGAAATGTTGCTTAAATAATTCAGATTGCATGTAGACACACACTATTAAATAAATCTAACATTGATTAAAAAATATATATATTTTTTATTTTTATATATTTTATATTCCCCCCCATGGGCCAGCCGCCACTGCATACAGACTATTTACACATGGAGATAACAGTCATGTACAGACTACAAAAAGAGACAATGGCTGGACACAGAGACAACAAACAGTTATGCAGACCAGGAGCAACAGTGTGACACACACAGACTACAAACTTCCACATACTGTAGACTACATAGCAGGCAACAGTTGGACACAGACTTCTTACACAGGGACAACAGAGACAGAGACTATTTAAACGGGGAGGCAACAGTTGGACACATAGACTACAAGCTGCCACACAGACTACACAGGAGGCAACAGTCAGACACACAGGCAATTTAAATGGGGAGGTAACGGTCACACGCAGACCATTAACTGCAGTCAGATGCATGCAATGAAAAAGCACAATTTTAATTAAGAAGCAGTTATTTATCAATAAGGTTAATTCTCCTATTTGTAACACCTGATAAGCACCCGAGGAAATACGAAAAAATGCACAAAAAGGCCACATAGAACAAAGAGACAATAGCAGGTGGACAAGATCCATCCATTCAAACATGTCAGTTAATGTGCATGATAACTGAGATGGATGTAGTTGTGTATGAAAATCTGCATACTAAATACAAAGCTGTACTAGCCTGTGTGACTTGGAGTTTAAAGTTAAATACACGCACACACACATACACACACATACACATATTTATATATTTTTTTTCTTTTTTTGACTGTGACACACAGATCTCTGCAGCACTGTCCTCCTCTGTGTACCAGCCTGTCGAACATTTGTAGGCACAATCATGTTTAGTAGAACAGGCTACATTCCAACGGACTGAAATGCTTTTCAGAACAGAGACGCTAAATATCCATCAGCGCGGAGCTGCAGAGCCCTGCGCAGGAATGATCATTTATGAGTAGAAAAGGAGACTCACTTTAGTGCCAGATGAGCAATTACATCCACATGAATCCAATTTCTTGCAACTCCTCCTAAGTACACAGTGTGTTTGACGTGAACGATCGTAGCTAGGAATTTCTGGTCTTTTACTAATTGGTAGCAGGAGACAGACTATGATGGACAGTGTTACATAAACACTTCCAACTATACACCAATCAGGGGGGTTCCATAAGGAACAATAATTGCGGTCTGTGCCATAAGTTCTTGGGACGCCCTAGTTCTCCGACGACACGCAAGGCAGGGTTTCTAACTGATGCCATTGCCCACCCCCTGATTACCCTCTCATATTCCTGCCATTAGCCGTATTTCACTCCAAGACAATGACTTTGTTTCTTGTATATGTAATTGTCTAGATAAATCCATTTGTTACTCCAAATAACGTTATTTTAAGAACCTGCGTGTAGCCCCTGTGCCAAGTGGACCCTTGAACCTCGGATTTCGCACGGCTGAAACACCCTGGTTATTCCGCCCTATTCGCGTGTAGATGAGAAGAGCAAGCGGTGCCAGGTTAGATCGTATAAATGGTGATGCCATAACTTTTAAAAATGTCAGATTCCGATGTCCTGAAGTAGTCGCAGAAGTGAGTTTCCCCTATCGCGATGAATCTAAGCCCGCAACTCACACACTACTGAAAACGGCTGCATTGCATCTTTATATAGTTTAAGTTTGTTTTCAGTATTCTTAAAAGTAGACTACCGGTTTGGGGTAAATTATGAATGCATTTTAGTTTACGTTAAAAGAAATTTTAAAAAGAAAAATAACATCAAACTAAAATGAGGTAAAACTGTAGCGAAATCGTACGTATTTTAAAACCTACAGCCTGCATGATTTTTCGACCAGTTCTCAATCTTCAAAAAGCCTTGTTATTGCACTGATCTCTAAAACAGACCCTGAACTGTACACTCCCTCCATCGGCCTGCTTCTCTTTCAATATTTCGATGGTCGGCGCAGCATCCAAAGCACACTGCAATCCAGATGTAAACGGTTAATGGTCATCATTGGAGTGCGTATGAGCAGCGTATCTGCGGCACATCAAGTAGCAACGTGCTCCATATTTAAGTAGAGTGTAACAGTATACGAACACAGTGAAATGAGATTTATATTTGTTTTTCCCCAGCACTGATGTGGTCTTTTGGAAGGTACAGAGAATTACAGAGCAGGATGTCACCAATAATGGTGTTTTCCCCATGTGTCTGACATATTACTGGCAAGAAGGAGCATTTTAGAATCTCAAATATTTTAAACTGGATTTAGGTTTATTTCATGTGCAACTGCATTTTAAAAATGTCTACTAACTAGAATATATTAGACGGTCTGTAAGTGATTAAAATGACTTAATTTCCCCCTACTGTTGATTCTTTATTAGAATTGGAGCAAATCTGAAACATTCCGTGGTTATATTATATCTAGATTGCGCATTGAACAAAAAATCGTTAGATAGATAGATAGATAGACAGATGATAGATAGATAGATAGATAGATAGATACACGACCAGAAACTGTGGCTTATAATTATATTGTATATAAACATAGAAAAACATTTGCGCACAATTAAGAAAGGCCACTGTCGTCATGTTTATCTCAGTGTGAATCGAAGTGAACAAAGACGCCATTCATGGTTTTTCCAACTTCTTCCACCCGTTTACAAAAACTTTAAATCCAAAAGCGCATCCTGTGTGCCATGCCGCAGTAAAAACAAATCTGGTCTGATGGCCCGTTTAGTTATGAAGTGCTTGGAAGCTATAGGACAGTTCGAGGAAACAGCGCAGGAGTTATTGATCTAGAGAAGAGTGAGGAGTACATGTGCACAACAACATAGTGGAGCTTCATCAAGGCCGGCAGTGGATATATGAACGCAGGGTTGCAGATGCTTAACATTAGTGCCCCCCCCCACCCCCCACCCAAAGAACCAACCTCAAAGGCGACATCTTTACTGTTGTTGTCCCATTTGTAAAATGTACTAAGCAACATAATAGTTTGCATACAAAACAAAGTTTTAGGCATTGAGATCTACAATGCAAGCTTATTGTTCCTCAGAATAACATGATTAACTTAGGAATACTATGTGCAATTTCTTTTAAGACATTCAATAAAAATGTATGAGTACGTCTGAAAAGAAACATTATGAGAGACGCCAAGCCCAATTATGAATTCTTACTATAAGTAAACTGCACATTGCCTTTTTATAGTGGGAAGTGACACATTGAATTGAAAGCCATAGTAAGAAAAGTACAAGGGAGGGGGGCAATCATGCCAAATCTGCACTCTGAAGCCTTTTATTTGTTGGCTCACGTGCTGATTAAGTGCAAGTGCGCCTGAAAGGTGCAGAGATTTAAGCTGCCGCCTCTTTAACGGGCTGCAGTTGGGCATCTCTCATATGAACTTTGTGCTTTCCCATCTGGACTTACTCTGAGGTCTTCCCCTCTTCTCTTGCCAGGAGATGCCTTTCCAGAGCTTCTGCATTTCTCTTCCACAGCCAAGTGGCCATTTTAATTATGGACATTTTGATGGGACTGTTGAGCTAAATGGAAAATAAATTTACTTCAAGACCTTTTCTCCTCCTCATATATTTCACCTTCCCAATTCTTTGACATGTGACCTTCTCTGCTCCATCATGCCTGACCTTTTCTCCTCTGTTACCCAACCTACTCTGCTTGTTGATATCTGGCCTCTGTTTCTCTGTTGGCACCAGTTATAAGACTAGAGAGACTTCAGAAGTAATGAGTCTTCAACCTTTTTCACAGATTAAATCTTATATCACAATAATAATGTTGATCATAATCTCTACAGTGAAAATGACTATGATGATGTTCTTGATGATATTGGTACACAAAGTTGTTGATGATGATGTTGTTAATGATTATGGCTTTGGCGGAGACAGAATAATCATGCTGCTCTTGATGATGATGGTTATGATGGTAGTGACAAAGATGTCAATGATAACAATGAGTATGGTGAGGATGAAGAAGTGGATGATAGTAATAATGGTGTTGATGGTGAGGATGACTGTAAAGAAGATGATAATTATGATGAAAAGAGCAGTGATTACCATGCAGTAACAATGACATTGACAATAATGTTGGTACGGACGACTGGAAATAATGATGGTGAAGTAGCTTGTGTTAGAGATTGTTCTGATTGAGAATGATGACAGTTACAGTGGCTGCGTACTTCTCTAATTCCAACTGTCTCTCCCAGGTTCTGGAGGACAGGATGAAACTGGAATGTAAGTGTCATGGAGTCTCAGGATCCTGCACCACCAAGACCTGCTGGACGACGCTGCCCAAGTTCAGGGAGATTGGCTATATCCTGAAGGAGAAGTACAATGAGGCGGTGCACGTAGAGGTTGTGCGGGCTAGCCGGCTGCGACAGCCCACCTTCCTAAAGGTCAAGAAGAGCCCTGATTACCGCAAGCCCATGGAGACGGACCTAGTCTACATTGAGCGCTCACCGAACTACTGCGAAGAGGACGCCGCCACGGGCAGCGTGGGGACGCAGGGCCGCCTATGCAACCGTACCTCGCCACACACAGATGGCTGTGACCTCATGTGCTGTGGAAGAGGCTATAATACGCATCAGTACACCAAGGTGTGGCAGTGCAACTGCAAGTTCCAGTGGTGCTGCTTTGTCAAGTGCAACACCTGCAGCGAGCGGACGGAGGTGTTCACCTGCAAGTAGGGCTCAGGCCGGGGTCGGCGGCGTTTTTGGAAGAACGCGATGAACAAGAACAAATGGAATTTACAACGTGGAATCCCTATGCCGTTGTTTTGCACACAAGAATCTCGGTTTGCTTTAAAGTGTCAATAGATAAAACATCCATAGGTAAAAGTCCAACTTGACTCACAGGATAAAAATGGACGCTTGTAAAAATGGCACAAAGTGACTAACTCCAAAGGATGTTGTGAAACATCGCATCACCTGCTTTTTTGATAGAACAGAAAGTTAACAGTCCTGTAGAGTAATGGTCAGCCTTTAGTCTAATTAACTTAAAGGAATTGCAGGGGAGAGCAGGCCTGACTATTAAAAATCCATGGACATTCCTTTTTTTATGAGCTGTCAAAGCAAAGAACGCTACATTAACTTAGCGCCCTTCATGCGCTGAATTAGCCTCAATGGGATTTATCTCTACAGTAAGCCTTATGCCAACTGGAAAAACATGGAGTATGTTAGCTATCCAGTCACACTGGGACTGTTTGAACACTGAAAATAATTTGTTTATTTATGTTATAGTATCTTTAAACAAAGCACTAACGGGTAGAAATGTCTTATTTTGTTCTAAGTGTAAAAAGAAACTTTTTAGAGATTATATTTGAAGGTGCATATCATTTTAACTACCCCGTCCCCACTGCTCTTTTTTGAACAATAACATTGCTACTGATGTGTGGAATTCAGATACCTACCCACAATGCATTGCATTTCTCATGCAGACACATTTGTTTCAGTTCGCTGTAGCTGGTGGCTGGGAGGTGCAACGCTGTTTCTGCTTTCTGTTTCATTATAAGAGAAGATACCATTAAATGCGAACACTATGACTCTGGGTTCGCTGTCCAATTCTGCACTGACTATAAAAAGAATCCAATACCACTCAGCTGAAAAGAAATCAATATCAGTCTGAGCAATGTTTGAAATAAATGTGACCGACCGACCGAACGTCATGCTGCTTCAGGGTCTCACGCCCAAAAAATTTGTTAGTGACCTTGCTGCTGGTTCGTGTTCCCCAGCTTTTGGGGCACCTGCCCGTGAGCAGGCAATAGACACAAGCCAAACCCCCCAAAGGGAACCAAGAGCCCAGCTGGGTCATGGCTTTTTGTAAACAGTAGATCTGTCTGAGGTTCGTTTGAGAAGACACTGGATTTTGGCAAATTTCGGCTAATGAATGAAACTTAATTAAAATTTATATACATATGTATAATGTTAGTTATATATGTGGTACTGAAACATATACAATCGTAATATTAAGAATATTTATAATGATGTATATATGTCTGTCTATACTTTTTGCACTTTAAATCATTTATATTCTGAAACAAATGTTATTGATATTGTTATTATTGGTAGTTTGACAAAACAGTTGTTTTTCTAAAGAATTTGCTCTGAAACTGAAAATCCAACTCAAAAAGTTCATTTGTTTTTCTTTTATACTTAGTGTACATAGAGCGAACCTGAGGAGATTTACTCTGGAGAACAATTATAATAGCTCAGTTATAAATAATATTAGTAATATTAGTAAATTGTTTACTTTAAGGAGTATTTGCATTATTTAGTTTTCATAACAACCACTGCTTTTTGACATAATCAAGCCAGCTGTCTATAGTAAAATTCAGAATATAGAAATTTATTACTTTGTAAATATAAACATTTATTGTTTTATTAAAAGACTAATTGCTTAAAAATGTATAAATCCTGGTTTTGCGTTCTCTTGCCACAGTGATCTGCAGAGGCAAATGAGGCACGGCTTTTAAATTTTCCACTCTCTGTTAATGGTTCTGTTCCTGGGCACAGCACCAACAGGTTGAACACACCATCCCACACTTGACAGTTACGCAAACAGCCTCTTCGATGTGTTTTGAGATTCCTCTATGCTGTCAGCAGTGTCTGGAAAAGTCTCTAAGATATTTTAATATATACAACTAAGATGTGACTATGGTTTTCCTGAAATCAAAGTAATATATTTTCTTTATATCAATTTTTCAACTTAAGGAGATCAGTTTTTCAATTTTCACAGCTAACGATATCCTGAAAATGTGGTTGAAATATGATACATTGTATTTCTAATGCACAGGACCATTTCACTTAATAACATTATTATAATTAAACTGTTTAAAACAAACCATTTTACTTATTTGTTCTTATTAGGGTTTATCTTGACACCAAAGTACCTAAACTCAAACTGTTCTTTTTGTATTGTAACACTGCTTCTGGTATCAATATGCCCTGACCATATGCATGATCTGGATTGATTGTACATAAAATGAAAATGGTCATGTACATACTAAACTCCAGTACAAATTTGCTGATTGGCCAGTCTTGTGAAGCTTACATGCTCATTGATTGAAGGAGAGATTTCCATGGGTATGACAGTGTTGAACAGTGTCAGTGAAGACCTCAACTCCAGTTACTCCTCAACATTAGAATGCTGTCTGTAATATGGTTGCCATTGTCTTTTAAAAAATTTGGGCCAGCATCCATGGAAAAAATGCGTCTTGTTTCGAAGTTCCAACCACCCTTAATACATACATTGGCTTCACTGAAGAAACATAAATTCATAAAGTCATTAATAATTAAAACAAAGGGAGTGCTGACTGCAACACTAGTTTGTACACGACATGTGTTTGCCATCAGCTGTGGTATATCTGTTGCCAGGTCTGATGGGTCATTTAGTTATGATGAGCTTGGAAACCAGGAAAATTTGGGCCTGATTTGATAGAATATGAGCCTAAACGAGTCGGTTGAGCAGTGAATGCAAATGGATCCTGCTATTTAGCAGGTTTTTCAAAGGTTCATCCGACATGTGCCAGAACCCCATGGTCATGAGATGGAGAATTTCTGTGGAGCTGAACTCAGCAGCACATTTAAAGCAAAGATTCTTCCAATTCTATCGGTTTGGCTGCTGTGTATAAAACTCGATCTTTCGGTCTTTCGTTCTGGAGACTGTAACAGAACAACGATGCACGTTTTTTTCCCCATCGCAATCATTAACCCCTGCAGCTGCGTCAAACTTCATACAAATCTCACAGTTTCAAAGTTGGATGGCCTGATCTAGGCCATGTCTAGGTCTTACCACGGTAAAACGCCCTAGGAAAAAAATCAGTACCGCCAAAAGTGTACCGCCCACACTAGATGGGGGTCGGTTAACATGCAGACATCCTTACGTTGCCTATTCAAGTCCTAACTTGAACTCTTAAGCATCTGTGGGAAAACTTGAAAATTGCCGTCCATAAGCGATCCACAAGCAATTTGAGAAAGCTTGAGTAAACCTGCCAAAATGAATGGGCGAATAATGTACCAATCCAGAGCACAACACTGGTAGAGACTTATTCAGAAACATTTGCGGCTGTGATCTCCACCAAAGATGCTTCCACCAAACATTCAGTTCACTAGTCGCAGAAGTTGACATGCTTTAGCTTTTCCCTGTAAAGGCCCATCTCATCCCCAGAAATCACATGCTTGATATTCAGATTTCGAATAAAACATCAGATCTTTAAAAAGAGCTGGAGGGGGAGTAGATTGTTGCGGGTTCTTTTGACCCCAGTAACCTGCAGAAGTCCTAATAGCAAGCCTGAAACCCCTAGCAGCGCGTCTCATATTCCTGTCCCTACGTTTAATTTTACTTGCGACTGCTGCCAACATTGTACATTTAGTAATTTTTTCATGTTTACTTTGGAGTGTTAAGAAAACAGCATGAAACCGTAGAGTAACTTGTGAAACATGCCGAATAGCAAAGGGACCACTGGTGTCAAAGGCAGGCGTCTGTGGTTTAATCAGTTTAACTCATTACATTTACATTTATTTTTTCAGCAGCTGCTTTTGTTCAAAGTGACACCCAAGCGAGCTGGATATTACATCACAAACATACAGCTGCCAGGGGGGCAACCAGGCATAAGTGCAGCCAGGCTGAGCCAATGAGAGACCAGTAACTAATGTAAGTTTGCAATGAGGCTAAACGATATGCTTCAAACACAGCAAGAACCTGCATTGCAAACTCAGAATGAAGTTCAGCTGCGAGCCCAGCAGGCTCTGGCGGCTCCTGATATGTTGCTTTGCAGCTCGCAGCGATTTTCTTGTGTCTGGAAAGTGCATGGGACAGTTGGCGGGGCAGGAGCGCGATGTGTTTTGTTAGCTGTCTGAAACCCGGCAGAGCCCGGAACCACGTAAGCCCTGGATGGGGAGACACAAATCCACCCGCTTAAAACAAACATTTTGTCATTAAAGAATATAAGGCGGGGAAGTGGAGCGTGCGGCATGTGAGCTCTGCGCTAAGGTGGCCATTGTGGAGGTGTCAGAGTGATTACTTCATGTGAACTGTGCTCCGTAGGCTCGCGGCGCCGGCCTCATTCACCCTGTGAGTGACGTGCCTGAGCTTACAGATCAATGGGGGGAAACGAGGTGGCATGGCGACAGAGACACCTGGCCAGAGTGGCCGGGAGACCCATGGTCCCTTTCCTAGTGGGAGGCTTGTACTGGCCAGGAGGCTGGGCCTCTAACTCAAGGAGGAGGGGCTGAACAGATACACAAACCCCTGGCGAGGAAAAGGAGGCTGTTTGGGCCATGCTCATCCCCCCTCCCCCAAGGGAGGCAAAAGGAGGATCGTCATGGTGTAAAAGCAGGCATTTCAGAGCTGGCAGCACTAGTCTGCAGTGAGATTGACGTGGCACAGACAGATGTGAAATGAGACGCGAAGCTAGAAAGACAACAGTGGTGAAGAAAGGGGCCATTAGAGGCCCCCAAGGTGCAGATCTCTACTCTAGATATAGACACAAATGAATGATTCCTCACTATATTCCTGATAATCATACACTCCAGAGGCCTAAAGATTAGCACACTGTATGAAAACTGCAGGGACTTGTCAGTTCATCCATGAAGACATCCCTGGTGAAGGTACATACCCCAAGATGACATGATAGGATCAAGCCTCGAGCAGAGCAGGGCTGGAATGGGCATCAAAGGAACGGCTCTCCGCCAGTGGGGCATTTAATATGTCTTGGGGAATTCGTCTCATCTTCATGGCAAGGTCATCTTCTGTGTGCCGCCACTGCTCTGCCTCTGAAGCCATGCCAGGCTTGCTGATGCAGCCATCTATCCATCCATCGATCTTCCAATTGCTTATCCTGGTCACAGGAGGCTTGGAATTGATCCCAGGTGGCATGATGCAGTTCCTATTATACTGCTACCTGGACATTTTTCTGCTGAAAGACTGGAGGAACAGTATTTATTATATAGTTGTACTAATTATGCTGTGGGTTCATTTATTTATTCAGTTATTCTGGTCCAGATAAGCTTAAAGATTACATATCACTGATAAGAGCAACAGCTTTCAGGATGAGAACGTTTCTCCTGGCTTCACCAAAGTTCTGCTTTGGTTACCATGACATCAGCCTCCTGATGGGGCGCAACGTCATTCCCACAGGTGCCCGGCACCCTGATCTGACCTTAGTCGTTATCACAGAGATCAGCGGGACAGTTCATACATGATTGGTTACTCGAAGTCGGTCAGATGTCCATGAGAACAGAGCCTCATCCTCCAGTAGAGGCATGCTAAGTGTATTTTCTATGCATTTCTATGCATTTCTGACATCTTTTACACTTTTTACAGAAACTGCATTTATATCTATTAAAGCAATTTAGGCTAACTACTATGGACCATTGCATGTCCTGCTGTCCATGTGATGTGACGACAGGTAAAATTCTGCATAAATCACAGATAGATCCATATGCGTGGAGTTCAATGTAGTTGTAGTTTTGCTTCCACAATCAAAGGAACAGGTATGTGTCCTACCGTTATTAATTGGGCAGGAAGTCCAAGAATTCCCTTCTTACCTAGAAGTTCAGGTTCATCCGCTGTTTGGTGTTTAGCATGCTGGAACCAACTGAGCAGCCTGAGGCAGTCTTAGTCTTCTTCCACTACCAAGGCTGTAGGCCACCCACCCCATGTTAAAAGTTCACTTGCACACTAACTGCTGTTTCATTGCAGGAAGCCTTTTTTCTGCTAATAAATACTTGGCAGGTAGGGCTGTAGCCTGGTCGCTTGTCTCGCTTGCTCATTTTCAGGACCCAACTTTGGTGAGGGGGCAGCAACGTGGGCCGGGGGGGGTCACACATGTTAAAAGATCCCCTGAAAATAACACAGGGGTCCCACCCCCATGCAGACAGCTGGCCCATTACTGAGGGGTGAATTATCTACTCGAACCCCTCTCTCCACTACCTTATCTTCCCTTCTGCCGGATTGTGATATACGAAGGGCCTCCTCGCTCACTGGATTTTAATAAAATGCCTCGCAGCATAATGTGGATTCCAGCCAAAGCATAAATAATTGAAGATTGAGAGATACTGTAGCCTGTATGGAACCTTTCAGTAGCAGAGCATTCCGCTATGTTCTGGAACAGGGTGGACACCTTTCCCAGCGAAGTGAGAGCAAAATGTTTGTTTGCTGAATGCCTGTAAGTGTGAGACTGTCGCGTGTGGATACGTGTGTTTGTCCATCTATCTTTTGTCTGCAACCACACGTCCTATTTAGGGTCATGGGGACCTGGAGTCTTTCCAAGAGGCTATGGGCACAAGGCAGGAAACAACCGAAGATGGGGCACCAACTCACACACCATTCACTCATACATGCACATCTATTGGCAATTTCATAACCTTGTTCAAATCCTTCAATTTATATCCAGCAGTCATTTAATAGGTCCTAAAAAAGACCCCCCCATCTCAAAGCATCCCCTAGAATCCTGCATCACAAAGAGTGTCCAAACAGACCTGGATCCTGCAGACTTATATAATCACCAGGATGCTTATGACTGAAATTAATAACCTGAAATTAACCTAATAAACTAAATGAAAGTAAACCAGATTGATATATGTTGTATGTATGATTTTTATTTACAATTCTAAAGTCACGATTAGTTTTGTCTACAGTCTACCCATGAGGTGTGGCAGTTCCTATCTGTTCAGTGTGCAAATGATAAAAATGATAAAATACCTCAGAGCAGCTATAAAATTATGATATATCATTATAATATCATAACTGGAAATTATGCTGTAATAGGACAGAATTTTAACCATCTCCATGGTTAATGTATTAAATACACATTACTTACACAGCTCTCACTATAAATCATGGTAATAAATAAACTAGTAATATAACTATTTATTACCATGCTATGTAAAATGATTATGTAAACACATGATTCAGCCATTTATTACCTAAAATGACCTAAAATAATGATGTTCAACATAATGCTCATGAGATCCAGCAAGACAGTTAAATGTAGGCTGATGAATGATCATGAAACTGATATTAAACAGATATTAAAGATATTCAGTTGGGGAAAATGTAGAGGATCACTTTCAGCATACTAACACTAAACTCATAATACTATCATCACTCATTAGTCAAAATGCATTAAACCTGTCTTACATAATGTAACTATATCCTCTCTGCTGTTTCAATTACTGTTGGAAGTTACAGTTACACTAGAAGCTATCCATAGACAGAGGCTGATGTTGCCCTCAATGTATTTGGTAACAGGGACAGGGGTTTTACTTAGTCTGTCTTGACAATCTGCTAAAGGTTTTCCCAGAATTCCCATTACAGTCCATACTGCCCTGTGTTACAAAATGTAATGTCTAACACCTTACAATCACAAAAACAATATGCTTTTAAAATCATATCTTGAATTTCTGGGTGTGATGTCAGGCCACCTAACCATGTGGGTGGAGACTTTGGTTTGCGGCATCAGTCATGGAGAACGTTTGATTAACATAGTGAAGCTGAACCTGATTAGGTGATGCCTACAGTATGGCTGAAGTGTATGGAGCCAGTTATCAATATCTGAGTGGCACCCACTGCAGCAGGTAAGCAGCTTATGGGTGAGTTGCAGTGGAAAAATTACAGCAAACCTCTACGAAGGGCAGACTTTTCAACAGAAAAGGGAGCAATCATCACTCCAGTAAACTCAGGGAACCACTACATGTGTCCTTTTCACATCTGGTGTCAGATCCTGTGACTGGAGGCAGAGTGGTGGTGGCACACAGAAGATGACCTTCAAGAATTCCCCCTGGAGTTTTATAGCCAGCTGTTTCCTGAGCTTCCATGTATCTTTTTTCCTCAAATAAATAAACAATGTGAGTCGGAGTGCATGTGGGCCGGAGATATGACCGAGCTACACATGTCCGCTCTTGGGTTTCCTCACAGCACAGGAAAGCCATAACCACAGGAGCCTGAGAGCCCCCAGTAAATGCCCCAGGACTTCAGAAGGACTGGCCACCTGCCTTTCTGCATACTTTCTTTCATCCTTCATTTCTTCCTTTCTTCCTTTGTTGCTTTATTTCATTTCATTCTTTTATCCTTCCTTCTTTTTTCTTAATTTCTTCATTCCCTCTTTCCTTCCATCCTTCCTTCCTGCTTAACTGCTGTGTACTACATCTTGTCACCAGGAGAAGAGATTTGCCCCAGTGCCCTAATGGCTTTGGCACTGCTTTTGGTGATGCAATCTACCCACCATATCGCCCCAGTGTAACTCTCATCTACTCTGGTCTCCCCATAGCTTCTGGTATGCTAGTCAGTTTTGTACAATTTCAAGCAGAACTGAATATGTACAGCAGACAGGAAGTCGTTCAGTTCTGTTTCTTTGACTTCTGATCATAAGTGTACAGCTTTCTGACACTCCATAAACAGGGCGCAGGAATCGCCCAGCATTTGATCACTACAAGAGAATGACCAAAACATCCACAGTATTTCCACCAGTTGGGTACTGGAGAACCCAGGCCACCAGAAGAAAGACTTTGATGGAGTGGCCGTGATCCAGCCTGAGCTTTGGATCTTCTATTCCTGAGGAACAGCTGCACTACCCATGGGGTTACATAAACATCTCATCTCAATAGTCATATCTGCAAAGGCCTATTATTTAGAGAAGCAACTAGTGTTGTGGTTGAGGTCATGGGCTCTTAACCTGACGGTTGCTAGTTTCACTCCCAGGCGGGACTCAGCTATAGAATTCTTAATGTGACTTGCTCCACTAAAATACCCAGCTGTATAAATGGGAAAAATTGCAAGTTTCTTTGGAATAAAAGCACCATCTAAGCAACTTAATGTATATTGGAATCCATCCATCTTCCAACCGCTTATCCAGCATGGGGCCATGGGGAGCCTGGAGCCTGTCCCAGGCAGCGCAGGGCACATGGCAGAGGACACCCTGAGCTGGAAGCCAAGCTACCACATGCACAAACATTCACACGCTATAAGTGACTTAAAGATACAGACTGGGCCAACCACCTCAGACAGAAACCCCAACAACATGGGGAGAACATACAAACACATGAAAAGGTATTAAAAACTCCACACATAAAAAGCACGGATGAGAATCAATCCCAAAACTCTAGAGGTATGCACTGACAATGCTAGCCACTGAGCCACCATGTCAGCATCACTCCCTTATATTCTGTTATACTTTCAGAAACAAAATATTTTGGATGCCCATTGAAAGGCCTTTTAACCACAATCCAGGGTTCTTAACTCTTATTCACCTGTGCTAACTGCTATGTGTGATTTTAATCTTTGCATAACCATTGAATTTAATATGTATTGTACTTTTCAAGACAGCCAAAGCTCTTTACATTGGGGGAACCACTTCATCAGCATCTCTGATGTGCACCCACCTGGCTGATGCAACAGCAGCTATTCTGCGCTAGTTAGGGTTGGGCGATATCGTATCCATATTATACTGTGCATGTGCAATAATCACCAGATGACCCAGCTTTCCTATTTGGTCTCACATTCAAGGACTGGCTTAGCATCAGGTGGATAACCTGAACAGAAGGTGGTATGGCTGCTGATATTGATATTGATATACAGCTTGGCAGACATCATCAGGTAGGAAAAGTCCAATCAATTCTATCCTTGGTCTGTGTCTCCTGTGAGCAATATGGTTGGAGTCCAGAAACTCTGCCCCCTTCTGATGAATCCCCAGGCATCCATTCAATTATGATTGTTTCTCAGACAAATTCAGCCAAAGCTACATATAATGATATTACTTAAATGCCATTCACATCCCTTTCTTAAATAGCGACCATTCTGAGACTTAGCAACAGGTTTCATGTAGATGTTCTGACCCTGTATAAACTGTTTCACCAACCAGATAGTCTAGTTCAGTGCTTCCCAACATTTTTGCTCCCTCCCAGCTCCCAGCCAATCAGGAACACCGAATACCTGGTACAGGTGTGCTGGGAGCTGAGAGGGAGCAAAAACGTGGACTGTCCGGGGTTCCCCAAGGATTGGGTTGGGAAACACTGGTCTAGTTTGCAGGGTGCTAGTCAACTCAGTAGGTGTTTGCCTTCAGCAAGCAGTGAAACAAAAAAAGAGGGAGAGGAGGAGGGAGACAGGAGAGATAGAACACTTGATCATGAAACCTTGCCTTACTGTGCAGAAGCCTACACCAACTAAGCTCTGGGCCATTATAGTTCATCACTGACTGACCAGGAATCAAGCACTGGTAAAAGGCAGCTGTATCTGTATAGTGATACATGCAGTAGGAGCAGAGATGAGAGAGATGTGCAGAAAAAGGTCGGAAGGAGCTGGAGTGAGCTGGGGGAGCATAGAGAAACCAGATCCAGTACTGTAGAGCATGGGGCCTGGGTCACATAGAAACGAATCAGGTCATGTGACCACTGCACGATCACACAGCATTATTTGTTTTGCTATTTGCCTTTTTAAAAACAAAAACCCTGGTGTGTGAGGAACTGCGCACCACGCAGGCGACAGACTATTGAACGCAGCTGTTGGCAGGAGCCCCAAGCACAGACAAAAAGCCTAGTGTTTTGTATTTTTTTGTATTTTATCTAGCCTATTTACGCATATAGATAACAAGTGAGTGTAACACGCAAGGCTTCAGAGACCTCCAGCACTGTGGGGGGAGGGGCAGCGTATAAACAGGAAAATAAGCTTTTCCCCTCTGAAGGGGGCCTTTGTGTTAGCAAAATCCTACTGGTTACTTTTCTCTTCAAATTGAGTGTAAGGAAGCAATTTCCTTTTTATGGAGAGATATAAGATAGCTTTGCCAGTTGCTGGGGGTGGGGGGGGGGTTGGTTTCAAGTCAGCCGCATAATGCCTCCGATCCCTTACAGAACCCACTTTGATGTGTTTGGCAGTTGTGGGGAGGGGCTAAGCCTTCAGCTGGCCTGGGGAGGAGCTGGGGTGTGGGGAACATGGATTTGCCCTTTGCAAACGACTGAGGGGGGGGAACTGCATGCCATATGGGATTTGCTCAGGGACATGGCCCCAGAGTCATGGGTAGATGGGTGCCCATTAGGATGGATGGTGAGAGACAGGCAGCACTGACGTACACCACCTGCACCAGGAGGTTTGGGGACCAGCGCTTGCACCTATATTTGGGATGTATGTTGTTTAAGTCATATCTGTTATGCAGCTTAATTAGTAAGTTAAATAAAATAGATTCATGTGAGTGAAAGAGACCATTACACAGAAATATATACTAAGCAATCCCACCAATCCGTGTACTGTCTGTGTGGTCCAAAGAGGCACTTCATCATCTCATAGCACAGTTGGGCAACTGCTTTCTAGTCGGCCTCTGTAGGTGGCATGACCAGGAACTGACAAGGATACCATGTCAGACCTGCAGCACAGAGCACAGAGACCATCGGTTCACCAAATCGTGCCTGAGTGATCATATCACTCCCAATCTGTACAAACTGCATTGGCTCCCAGTGTTTTATAGAATTCATTTTAAAACTTTAGTACTTACTTACAGAGCCTTACATGGACAAGCCCCTGAATCGTTATACAGCTTGTCGGGCTCATAAGTCTGGGCAACAGGGCCTTTTAGTCGTCCCACATCCTCGGCTAAAAACCCATGGGGATTGTGCTTTTCAGTCCGCGGCACCACGACTATGGACCAGCCTGCCTTACAGTCTGCGTGCTTTAAAAAAAAAAACTGAAAACATTTATTTTAAACAGGCTTTTAATCAGTGCCGAGAAGCTTGTTTTTATTTTTATTGGTAATGTCTGTGATTTATTCCATTTTGTATTGGACTGTTGTTCAGCGCTCTGTGACCTTTGTCTGAGAAAGGTGCTATGTAAATAAACTACTACTACTACCAAAACAGCTAATTGTTAAGCAAACTGTCCCACATCAAACTTGTGATCCGCTTTCAGAGGTTTTAGATCCCACTGCTATCGAAGCATATGTCTCTTCCGAATGAACACCTTAACTATATCCTCTAAAGGCTGCATCGATAATTTTAAGTCCTCTGAGATCCCAGGCCAAAAAATACTTATTACATGTTTCTGTATTTCTGGGTCATGGAGTATTAATAGATGTGAGCTGAGACTGGACTCCTTTGGTTCTTCGGAGAATCCTTGGGTACCGCTAGTTTGACTTTGCGTCGAATGAGCGGTTACAAGGGAAATGAGACACAAATGAGACACATTAGCTGCATTGTGAAAGAGCGTCAGTTACGGCACTACAGCCATGAGGCGTGTTTCCCTGAGAGTGATCCGGCTCGCAGGATCCTTCTTCCACACACCAGGCTCCTTCCTCTTCCTCCTACCTGCATGTTTGGCCCACAGGAATGAGGGTGGTGCAGAGGAGGCTGTTAATGTAGACGTGCCTTGGATCTCATACGAGGCCAGGTTTCTGATAGAGAGGCGAAGATCATACAGGCAGACAGAAGGTCGGAAGTGGATAAAGTCATCTAACTTTCCATCGGACCAAGCCGGACCTCCCTCTTAACCATGGCTGAACCCACTGTACTTTTTAGCCCTTCTGTCAAAAAGGAAACTTTTTAATTTCAGTTTTATAAATTTTGGCATAGCCTTAACTGAGATAAGCAGTTAGTAGATGACTGGACGGATAGATGTTTTGTAAGTTTGACGCAATGTCGTGTCCCTGTCTATTCCTTGTGGACCTCCATTTCACTATTTGTCCCCACCTGTTGCAGTCTCACCAACGCAATGTCCAGCCAAAGTCATGGTCAGATTGAATTGGATGATACTCTGCATGAGCCGTCCATGGGCCTCTGCTAACTGTTCCTACTAACTTCACTCGTGCAGCATTTCCACATCCACCGTACACTTTCCTACTGCCTGACATTGATCTCAGTTGCTATCACTTTCTGGTTTTTTCAATAGCTATTCAAATATTTAGTCATTTGTTAACTTAGATAAGTCATCTAAACACAAAAAAGAAGTGCTTCGGTGACCACAGGTAATATGCATGCTTGAGACATTTGAACAGTCAAGCAAACAATAAATGAATGCAGGAAGAATAACATACAAAGCCACATATTAGTTTTTAAAAATCCCTGATAAAAGCAAATGGTATTTAAACATGTATGGAAACAGCTGCCATTCTCCACAACACGTGGTTTGCAATTAATAGGTAGTTCACAGAATTACTCAAGCATTAATCATAATTATTTTCTCTTCCTATAACAGAGCAGGGAAAAGCCCAGATTTGAAGTGAACTTCAGACATCCATGTACAAAAGGATCCCCCCCCCAAACCTCAACACAGAGGCTTGGCTATGGGACAAAATCCAAATTGCTAAGTGGGTGTTGGTTGGACAAATCGAGCAACAGTGACTGTCACCATGGAAACTGACTTGTGTTTCCAGTTAGAAGCTCACATACCAGCAACTGGTGCGCTGATATCGAGGGCAATTAAAATTTTATATATGTATGCACTTAAATATTAGAAATTCCGTTAATTATAGGGGCTACGAGGGGCATAAATCTCTAAAATTGCAGGCTAGACGCAGAACCAAAACAAACCTTGTCATGCAGCAAATCAACACAAGTACAAGACACTTCTAATGGTCCAACTAAGCCACGGAAGAAGGTAAGGCCTAAGTCAGGGCTGGAGATGAAAATTTGGCCAAAGTAGCATTTCCCCCTGGCTGCAGGTTAACCATTTCTTGGGCAAACTGAAGAAGAGTAAGGATTTAGTACAAAATGTAAGTCGTCAGGCCACCTTTTCTGTGGGGTTTTTTCTGATCATCTCCTAAGCATTCTAATGGTGGTAACTTGGAGCTTAATATATTGAACGCTAATTAAAGATTATATATGGATTGCTCAGTGGGTAGCTCTGTGGTATCACACCTTTGGGATGTGGCTTTGACTTCCACTCCAGCTGAACATGGGTTCCGGTTTATAATCCAAGGGTGTCACTATATTTCTCTAAGCCCAAAGAAACTAATCGGTGTTTCTAATTGCCCTAGTGTGTGTGTCCCCCTTTGAAGGATAAGCTTCCTGTCCAAGGTTGTCAGTGGGTTATGTGCCAGACTCACTAGAATACCAAAGTGATAACAGAAAATGGATGAACGATTAATATTACTGTCATTATTTACTGAAGCATTTCAGAATAAACAGCCAGGTTTATTCTTGCCTGGAATTTGATAAATCAGCCCAATGTTTGCAGGTTGTAACTCTGGTCTCTCGGCTCGGTGCATTCAACTGGTTGAATGACTACAGGCTTTGGCTTCAGGCAGCTGTGAGTTTGCAAGCATAAATTATTCAAAGACCAACAAAGTTCAACAAGGAAACAAACGGCAATAAAACTTTAGGCACTACCAGGGTACTTTCTTGGAATTGCATTCCCATAAATCTAACATTTACTTTAGCAATGAGATGGTTTACTTGCCATTAATCCCACCTGATTTAAGAATAAAACATTCATTAAATAACCCTATACTTAAAACAATATGTAAGAAGAAAATGCTACTTGTTTTATTTCATTTCTGTGCATAATCTCCAACTGCCAGTACTTAACAGTAATAATGTTTTGTTGTGCTTTCTATTAGGTTTGTTACCAGTATTTATTATTAAACATGCTATTTGCCTTCAGAATCATTCTATCAAAAGTCTTTAAACACTCAAACAAACATTGGCCTAGGGGCAGAACATGAGGCCGAGGATCGGCTTGGGATGTGGGGACCAGGGGGTGTCAGCTTGTGGTTACTTCACCATGGCAATGCATGCTTCAAAAATCGGGAGAGTGGAATGCTTGACCAGCCCAGGTGACAGAAACAATGGCGTGTTGGACAAAGGGGACAGAGTGAAACATGTGAGCACAAACAAACACACACATTCCTATGCTCTGAGAGTAGACCGGCCGGGAGGCACCGGTCAGGGGGCTGGAATCTGGGCCTAAGGCCCCCTGTTGAGGCTCCTTTCTAAAAGTGTCAAAACTGTTCATGTATGCTCTGAAGGAAGCAACATCCTAAGCCAAGAGCCTCATCACCGTGTTTCTCTTTCCCATAATTCTCAGGTGTCACCTGTCACATCATACAAGCCCTCACTTATCTGCTTGGTTTATGGGCAAGATGGCAGAGTGGTGAATGGTCATTTAGTTTGGTCAGGTAAAGCATAAGCCTAACCGTAACCAGGGGTGTATATAGGGACTGGACCACAGGGACTGGACCACAGGGGCTCTGACTCCTGCTGAAAACTGACTGGCCCCCAGAGTGCCCCAACCCCTGTTAATCATCACTTCAAAAATGTATCACATAGCTGGGAAAGTAATTCTATTCATGCTAAATTAAGTCATTAAAGACTCACACTACTGTTATTTCATTGATTAAAAAGGCACGTGTGAGATGTTTATAAAAAAATCCAATAAGGGTAACCCCATGTTGTACTAATGTGTCATTCAAAAAGATCACAAGAACTTCTGAGATGGACAGGTGAAATATATTTCTGCAGTAGGTGCAGTAGGAACCACATGACTGATCCATGCTAGATATGTGAGGTGAAAGTAACAGGAACCCTGACAGCCCGCATTATTGTTTGATTGCTGTGAACTGGCTCCATTCTCAGACAGAGACTCAACACTCTGAGGCCTGCAGCCTTAGCTTTTTCCCCTCATACAGGGCTTTAAGAAGACCTATCAACACTTCAGGCTCTATATTCATGGATATCGCCGACAACTCACAGAAAATATGCAGACTCGTCATCGAATCATCGCTGTATTAACTCTCATTTCCTGTCTCATATCCCAAGCCACAGGAACTACCAGCTGGATCTATTCAGTGGGTGGAGCAGCATTGATGAATGGTTAGTGGCCAGCATCCATTTTGGTAATCTGAATGGAGGTAGAGTTTCTCCAGCTCCAGACGATAACCTATTAATCTGGATGATTCGATGGTTGTTCATCAATAATTGTATTCCCCCCCTTCAGAAAATACCAGTTACTCCCAAACCATTTTGCAAATCTTTTTATTTTCTATTTTCCACTTTCTCTTTTATTTTCAGACGACTTGCGCTCTGTGGTAGCAAAGGAAGTAAACGGTAGCTGTAAAACACACTTGGTCTTTTGAAAACATTAACCATAAAAGTATTGCATGGAATTCTTTTGTAATTTTTCAGGAACATTGCAGGAATGACAAATTGGAAGAGAACCAAATTTGAGACAAATCGCCTTAAAACTGAAGCAGTGCTGCATAGCGCTAGCAAAAAAAGGAGTATTTTCATACATTTAATCCTGTTAGTGAGATACAGGCACTCACCAGGTTAAGATCATCCAGTTTATGGACAACTCACACTTACGATCGGACTGCCATAAAGTCTATTATATTAAAAATTTCAATCAAATGCAATGGTATGAAATGACAGTCGTATTTATTACTTTGTGATGTTTGTGCAAATCTTGTGTAGCTTCAGCGGTGTCGGCTTGAGGTACAGTGCATTTCCATATGTAGTTATTCTTATTATTACTGTATTATCATTATTATTACTGTATATAGTGTATTATTATTTTTTCAGCTTACCTACACATTTGACTTAGATCTCATTCATAGGCATACTTAGACTTAGATTCCATTCATAACCAGGGGACTGGCTGTAACTCAAAAAGTATTTGCCACATCATATTCAACCTTTATAAACATATTGTAGGGGTAAAGATCTAATTTTGTGACAAATTACACCGAAATTGAAGCAACAGCACTTAGTGACATCAAACAGAAGGATGAGAGGTTTACGAGAGGCTTATCCTTGTGAACAGGATCAATCTATTTCTTGGTCATTTACTATGCTAAGTTAAGACTGTGGGGCGCAAGATTATTATTGAATATTCAGAAAATAAAGTTGATATTTGTTGTTGGTCTTTAGCCTCCCCGTTCATGAAACTTTATCTGCAGCAGTACAGTAGCCAGTCATCATGGATAAATTATTAAAATTTGTTAGTGTCATTGTCACGACCGCGGTCGGGCGAAGCGGCGATCGTGCGGGTAGGTGCGTCAGGCGAGCGAGCAGGAACAGGCAGGCAAGCGGGATACGAGGTAAACGGGTCTTTAATCACGGAAGGGAAACCGGGGATCAGGAAACATAGCACACCGACTGACATCAATGACGGACGCAGGACTCAGGTAAGACACGGACTGAAATACACAGGACTGATTGAAAATAATCAGACACAGCTGGGTACAAATCGGGAAAGAACATGTGGGTAATCCGGGGGCGTGGCACACACGAGGAGCCGACGAGCAGGGCATGACAGTCATATGGTGTGTACTGGAATATAATGTGTTTAGTAGTAATCTAGGGGAAAAAAATATTACTTATATAACAACCACCCCTCACCCCTGCCCACATTTCTATTTCACCCACACCTCTTTGCAGTTCTTTTGCACCCCACCAAGGAGGGTGTGTGTGTGTGTGTGGTGTGTGTAACCACCAAATCGGTGGGGAAAGATTCGTCAGATTGTCACGTAAGTGGAATGTGCAAAAAATTAATAAGTATAATTTCCGACTGACATATTGCAACAAGGAGACAGAACATTCAGGTAAAAACATTTTTATTCACTTTCACATTTTTAGGTGATCCATTCTAGAAACTGCACTTCACTTTCAGATGTCTAGATGACTGATCCAGTACTTCTAGAAATTGTAAAAGTTGGTGAGTGTGGGACGAGTAAGATCAACTGCTGTCTGGGGAATACAAGGTTGTTGTCTTTCATAGCACCAAATTTTTTGCTCCTTGACATTGAATGAAAATGACTTAACCTCTATGTGAATGTTTTCTGCTGTTTCATGAACATATTCCTTGATCAGGATATGGGGGACGCCCCGATGCAATGCACTGTAGGGTTTCTGATGTTTCCAGCATTAGCGGCCTGCGGCTCCAAAGCCTTGCTTCATTGTCCTGCCCGTACTGCTGCTGCTGCTGCTCACAAACAATTAAAGAGAATTTCCATAATGTCCCAGAATGTTCTGGAAGGTTCCAGAATGTTGTGGTTGTGTTGCGGTTCACGGGCTCCTGCCCTTGCTCCAGAGTCTTTGCTTTTCTTTTTTAATAGTGTGTGCGGCAGGGCAACCAAATATACACAGTATCTATGGGTTATCGCGATTTTAATGTCTCAAAGTTTTACAGTAAAAAGTGAGCACTGAAGCTGTTACTCTTTCTCAGAAGAATGCATTTTTCTAGGCTTGACAGGCAGATTATTTTCAAAGGAAGAAAACAGAATTTTATACCTTATTTCTCTATTTCTGTTCTTCAAACCCAACTTATCTGGACTGTATTAAAAAATAATTTTCCCTTGTGGTTCCTATAAAAATAACACAAATTGAACCCTGGACCAGCATCACTAATCCCCCTTACAAATTTCAATTATTTCATTTAAAAGACTTAAAGTATAAATTGCTCCTGATACAAACCATTGCTGATGTTAAGCTGCCTGGCCACTTGTTGGCACGACAACCTAATATAGTATACTAATGGATGGACCTGACAAGTTTTTCAATAGCGACTGTTGTTAATCAAAATTGTAAACCATAGCTCTGTACATGGTCGAGGATCCCAACAAACTGCATTTAAAGCTGTAGAAAAGTCCAAGCGAGGTTACCCCATTGTTGTGAGTGATGTTTGACTATTCTGAATCAATACTGATATTCTGAATCCTTCAAAATTTTGGTATAATGGAGAAAAGGTATAAGCTGGTAGGACATGGCTTCTCTTCAGATTGGCGGACACAGGAAGGGGTGGAATTCATCACCAGAAACAGAGAGAAGTGATGAGCACTGAGTGAAACCCCCTTAAAACCCATCAGATACCAGCCAGACGGAGTCAAGAAGGAATGTAACACAAGATTTGCACAAGGGGAGCAGGGGGGTGGATGGAATTTAGATTCAAATGCATTCCAGTTTAATTAAAATCAAAAGATGCTTCTGCTGCCTCCTTCACCCACCTTTCTGCAACCCAATGACCTACATCTCCTCACACAGAAATGCTGGAAAAACAGTCAAGTGCCCCTCTGTCACCCAGTCTCCTGCCCATGACCTGGTCAGCCACACATTATGACATTCATCCAACAGTATGGTCATCCTGACCCAGCTACTCCCCAATGGCAAGAGGGGCAGGTCCACAGGAACACAGCATTTGAGAAAAAAAAAATGTCTCAGGTGCTCCATTGATGTGGTCCACACAATTGTTGTGTTGTTCTACCACATGGATAGATTTATGTGTCTGACCTGAGTAGGGTTTATAGACCTGAGCTGTGATCATTCACCTTTGCAAGGCTGATAAACCTGATTAGGAATCCTAAACGTTGCTGACTTCATAGATCTTAAACGGGTTCCTAGACCTGGCAGGGCATAACGGACCTAAGAGATGCTGATAAGCCTATAGCCTTATGAAAGCATATAAATAAATTGACTATAAAAACAACCCCAGGTAAAGAGGTCTTAAATAATGAACGCAAATAAATAACATATAACTGTAGCCACATTTTCCAAAAGATTATAATGTCTTTTTGGTTCTTAGGTTCAAAAACACCAAACTAAGTTTGAATGTTCATGGTGCAGGATGTCTATGAATGAGAAAGTGCCTGCATAGTTCAGGGTATGCTGTCGTTGCGTGTCTTTCCTGACGATGCCTCGCGGCAGAGGATGATTTGGGTGTTGGTCCCCGACTGATAGCTGGGGCTGGCTAAGTACATCTGGGCCGAAGCAATAAATCACATCGGCGCTGTCAGCTGAACACATGGAATGTTAAGCTGCCGTCCTGCATCCCTTTCAAAGGGCTCTGATTGGCATCATGGGGTTGCTGCCCCCCCCCCATTTCCTGACAATCAGCCTTAATGAGAGGTAACGGGCCCCAGCACGGCAATAGCCCCAAGGTGACTTCTAGGCCGTGTAACAAAGGCACATGTCATTCAGGTAATCTGTTTCCTCCAGTGGTCTGGAATGCTGCTCAGCTCCTTGTGCCCCCAAGCGGGGCGCTAAATGAACTTGAGAGGGCCACCTTTCCTCCGATTTCCCTCTCATCTTATTGGGAGACAGGCAGCTCTCTTGTATTCCACCCATGGCTGTTATCACCATTATGAGGAACACATTCATTCAGCGTTTCATTAGTAGGCCACATCTTCCTTGGCGGGACGGCTAAATTTGACCCGTTTATTGTCACGGGGCATCAAATTGCTGATACAGGCATCTTAACTTCTTATTTCTCAACATTTGACTGTGGGCTGACAGACGATGTTACTGAAGATGACCGAGAGACTCTTTTTCAACACTTCAGTTTTAGAAATGGCAAGCAGGCTTGCTTCCCTTGTGTTTGGGGAGAATAATATACATTTAATCCCAATATGCTTCAGATAAATACATGGTATACTGGAAAAACAGTCCCACCCCGGCACTGGTTTTGTGGTGTCCTGTTGTACCCCAACTGGTATGTTACTTATGAAGTGATTCCATTACACCCCTCACACCAAAACCCCTCAACAGATGTGCCCCCTCGCTCACTCCCAGCCTCCCACCCACCCACCCACACATGCACACGCACATACGCACGGAAACACACTCACACCATCAGTCCATGTATTCATATTTTTATGGGGACTCTCCATTCATTTCTATGGGCATCACCCTAATCCCAACTATGACAACCCCATCCCCTACCCAACCCAAACTTAAGTAACCAAACAAAATAGAAGACTTTTGGCCATTCTAGTTTTTGATTGCATTCCCAGATTTTTATGAAACAAAGGTCATCCTTGTGGGGACCAAAAAAAAATGTCCCCACAAGGTAAAAAGTTACAGGCTTTTATCACATTATGGGGAAATCTGGTCTGCACAATGTAATAATTACAAAAACACAGACACACACACGCATGCACACACACACTCCTCTTCTCCCTTGGTGCAGATTTCCACCTGACTCTTACTTTGATGCAAATAATAATTCCTAATCCCAGCTCCACAACCCTGAAAAATGAAAAGATGACATATCAAAACAAAATAAATGAGACACATACATACATGTCCCATTCATGCATGCATATATACTCTCACATTCACTGCCTGGGCAAAAACAAATGCCATTCGAATTGTTTTGTTGGACCCCCTCTAGCTTTGATTATGGTGCACATTCATCATGGGATTGTTTCCATGTGCTTATGCAACATCTCAACATTTTTTTTCATCCTGAATTTCATTCATTTCTTGTCGAGATCTTGTATTAATGAAAGGTATGTTAAACCACATACAAGTACAAAGACACACATGCACAGACATACATGCTCAGGTACGCCCATGTGACCAGACACACCTGGGCCCCTTGGTGCGAACGAGGCAGCCCTTTCTGCCGAAAGAGGTGAAGAGCTTTACTGCTGTTTGCTGTAATTGGTGAGCTACCGTGCTTTTACAGGAGACTGCCAGGTTTCTCTCCCGAGGCTCAGTGTTTACTCTCTATGGCCTGTGATTCTCCATGGTGCCCAGATGGGGGCGCTCTCCAGCACACCCATTGATGGTTGCAGGTTGAGGTGCTAAGGGGTAGTGGCACCAGGTTTTTTTCATGTCACTCAAGGAACAGCAATAAACTCACAGGCCAGCACCTTGGTCGATTCTGTATTTGGCCTTCACATCATTCAAAAAAAGCTGTAAAAATTTTCTTTGGTTGAGTTTTTCATTATTATTATTTTTTTTAGCTCTCTTCCGCTCAACAGACATATATAACACAGATAGCAAAGGCTAAGACTTCAGCTATTCAAATCAAGGATGCAACACATGTCTTGATCAGTACCTGAGATCATGTGATTTTGTAGACCTATCGATTCCCAATCCATTCATATATTTTTTTTTTACTCCCGACAAGACAGGTTAGCCATGATATGGATATTGGGCCAGCCAATGTTCAAGAAACAGATTCAAGAAACAACAGTTAGGATCTCTGAGAAAACCTTCTGAATCATTAACTCATCATAACGCCGTAGAGAAGTCCTCCAATTGAGTGCCAGACAACACAAACCATTGTCAACATAAGCAATAACATGACATTTCTACACACTGTCATCTGTTACTGGCATTAAAGCCACAGTCAAAATTTTATTTTGACCCTATTCAAAGGCTAGATTTTAAAAAAAGCAGACTCAATGATCAAGCTTGGGCACTAAGATTGGAAAAGACATGAAGAAGGATGCAGTTTCGGTGCTTGGTCCCCTTAGCAGCAGCCCGGTCTGGATTTGGATCTCAGTACATCTGGCAAGAGGAGCTGCAGTAGGCTTGTTATTGTTTCACTGATCCGTGGCGGGCCTTTTCTTTCCATTCAGGCAGATTCACTCAACTCTCTCAAGATTTTTGTCAGAAGATACAGTTGGCATTTAGCTATGACTAAACATCCCCCTGCTGAAAAAGCTCCTGTAAATTTCCGAGCTGTTCCTGGGGTTAGAATCTTCCTTAAAATTGCAAGACCACAAATCTTCCCACTATGTTGAATCACACACAACACACATAAGGCGTACGAGCGCAGCTGGACGGCACTGGATTTAGCAGTAGCCCTCAATCACATCACAGCCTCCATGGTCTGCGGTTAGGGTGGTGCGTTCAGTGGGAGTTTTGTTTGTGCCCTCGGAGTCAAAGAAACAAACTTTACCACCTGAGGACAGGAGAAACTGCCTTCTGGAATTCAGCAGGCCGAGAAAATAAACTAAGGAAGAACCATGGTGACTCTTCTGTAGAATAACAACAGTGGAGCGTTTTAACTTATATTTGGGTTCACTTTTGTTTAGCAAAACAGTTCATATGCTCTCCTCACATAAGATTCCCATTGGCAGCTCAGTCAAATGGACTATTTAAAATAGTCAGTGTGTGCGTGTGTTTGTGCCCTGTGATGAACTGGCATTCTGTCTAGGGTGCCCCTTGTCTGTGCTGCCTCGGATAGGATCCAAGGTCCCAATAATCCTTTATTAGGTAAGAAGTTATGGAAGACCGGTGCATAAAAGCAGGATTAATATTAACACTTATTTTCTTAATAGCACCAAAGCATTATAATTTGGTGGTCAATTTATGAAAAATTTATCTCAGATTTTGAAAATGATTGTTAAGTTCATACCGTACTTTCTTTTTGACATCTCCTTAAAAGATTTCTTATAGCTGAAGCTGTACCATGATTATTACTGAAGAGGAAATTGAGGGGCACCTGGAGAGTTGTGACAAGTCACACTTAGGGCATCTGTAGAGCTGTAATAGGTTATATTTAATGAGTGTTCATGGCTGGTTGTGTCCATGCAAGATGTCACTGCTGTAAACGTCCACAGGCGTTTAGTGTGCTGAGGATCACAGACACCCCACCTGTCCTTCTCCCAGGACCGAGCAGTGGACGGTACCCAGTATCCATGCCTTAATGGCTGCTGGACAAGAGCAGCATCTCCAGCTTCTGAGCCTGTCTCCTCCAAGGAGGTGATCCCTCCCATAGTTCTTTGGCAGTTTCAGTGAGGTGCTGGTATATTGCGAGGAGTGGATTTCTTCCATTTGTTTTGGAAATAATTCTGGGTTTAATCTCCTTAACCATACAAAACCAATTCCGGTTGGTATCCCTGGAAATACAGCCTTGTGAATTTGCTAGGATCTTAGTGAAGATGTCATTATCATTTGTGCTTACAGGGTGGTGTGTGGTTTAAGATAATGATAAGAAGGTCACTAGTTCAAATCCTAGGATTAGCAGAGTGATTTCACCATTTGAAGGACAGCCCTTAACCCGTAGCTGCTTGAGGGACTGTCAGCTGCTTCTCAATTATAAATACACATTAATCACCTTCAATATAGACTATATACTGTATATTCAGGTTCTGAGTAACATCAGGTGGGGAAAATTCTGGAGGCCATTCAATGTCTGGCTGCTTCCGAAAGCTGCTGTGTGGCGGCGGCAGATGACGTCTTCCCAGTAACAAGGCGCAGAAGGATCCCTGACCTAGGTCTGGAGACGGATTAGGTCAGGCCACAGCCAGGATGCGAGCTGGGGCTGGATACATCAAGAAAATGCCCAGGCCACCACACCCCCCCCCCCCCCCCAAACCCGCCCCCCAGGTCCTCGGCACAGTAGAAGCACAGGGGTGGGGTTTCCTACCACGATGTGGGCAGAACCAGACCAACCAGCCACAGGAAGGGCCTCTCACTTACAGCCCAGGGTGGAAACGATTAGCAGGGCGACGCAGGGCTGGCTAGCAAGCTCGCAGCGCCCAGCGCAGAGGGAGGACCGGATCCGCACTTCCCTTTTTAAAACCTCCGCTCCGCAGAGTAACGATTTTTCCTGATACGGGCCAACAGGAGAGGCGTGGGACACGGGCTTCTTTTCTGGGCCGCTGTGTGTCACGGGCAGGAGTGACAGAGAAAAGGGAAAAGTTGGATCACCGGCATACAGCAGAGGGAGTATAAATACCCCACCGGGGGAGGAGGGAAACCTGCTGTCACTGAAAGACCGGGTCTAATAGTTTGCAATTTCAGTCACTGGCTGAACACAAAATGAAAAATGTCTGTGAGATGGATTTGACGTCATCAGCTCGACCTTGAGCATGGCCAGCGGGAGACGATCCACGTTTACACTTCTGGCCTCTACACACTTCATTCATAACAAGGCCACATCCAGTGGCCAGCTCTTGTATCACCGTACCGTAACTGATTCAATTTTAAGAAGGCCGTGCATTTTATTAACAAATAAAAACGATCAGAGCTTCCCCTGTAAACAGTGTCCAGTGTTAATGTACTCAGACTATAACGGCATTCAGAATGTTCTTATGTACAGACTGAGGGACCTGATTGAGGCTGATCTGTCCAGGAGCCTGAAGATTAATTAATATTTAGCAGTTTTTATTTGAAGTTCAGATTAGTTTTAGTTTTCAGTGTGGTTTTGTACTATTTTCTGTTTCTATTCAGTTTGTTGAGCTATTTTGTATGTCTGATCCTACAAGAATACACAGTGCATATTACATAATAATGTCCTCAAAATGGGCAAAACGCTCCAGGTGTTATTAATAGTAATTAAAGATGAACAAATCATTACTTTATTGTCTTGGTCTTATATTTAGAGAATCTTGCCCAAATATACAGTGCATGTTATGTAATAATGTCCACAAAATGGCCAAAACATTTCTCAGATGTTATTAATGGTAATTAAAGGTGAACAAATCCTTAATTTAATGACGGTTAAAGTTACAATTCAGTGTTTTTCAAGAGCAACATTCTACTATCTGGCAGCACCTTGGTCTTTAAGTTGCTGGATACAAGTCCTTTTTCTGTAAGTAGTATTTAAAAACTGTAACATAATGTATTTGACATTTGTTTCTTACTTTATATTAGTTTTCTGAAGCAATATTTATCATTTTCGTTTAGTTATAGTTTGTAAACTGGGGTCATGTTTCCCAACACATTCGTCTCCTCTCCTTCCTGCTGCACTCCTCACTTTAAAGTTTATATATTGTGGATAAAAACCGCTTTTGAACAAAATTCTGGTAATGACCTCATACATTAACATTGTGAAATGGCGCACACAACTGTCAGCTCCAGACATAACCCATGCAAAGCAGACGCTGGAAGCCCCCCCACCCTTCCCTCCACCTCAGACCGCCATCATTCCCATTCCTCTTTAAGATCATGTGCCGGATCTTCCCCTTCCCTGGTGCCGGATCTTCCCCTGCAGCTCCGAGGTCACCAGAGGTTTTCTTTCCCTAAAGGTGTTTCCACAAGGCATCTGATCTGCTGGGCCATGACTGTTTCAGTCACTCTCTGCCAAAGCAGGGAAATGCATCATTAAACCAGTGCATATTTTAAATCTATTTCAATCTCACAACACAAACCATTAAACTTCTCAGACTTCATGTGGAAAAAGCAGGCATGAGGGATTAGTGTAGTGCTCTCGGCGAGCAGTGACGCGCCTGCAGGTCCCATCCAGATTGCCGCTGGCTCGGACCTGGATGAGAGTGAAGATCCCCTTCTAGTTCCTATTTGTGGAGAGAGACGCTGTGGTGGTGGGGGGCTTTGGTGTTCATGATGTGGACAATAAGCCACAATGATCGAAGCTCTGGAGGACCAGGGTCTGATGGGGGGAGGGTTCTTTAACGATGGACCAAGTTTGGGATTATCCCCCTGCACCACCCCCCAACCCCAAACCTTTTCGTAATGGAAGTCTCTTCAGAGGAAGGCAGAAGTGCCGTTGTGTTATGGTGGGGATTAAGCCTCCCAGTAGAAGTACAGACTGTGAGACAATACAGCCCATCAGCGTGCTTTTGGCTTGAAAGCCCCCCACCCCCTCCGGGCCCCTGCGCCCTAAGCGCACACCATTACCCCCTTTCTGGTCTCCACAGAACCCATTGACCGTGCCGCCATGAATTACACCAGTACTGGGTTTACATGGATAGGGCAGATTTAACCCTTCAGCATTGGAGACTCTCATGTACATGTCCTCTGATCCGGAGTCCGTGAGAGAGGAGTATTAAAACATGGAAAGTCTGAGGTGGAAAAAAAAGGATGACCACTAAATGGCTATTTGAGTTTTATCACGTTTATAATGTCCCATGCTCAAACACTGGAATTTCAATAAAAAAAATTTTACCAGAAGCAAAATTACATAAAAATGAGAATATTTGATATTTATCATAAGTATTAAATTGTGTAACATATACCCAAGATATAGTCTGAGGGTATTTTTTTTGACTAATAAAGACAAAAAAAAATTATTCCACACAGTAGACACAGTCCCAATATTATACACAAAAATGAGATGTAATACAGAAAATCGTGAGATATTTAGATTTCATTTCACAGTACTGGTGGATTCTTGCGTTAAGAATTGGGAGTGGGGGGTTAGAAATCTAAAAAAGAAATCTATAATCAAATAGCTGTAGCAAAATTCCACTTCATTTGTACCATGAGGAAAAACACGACTCACAAGGGGCCAAAGACAATTGAGGCCCTGCCAAACTGTTCCAGCGGTGGAGAATTAATAGGAGGATTAAGAGGCGCATGCTTTAGGAACAAAGGGCGAAAAACAAAACGTTGTTTTATTGGGGGAAACGCGAGCTGGTGAGGAATGAAAAGATGGCATGTGACTCAAAACAAGGACCATCTGGACAGCGAGAAAACAGCGTTTCCCATGAAGACAAGCCGGTGGGACGTTGTTTTACCGATGGAATAAGGAGCTCGACCCCGGCATGTTGGAGACCATGGGCACTGCTTGATGTAGTGCACGCACACGTACAAAGTTGGTGTCTGCATGCTTCTGAAACCGATTTAAGCCCCATCCCTCAGGGGCACCGTTTTTGAATGTGGGTGTAGGTTTGAAGCATTCCAGCAGCAGTTCGAAATCGGGATCAATGTGTCCGCATTATGGCAAGGCTGTCACACCGTGTCCCTCACGGATTTTATTCCAGTCTTCAAAGCTTTCCAAAGAAAAGGCGATGAGACAGTTATTTCCCCTTAATGCAAAGCAACACCGAGCACTCAAAAATGAAGATGCAAATTAATGGAGGATGTAAGAGGGGAAGCAGGTAGATAGTGACACTAAAGCAAAGGAGACCCACCAGCTGCAAGGAAATAGTGATGACAACGTTCCTCAAAATGGACTTAACTGTCAAAGGGACTTCACTAAATGGCAGACAGCTAAACCATAAGGGACAAATATAAAAAAAAATACCATTGCTATTCATTTTGAAATGTCTTTGTGGGTGAATAAACAGCCCATGGGTGGTGTGTTTCTTTGTTTTTATTTAGTCTCTGAAGCAGGATTATTTACAGTAGTTGTAGCCATGGGTCTGGAGAGAAGCCCCCCCACTGTCCATCATGGCTCCTTGCGGATGGGCTTCAGCAACAGCCTGCCATCTCGTTCCTCCAGCCGGAAGCCCATGTCCCGCAGGGCTGAGTCATTGGCCACACCCCGCCGCTCCAGGGCCTGAACCACCGCCTGGTTCTCCCGGTTGTTCTCCAGAAGAACACGGATGGCGAAGACAGCCCACTGGCTGATGACTGTGGATTTCTGAGGTCAAGGAAATGCAGGTGATGCGCAGGTCATGTAACACTGGGTTTCTGTTTACATTTATGTGAACATCAGTGCAACTTTGAAGCAGGTGAGGCTCAGCCCTCCAGAAAACCTGTGAAATCGGGCCTCATCTTCTCCTTCACTATCTCTCTGACGGAAACAATAAGCTGATAACAATAACAATAACAATAAAACATTTCAAATATGCACCCTGACACAAATCTTTCTGCTTTTTCCACCAGATGCCGGTGTAAGCTGTGAAAAGGCTAAGCTTGCATCCACCTGCCCCTTGGCACCCAGCCCACGCTCCATGCCCCCCCCAACCCTACCAGTGTTCCTGCACCGGCATTGTGAGCAGACTGCTCTGCTGACCAGTTCGCAATGAAGGGGAGAACAGAGGGGAGCCTACGGCTGAGCCGTCACAGGGAAATCGAGATGTTGGTTTAGCTGGTGACTAACCAATGACACAGAGTTTAAACAAAGCAGTAGGGGTGAGTCACGCAGCCCGTGGGCCTACACTGCCCAGTGGGCAGGCTAGGCCTTCTCCGCCGGCTTCTGACCATGCGTCCCTTTGATGTTCTCAGCATCTCTGACGTGGTGGTGGGGAGGGGGGGGGGGCACAGACAACCCATAGCAGTGGGACCAGATCTGCCCTGACCACATTTCTCCCTGACGTTCTGCGACTCAAAATGAGGACAGAGTGGATGAGGATGTCATCTGTGACACACCAGGCGACCTGACCATGTGCCTCCATGAGGCGTTCTGACCTTCTCTTCTCCATGATGGTTTGGCCAGACTTGGAAGGCCGCAGACCTTCACAATGGGACAGAAGTGCACGGAGGGTGGTATTCTGAGGGCCCTCGGAAGGTTCCAGAGTGGGTAGGATGTCTGGTGGCATCCCTTGGACTAAAGGCCATGTGACTCCGATGGCCTTTCAGCCCAAGGGAGGAAACCCCAGGTTATGAGGACCCAGAGTCAGGTTCAGGGAGGGAAAAAACTACGGGTCTCTCAAAGGGAAAGCACCTCACAGATTAGGAAAACAAAGATCTCAAAGCCATATTACAAGGTATAAGCAGGGAACCATACTGAAAAAAAAATACACCAGTTCAACCCTCTCTGCTATAGAACTGCCTGGAAAACATCCTAATCCTTATTGTAGCTGGATGTAAATCTGTTACTTCTACTAGAGCCAAGGAGAAAACAAATGGTTCTTTCAGACCTAAATACCTCTGAACACAAGCCACGAAAAATCCTGTCAACAACACATCTCATGTTGTTTTCTTCTATCTTCAAATTATGGGCTGCGCAGAATGTTTTGTCACACGGTCAATTTTATTTGCAAAAATGGGCTGAGTCCGGGAAAGAGGGAAAGAGAGGGAAAAGATAAACAAACCTCTCTCTTTTCGGAGCCTATCGGAGATCGCTGCACGAGGGAGAGGAGTAAACTTTTGCGACGGTCTGGGGAGGACAGGTCCGTCCAACACAATGACTCTCACAGACTAAGTTGAGCAAATTGCTGATGACTCCCCTGCATTCCAGGATCACTCCTCTCCACTCAAAAGCACTGTATTAACTTGGACTGGAAGCTCCCAGTGAGGTCCGGATTAGGAAGGAAAACAAAGTGGAAGTGGGAATCTTTGCAGGAGGATCTGCCTTGTGATACTGAAGGACCAAGCAGGTGGACCATATAAGCCACATATAAACCAAGCAGTGGGTCACACAAGAAGGCTGCATGGGTACCAGCTGTCTGCAGGTCAATACAAAAGTACAGGTGACCTGGAAGCAAGGATGTCACATGTGGCTCATACCTGGTGCTTCTAGATCAATAAAGAGTGTCAGTAAGAGTATGCCATGGACCAAAACCAAGAATGAGCCTTTTCCACCCACTGTACATCGGAAGGAGTGGATCCCCAGGTGGAAAGTGGAAAGAAGCTGCAAGGATAATTGGCAACATTCCACAGAAACCATTAAAGATGGCTCAGTGTCCGCTGGCTTACTGCTCCCCACTTGTTCCCACTCGGAGCTGGGCAGCCTCCTTCTCCCAGAAACTCTGGGGGTGTCAGCTAAGCGGTCAGGGGTACCACACCATCCAGCTGGCTCCGGGCTGTACAGGCTGCCTCTATACCAGCAGACAGACCAATGACAGAACAGTACCTTTATCAGACAAATCTGAATAAAAACTGTATATAAACCATTAGTACTCCACCATGATGGACAACAGCCACCAGTACCCTTAACTCTGTTCTGGGTTGAGTTTCAGGTCACGGTGAAGCTTATGAATATTACATGAGCTATCTTGTTAACACACCCCATCCGGCCTAGCCTTTCCTAGCCTGGCAAAACTGAAGTAATTCAGAGGATTAAAACGAGTGCAAGCTAATATTCCCATTACCCTCTCATTGCACTGACCGCAGAGGTGAAATTAAACATGATTTAAACCACCTAATCCCAGCAACTCTATAAGCACCATTATTGTGCGCTAAGCTTCCCTTCTCGGATGAGCTTCTGATGTTCCCATAGCGACCTCAATAAAAACAGGGGGCCTATTTGTTGCAAATCTGCATAAAGGATGAGCCTGAAGTAACCACCACACAGACTTGATGGGAGAAAATCTGTGTAAATGCTGGCAACCGTTGGCTTGGACAGCTTTTTTTGCGCCAGCCCGAATCCCCAAGAGGGCTGACCCCTCGTGCGGGGAGTGTGAATGCCATTGGGCCCTTTCCTTTTGTTAAGAAACAGAGCAGAGTGCCCAGGAGAGGAGACCCAAAGGGGGTGGGAGGGGCTGTGGGGCGGTGGGGGGGGTCTGAAAGCTTTAAACGATGGCCTCACTTCAGGGAGCACCTTGGAAACCAGGCCTTCAGCCAAGAAATGGCAGATAATCTTTTAAGACTGGGAGGAGAAGCCATAGAGACAGAGTGGGATCTGTTCTGAAACGCTCCCAAATCCCCGGCGACATCGTGAAACTCGGAGCCGGTTTCTTAAAACCTGAGACGTTCCCTGGGCCGGGAGCCTGCAGCTCGACGGGCAGGGCGTTTAGCAGGCTGAAGCTTACAGAAGGGAGGTGTGAGTCAAAACAGAACTGCGAATGAGTCTCAGAGTATAACTCACATGGGGAATCTCATTAAAATAACACCGGAGCTGACTGAAAGGGGGTAAAGCCGGTTATCCATAATCATGCAGTCAGCTGTCACATCCGTGCTCAAACACACCCCTCAGCAGCAACAGAGAAACCAACTACGACATTCAGATTAGGGTAAAAAAAAATGTACAGATATGTCTGCCTTTCGCCTTCAGTTAAAAAGCAATGATATCTTAATTGTGTTGTTTTTATCAGCTCACTATGCACTCTACTTATTTAATATTAACAATACTCCTCTTCTACCGAAAAAATACTGTATATGTTTGTGTTTGAGCCTTGACATCCATCTGTCAGCAACAGATCTCTTCACACAAAGCAGTCCCTTTCCCGGTAAATGCAGGCTGCCTTTAATCAGCTCACTGTATGACCAGGAATCCAGTCCCAAAAAGCCCACAGGGCTCCCAGTCTCACCCCTTGTCCCCCCCTCCCTGATCCAAACGAAAACACCACATACCGATATTGCAGAACCCCTCAACATGCAGCCAAGCCATGACCCGGACGACAGAGAATGGACATGTGTGACGTGGAGCCCTGCCGCAACCTCCTATTAGCGTCCCCTCAAGTCAAAAGGCAAATCACCATCAATAAGCTTTACCTAACAGAAACAAAATCACACACAGAGTTTGAACTTATTTAAGAAGAAAAAAAAAAAGTTTATACGTCACAGTCATATTCTGAAACTCCAGTACAGGAACATTACACATTCAATGACACACACTGCATTAACTCCCACCCGAGTGTGAGTGCCGCATGAGCTAATAAAATGTTAATAAATAGCACTTAGTACATGATTCCTGCTTCAGCAGAGTCTAGGAAGTGAGTAGGCAAAGATATTGTGGTAGAAACAGCTACAGCGAGGCCCAAGCCAACATGTCCAGACCACAAGACCCTGAGAAAAAAAAATCTCGTTTTACTAACATTCCTTGATGTGGAGAGAAATCCACTTTTCATTTAAAGTGCCACTTAGGATTCAAGTCATAGTCTGTACTGTTTCTCAAAGATTAGGCCCAAAACACACAAGGCTGCATCGACATGGGTTTGCTCTGCGCTGAGGTGAACTCCTGCTGGAATCGATCCCATGGGGCTGGGATTGCTAGGGGCTTATCACTGATAAGCGGGTTGTGCAACACCTGGAATTACTGTGTTTATGTCCCCCCCCAGGATCAACTTGGCCCTGTGAAGAGTATTTTGGATATATAGGCCAGCATCTCAAGGGGACTGACTATGAACAGAGGAAAAATCCAGGGTGTCTGTTGGTTGTCCAGCAGTAAAAACTGGGCGCCTGCATAATTGCAGATTGAAGAATGAAGAATTTTCAGAGAATGAAGCTCATGGGGAGCCTGTAGGAAAACACAACAGACATGAGACTAATTCCCAAAAATACGCATACACGGATGGGAATGACCACATAGAAAAACACTCATGGTCAAAGTAATTTCCCAGAATGCACCAGCATAATCTCACACTCAGCTGGTTGTTTGATGAAATGATGCCTTGATCTATTGGAAGGCTGAAAACAAGGTTGAAAAACCATATAGCCAAACAGATACAAACACAGGTGAGGAGGAGGGTGGAGTCTATTCTCTGGGCCAGGAAGACACTGGCTGTTACAAATCTTTCAATCCATGGCTGCCTCTTTTGGGTGTGGCATCAAATTGCAACCACACATGGGAGGTAACACAACACTGTTTATACCACCACTGCTCTAGCTGTACTGGAAGTGACATTAAATATCACTGTTATCTGAACAAGCCTGTCCTGAAGCAGCTTCATGTAAATATTATCTATTTTCTACTCCAAACACCTTCAGGCAGATGTTTGGCAACATTTCGATGAGTTTTTTTCATAACAGGATGCTTAGCACATAAAACTCTTGAGATGCTTTTTCTTGGCTGGGTGCACAAAGTCTTTCCAGAGCCCTTAAAACATTCATCATTAAGTTTGTGATTTAACAGCCAATGCTATGAGCATCAGTTTAAGCAGGTGTCCCCTCCCCCTCCCTATATGCCATCGCAGACACACCCACAGGAAGTTGACCCTGGTGCTCCTAACTTGTTGTGATAAGGAGTGAAGCCCCTACAACTGAACTGCTGCTGCTATGTTTCCAGATCATTCCAGTTATTTCACAGACCTCTGCGGTCCTGCTCATCTCATTGACCCTCCCCTCCCCAAAGGGCTGTACCTCTCTCACCAAGGAAACAGCTGTATGTGTATGGATGACCCCTGCAACAGGTTCTCTGCCCTCAGTGGTACACAAGCCATCATAAATCAAAGCAAAGCCACCTCACTACCCCTTTTCCACTGATACTCTATCACTTAGATACACATCATTCAGAATGATGTTATTCTTGCACCCACCTCTGCCTCCCTACTCTTTCTTGGAATTTGAAAAACTTCCTCTTTTGGAAGACACATCTTACAAACAGAATTAAAACCTAAATACCTAAAGCTGAGTTAGTGTAAGTACTTTTTATGACTTATTACAGCATTAACTCTTAAGAATATGATCTAAGGATGCAACAGGACACACAACTAACACAAAACTGTTAATTATCCAATTAAGAAACATTCTTAGCAAGGAATGACCCTGAGAAAAGGAGCCCCATTGTTCCGGACTGCTATCCATGGCCCACAAAACTCAGCCACTTGCACAAGTTGGAGGCTTTGGCTGGCACAGAAACTCAAAGCAGAGGCCGGTAAACCCCGCTCATCCACCTGTGATGCCAGCCCAGGCCAATCAGGCCAGAGCCAGTGCACTTGTTCCCACACACAGCCAATCCTGAGACGGGGTTCACTGGTGAGCGAAGGCTGTCCAAGGGGCAGCTGTGATGAGGACACTATCACAGGTGTGCCGTCCATGGGGACCTCTCATCCATGCCATTAGCGCTAATGTCGCGGATCCTGGTTAAACATTACATAAGTCTAATAAATGAGTTCATTCAGACCATAATCCCCTGTGTAGCAGGGATGACAAATGAAAAGGACATGAGCCAGGGGAACGGTAACCGAAGGCTGCGGGGGCTGTGGGTGTGGAAGGCAGCTTTGATTAAGGAAACTCAGGCTATTGATCTCCTGGATTAACTGTAGGACATTACAACGGAGTCTTGTGTTTGGCTGGCTAGGCTGAAGGCTCACATATCCAAGGTGGAAGCTTGCCAGAGGGCCTGAGGGCAAAGGAGAAGGCAGCGAGCCCCAGGGCCACACAGAGAACAACTGGGGAGGGGGGGGGTGATGGTGGAATCAATGATGTCATCTCCCTAGCTCTTCATGGGTTCATTGTGGCGTTTTGCAATTGGACACAAAATGTACTATCCACTAGCAAGCAGTTAAAGCAGACTCCTGTACCATGACTGCTGGAATTTTCTACATTACATGGGACTCAGAAAGCCAGTATTCCCTGCATGGATGAAGTTCTCATAATCATTTAGCGCTCCTGGTCTGCTTCCAAGGAGAATATGAACAGATTGAAATAACACACCTAATATTATGATTACCGTCATTCTCTGCCCAGACCACAAAGCAACAGCCACAGGAAGTTCTGGATTAACTTGATCTCCGGGAATAACAGAGGTATAAAACTATGGCGGACTACCTCTCCTGAGAAGTTTTAGGACAATAATGGGTTATACACATAACTGATCGGGGGGATACTTGGCCACAAATGATAAAGAAATCATTAAAGCCATTCTGGTTCCTTCAGAAACAGGATTATAACACTCCACATGTAACAGCACCACAAAATGCTGACCACTGACTGGAATCACTTCTGCCAAGAGTCAGTCCATAAACGTTTGTCTATGTAAATCTTATCAGCATAGGTCCAGTTCCATCTGTCCATCAATTTCAGACCATCGAGCTGATCCCCTTTATCCTTTAAGTGCATCAACACCTGCCTCTCCCCCACGGTTACCCTGGTAACTTAACCAACTACAGAACCTCCATCAGCATAACTGTGCTCTAACTTTGCTCCTTTGCCACATGAGCAAATCCACAGCAGAAATTGGGAGATGCGTGTTGTCAGCATGTGATGACGGCGCGACACGTAATCAGCTGCAAGATCAGCCTTGAAGGCCAGCAGAGACCCAGCAGGGACACTTGTGAGAAGAGCCTGAGGTCTTAGCACCAACCATAGTCCAATGAGCACAAAGAGCGATCTGTGCACGCTCATTATTTGAGGGAAGGCGTATCAGCACAGAATGGAGAGCCCTCATACATGCTAATGCCTCCCGCCTGCTTTGTCGCTCCCAATGAGAAAGAATTTGGAGCATCTGTAGCCAGGTTGTCAGAAAATGTATGACAACAAACTCCCTGATAGAGCCACTGGGGGCAAGCTGCCTGGCCCCTGCCACAATGATCTGTCATACTCAAAGCAAGACTCTCATGGATACCAACATGGGCAGACAGAGACAGAGTGTGAGCATGTGAGCTAGGTGAAAAAGCTAAACGCAGACGATGTGAGCTTGGTCTCAAATCAACATGCAATGCACCACTTGGAGATAAGCATGATGATGATGATCTACAGACAGCCATGAAACCAAAAAGCACCCAATGACGCAAAAACCCGCATGCTGGAATCTTCACCATCAGTTATTTCAAAAGCTAATGAGACAATCTTACCTTCTTCTGACACTACTGGCCATTTAAAATATTTTTCAAAAGTCTACACAAGTTGACCTCCAGCAAAAGAGTGACCAAATTCAAATATTAATAATTGTGTTGAATGACCAGAAAAGCCTGGTGAGACTGAGGTCTGAAGGCTTGTGTAGGTCGGAGCCAAATACTCCACACTGACATCTAGTGTAAAGTCATACAACTGAAGCAGATCTCCTGTAGAGATGATCAGATTGAGGTGAGTGAGCGGGTCTCCATTCTCATGGCCTTGATGGTGTGTCAGTACTAGCCCTCTTTCCTGCAAGCTATATATGTACACACACACACACACACACACACACACACACACACACACACACACACACACACACACACACACACACACACATGTAACAAAATCTCTCTGAAGATTTTGAAATTAAAACAAATGTATCCACTGGACTGTTGACCTATTAATCATCTGCTTTTGTCTGACATTATCCAGAGGATCTTTTTGAGAAATAGGTAGCGTTTAGTCCCAATAAATCAAAGCAACAAGATTACAACTACAAGAATGTTTTCTTGAGTTTTATGCCAACTTGCTGTCTTTGAACTTGTCAGTAGGGGGAGGGGCGGGAAGGGGACGGGTGTAGTGCAGATTCACAAAGGATGGTGACTATTTCCTGGGTAGTGCTGTCAAGGTACATATATTCATTGTGTGATTCATCATGTGCCATTCTGATAAATTATTTTCTAATCAAACACACAATGAAACCAATAAGTACATTTGACAACATGGACGGAATCTAAATTCACAAGTACATGTTCAAGGCGGAAGCCATTATAATAAATGAGGCTGTGAGTTGGTTACCGATAGAGCTTGTTATAGCCAGTCTTTATCAGCAGTTTGTAATAAATTAGACCAAGACAGGAGAGAAAGTAGCTGATGAGACTAAGACTGTCTGTTGACTCTTTTATAGTGAACTCAGATATGTTGCTGAAAACACATCCAATATGTTAACTCATTTGAAACAATATCATCCAAGTGTCTGTGCCACTGGAACAAGGCAGAAGCAGCCTCTGTAAGTTAGTCTCCCTGTGACTCCTTCAGGCACTTCTGCTAGGAAATTCAGACTGAGCTAACAATAAATAATAATTAAATAATAATAAAATAATAATACAATAATAATAATAGGGGTGTTTATCACTATACTTATGTGACCATACAGGGTAGTAGAGAATACAGAATCTTTATTTGATATATTTATTTTTACAATGTGCAAATAAATATTCTTTAGGTTTTATTTAGACGAGCTGACAATAATTTCAAATTTCACCAAACAGTGAATCGAAAACCAAGGTTTGTACTGCACCATTACAGCCCTATTCCCAGGCCTTTTTTAACAATATCAAAATCAATTTGCAGGACATAAGGAATCGTGCTGCAGGCTGGATGTGGCCACATGTGGTTTAGAGGATCCTAAATCCACGATACCGCACTGTGCGGAAAGTGTTAACTGCGCGGAGCCCATCAGTGTTTTTACGAGGTGTTTACCCAGTTAAAAGCTCGACTTACCCCCATGCACCAGGTGCTGGTGGGAATGAACACACCTCTTTTTGCCCACTAATGGCATCGTGCATGAAAAGGAACGGCACCCATTCCAACTGACAGTGCTCGCCCCGGGTGCTTCAGAACACGGGCCAGACTCTACGCACAGCGTGCTTCAGATGTGGTACCCCACACCTCGCGGATACCGTCTCATCACCTGGTCTTGCCTGGGCGTATCTCGGTATGCCAGTAACCTACCCCTGGGGGGCAAAAATAAATCCCCAATGCAGTAATGGGGTTATTTGTGTGGAAAGATGACTGATGATAGTGCTTCGATAGATCACACGCATATCTGTACACATCCACGCACACACATCAATTCACACAAACACTTCCCACAGGCACTTTCACACCACAGGAACTTTTTCTGCAACCATAACCTTTTCATGGAACGTTTATTGCGTTCATACTGCAGAAACTCAGCCTGACTCATTTCTAGGAGGCAGTTCCAGAACCATCTTTTAATACCTAACCCAGACTAGGTACTGCTTGTTCAAACACAAACTACTGGGGAGGCGCGTATGTCCAAAGCTTGCTGATTGGTTGACCACAAGAACCAGCACTAAGTTGGAAGTTACGCGGAAGTGCAGAAAAAAACATATAGCAGAGCAAAAATTGAGCAGATGGAATATTTTTGTACCCCAATCATAATTAATGCATCAATTAATACATTTTTTGCTTGCATCACCATATTTCTGCATTGGAAAATTTGATCGCTAACCAATGTACTTTTCACAAATATCGCCAGTGCTGGCAATGAAACTTGTCAGCACTTATTAGTGGGATAAAGTTAAATCGTATTCTGTGGAAAACGAAAGATGAATCTGCAGACCAAATTTGAATAAGAATCATGACCATGTCATGGGTCATACGAGTAAAGTATAAATAAAAAGCTGTGTCCTGTTTGGTACGCGATCGACCCCCCCCAATATCAAACAAATAACAAAATGACTTATTTATCCTCAATTGTTCTGGCAGGGCGATGGAGTTTCGTTTAATATTATGTGTGAAGTTTAACCTACAACCTTCTTTTGATTTCTATGCTTATTTCGCATAAAGATCCCAGTTCCTGTTGTGTGGCGTGAATGCGACACATGAAAGTAGCCAGGAGCTACAAAAGTTCCAGGTTCAGACGGCCCAGGGACTTGTAAAAAAGGTTTCCAGAACTTCGGTGTGAAAACGCCTACACAAAACATTGCCTGCCAAAACGGTAAGAAATAACAGGTGAAGTTAATCTGGCCAATGAGGCTGTGGTCATGTCATGGACATCTTTGATTCCCCTGCTCCTGTTAGTCTTCTACTCACATCTCTATACATATTTAAGACCTGAGATGGAATTGAACTTGATTTTTTTCTGAACTTCATTCACAAGCACAAAAAGCAGAAAAGCCTTGAGATACAGTGTTTGTTTTACAGAGCAATTTACCTGAGTTTGTGTGGGACTGTTTATGTCCAGAATAAAACCCATATGTGTATTCTCTGTCAGTTCAGTCAGGAGGAACCCCAACCACAGAGGTGTTTATGAGCCAAGCAAACACTGAGGTCACTGCGTATTTTGGTACTTTCACTTTTCCCACTGGCTTCTAGAGGAGTACCAGTACCAAAGGTGTCACCAGGGACACTTCTTTGCTACTCCAGTTCTTTTGTCCATTGTTCATGCAAATAGCCTGACTCTAAAACCACAAATACAGCTTTGAAAACAGTTATGAACTTAGAAAACAATGATAAAACAAAAAATTACATATATAATTGCGATGTAGTTGGAAGAATAGATCAGAATGGTATGACAAGAAATTTTAAAAGTATTTTGTTTAATATACTAGGACAGCATGCATATAACAGCAAAGAATACAGCATGCTGTCCGAGCGATATGATCAATTTTAAGGCAGTTGGATTAATTTTTGAATAATAATGTTAATTATATTAAACTTTCACTAATAATAATGCCCAACGTATATTATAGGCATAACCTTTGCACAAAATTTTAACTAAATGACTCCCACCCCACACATTATTCGGATTCTGATTCATACACTCAACTTGAATTAACATGAAACAATTAAGTCTGATTTCTGTTTTTTCTTTGCTTACTCTAATAGTTATAAAATCAATTGCATAAATATCCATTATCTGTATAATGCAATTTCAGTAATAAAAAACACATTTTGTATGTGTTCCAATGTTCTGGTCAAATCTGGTACCTCTGTCATAAAACTGTAAAATCTACAAAAAAGTTCTAATAAAAAGAATGTGACCTGCTTCTAGTGATGTCACTTCCTCTGGCAGTAAACTTTTGGAAGACAGCGAGGTCATGTCATGCTTCTTCACACATTATTTTGTACAAAATGTTGAGGGTACACCAACAGTAGATTAATCATTTGTGAAATATGTTATTGTGACACAGTGAATATCTCATTCAATAATAATATGATTAAAATCCATAAAATGCCATTTTTAGATATGCCACATGTTATCTGATTTGAGGTTAGTAAATGGAGTTAAAGCACAAAATGGAAAATGCCAACGCTGTTAATGGTTTACACAGTTTAACAATAACAGAGTTAATAATGAGTAGCAAAGTCAAATGTTTTCCAATTACATTAAAGCATTTTGCATCATTTTACATTTATTATTGATCTTGGTTCATTTTAATGTAATCTGTGGTATACCATTTGAGGTTAAGGAAAATGAATCATTTTTGTTTTTGACAGATAAACCTGTCAGCAGCTGAAAGGCAAGGGAAATACAGGGCACAGCAAGATGCTGGTCGTGTAACAAGGGTAGAAGGGTAGACAAACAGAGTGGCTGATTTGGGTGATAGGTGGCAAAAAAAAAAAAAACAAGTACAAGCGCAGGTATTAGAGAGGGGCACAGCGGAGATGCAGAACCAAGCAGAAACTTGGGGAGATGACACCACCATAAAGTACTGAAACAGATCCTGAGTCACAGATATCCAGGTCAGATTAGTGCATAGGTCCATGAGGCTATGAGTCACGCCAAGGGTGTGAGGGAGCTGGTGGGGTGAAGCATTGGGCCATGCTTCCTAAATGGGCTGCATAATGTCCATAGATGTGACTAATGGGTAGGACTCTGGTTAATGTACTTGGTCTGGGCAAGATGGATTCAATTTCTGGCTGCCCCTGAATTGGCTACAATATAATGTCCAGAGAAAAATGTTTTGAAAGCCATTTTACTTTCCAGATCAGAAATGCATGAGATGCATGCAAGTATTATTCAAGTTCAAGAATGATACAGTATAATAATGCAGATGCATTTGCTAAGATTAAATAATTGTTTTTCTTTTCAAATAAATTGGGCAAAACTATGGGTGGACAACTCTGTTATTCATATCAATTCCGTTACCATCAATGTCAACTCTAAGGTTTTGCTAAAAAATTATCATTAGATATGTTTTTCTGTTAGTGCATTGTTTATCAGAATAAATATTTTAAATCTTAGTTTTAAGATCAGAAATGGTGAAAATGTTAAATTTATGTTGTGTTTTATGACAACAAAATAAGTTTAACTGAAAAAAAACCATTCATATTTTTTGTTTTCTAACTATAAATTGAAAGTGTACCCACAATTCCAGAATGGGCCATCTAGTGATGTGATTTTGTTGTAGAAAAATATTGGGATACTTATGAAGTAAAAAGGAGTTCAGAAATTTCTCACAAACCCATCTTCAAGTGATTTAAATGGCAAGGATGTAAATGATCACAATTGACTTAGAGAAAGCATGCACACCCATACAAAAGCAGCGAAGGTAAATTATATTGGATAATCTATAAAAGGAATAATTAAAATTGCAAAGCTTTCGGAGTTATTTTTCCCATGACAGAGTAAAAATATTTTAGCAAAACTTTAACCGTCTGTCCTATAATGTTAGTTCAGAATTGAAAGTAAGAAAAAGCCTGATTTTAATACAGCTTAATAGCGATGTAAGAATTCCATGTGCAAAACGTGTGATGTTGGTATTAATATTACACATTGTACAGCCCCATTAGATATTACAGTAATTTTCTGAATCCGGTACAAAATTCCCCGCCTCACGTTGTGATGTTATTCCAGTTTACCAGTTTTTACGCCAATGGAAAACCCAGCAGCTTGAAGTACCCTACTTTTGGTACTTTCTTGAAGTACCAAAAATACAGTACCTGGTGGTGGAAAAGTGCCTGCTGTAATTGCATGCAACTGGTTGTTTTACTGTTGACTGTAATGTGTCCCTTGCAGTTAATTATATTCACTACCTCATCATTTCATTGTACTGCAATAGTTTTCTCACAAGAGGTATTACATACTGGAATGTATGTACTTTGTATAGCTGATTTCTCAGTATGATGCTTAGCCATTCAGTATGCTTTCTCTTCCTCCCTTGAGCTAACAGATCAAGGAGTGGATGGAAATGTTTTATGGAAGCGTCTAGAGAATATATCCACATCCTGGCATCATTCAACATACAGTCCTGTCTGCATTGTCCGTCTCCCAGTTCCACCAGCTGGGTCTTCTGCCTCTGATCTCTCAATCCCAGAAATGTCATCTGTGGTCAAGTTACTTTGATGTTGTTTACAACTATTTTTTATTGGTATATGCATATTTTCCAGCTGTACTACTCAAACGTCATTGAATTGATGGGCTAAAGGAAAAGTCAGGAATAGTTTTTTTGCTAATACAGGCATTTTATGTTCCTGAATCTCTCTAATTGCAGTTATAAAAATGTCCGAATGCTCTGCCTTCACCTCAAAGAGATCTACTTCTTATGGGGTTCAGGAGTATAACTGACCAGAGTGGCACTGTTCCTTTGGTCATCTGGTTTGACAGTCAGCCTGGAACATGCTTAAAATCTGTTCATCAGGATCACCATTACTGTTAAATCTCCTGCTGGATGATGGGTCTCTCTATAAACAGGGTTTCCCTTCTTACATGATTCATTCTATCCTTGGTTCTCCAAAACGCAACAGGCATGGATCAAGCCAGAGTTATGTCACTCGAATACAACTCACATGCTAGCTGTAAAACAGCAGTCTACCCAATGATACTGATAGTGGAGGGGGAAACTGAAAGGACTCACATTCAGATCAACCAACCCACTAATGTCTATAGTTTTTTACCGAGATGGAAAAAAATATAGCGTTAGGGCTGAGGGATGAGTCCACATTTCCAGTGGAGTGAAGTTAATTATCTATGCAAACAAACAAAAATGAGGGATGGATGGAAGATTCCTTTCAGATGTCCTGTCTGCTGTCAAACTTACGGAAGTTTGGCCTGTTCTTGTATTTTAATCTGACTTCTACAAATAACACTGGAATACATATACGTTAACTAAGCTGATCAGCACCCACATGACAATGATTCCCTTGCATGATCCTCACACACACACACACACACACACACGTAGACAATGGCCAACGCACTCAACCACAGCCTAACAGACACATACACACACACACACACACACACACACACACACACACACACACAAAAATGCTTTTGCTCGTCAGAAAATAAACCTCATGCATGCAACCTCAAGAAACCATGTGGTATTAAGAAGGAATGGGGAGAAGAGGTTTACAAAAGGTTAGCTTCTTCCTTGCATCAATTCCATGACACGCTGATACTATAAGACCTGCAAGGGCCTTGATGACTTGAACATAATGAAGAAACACCCAGTAGGATATTAAATACGGTTTTATGACAGGTTATCTCATCTTAATCTCCATCTCAAAGAGTGTCACCATGGGGTCTTCCAGTTACACTTCCAATGTATGGAATTACAGTCATGCAGATGTTAATTACAATATAGAAGCCCTCTGCATTTTACAGCTACGATGCTGTGAGACCTATGGACATCATCAAATGACAGGACTATGGCAACGTTGTATTGACACCATGCTGTAATGTGCGTGACTGAAGCAAGCTACCTCTGGAAGCTGCCAGGTAGCGAGGAAGAACACATTCTCCAAGAACCAACATGTTAACTTTAACGCATCCCGTCGGAACTTAGTACTGAGGTCCATGGGGCATATCTGCTGGCAACAAGAATCATTCCGTTTGAGGATGCATTCATGTGACAATGATAGATAAGCCTAATGGGGCATCGTGTGATTAGGGGATCGCTCACGGATCGTGTTATGTTTGTGCCTAAAGCTATGCGGAACGTGCAGGGTGATGTCGGTTCGTGCTGAAACTTACATGCCAAAGATTGTCTGAGGAACTCCAAGAGCAAAAGGGATACCAGTGCATTAGACCCCACAGGTAAATCAGAATGATGAGAAGTATGAGCAAGTGAGCAGAGGCAGATGGAGGACATTATCAGGTGATCTCAGGGTGGTTAGGTTTTCCAGGATAAGCAAATGTATATAGGAGTTCTTAAGCTTTTTCTGCAACCAAAACTTACCTTGGAATGAAATGTAGGCTCATAGCTGATGTATGGATCCACTCACTTAACCACCATACCTATAGCAACCCAGCATCCTTAATAACTATGTGAGACTACATCCCCAGGGCTAAGGATACAGGGGTTGTTGCTATCAATGCAGCAGTTGTCCAGGATAAGAGGAATTCCATCCAGTTCTCTGACCTAAGGGAAATGGAAAGGTCAAGGTCAGTACTTCTTGTAACAGCTGCCTAATCCAACCACACAAAAACATACCTGAAGGCTAGATGTGCTTAGAGGCTAATGTGGACCTTCCTGTCCAGATTATTACAGATGAAACTCACATATCAAGGATCTGTCTTGCAATTGTTCCCTGAACCCTTTGGCTTCAGCTACATACTGCTTTATTGGCATAAACTCCATACCTTTCAGCTCTAAAAACAGCAGTCCTTAAGACAGATTAGATGCCATTATCATCACAGCTTTGATCTAAATTTCTAATACTGTGGTCTAAAAAGGTTGAAAAATACAATGCTCACATGATCAACGCAGGCATTCAATTAGCAGAGTTCTGTCAAGGCAGGGAATAAAGATCTACATGCGAAATGGAGTACCCCAGGGAGGGAATTAGGGCCCTGATCAGCAGATGTGATTAATTCTGGGGGGTAGAGGGCCATCCCCCCGGTCCCACACTGTTCGGGGTCATCAACCCAGGCTCCAGACCCAGGCCTCATTAGCTAAGCTTTGGTGCTGTGCCTCACTGCGATTAGATGGTCTTGGGGCACCATGTCAACCAGCTTTGTAGGTCTCTGGTAGTCACTCAACCATTTATATGCTACATATAAGCACGAGTGCTAGCCCAAGTCTCAGGCATACTCCTGAGGTCTCCATGCATAGAGTAGCTCCTACCTTCACGTGGAAATCTGTATAGTAGAGTGTTTTTTTTTTCTATAAGTATGAGCCAAGTCACATGGCCAGTACAATAGAAGCCTGACTGGGTGATTGGGAAGGATGAAGGTTCAGGTCCAAGCTGCACAATTAAGATATTAACTTTTGTGTAGGAAGTCCTGTAAGCCCCCATCAGCACATTAGCACTGTAGTTAGTAATTCAGCATGTCCAGTGCTGAATAGTCAGGGACCTCTTCACAACTGGCCAGTGGGTGAGTGAATGAGGGAAAACTGAAGTCATTCTGAAAGTCTACATCTATGGAGGAGACTGATGGTATCTGTTGCACAACACTAATGCGTGCTCAGATGCCATCAACGCAGCCTGCCATACCGCAGTCCTGCTTGGCACAGATTGGCCAGCAACATGAAAACGTAGTGAAACTGGGTACCAGAAGCATGGGAGAAGAAACATGGTCCAGTGTCTGAACTAGGACTTTGAAATGGAGGAGACCTTCCGATTCAATATTAAATCAATAAGTTTGCCAATTCAATATGCATCTCAGTTTTTAATAGTTTTTGCTGAAGAACATTTTAAGTCTACATTTAAAAACACCGACAAGTACTACAAAGGTGCATGTATTTGTCATGTACCTTTCGGTTATAGTACTTTTGATTCAAATGCACAATGAAATCAATGAATATGTTTCTTGACATTAGCAAATCCTAAATCCACAAATTGATGTTCAACAAAACAAACATTACGGTAATGGTACCTGAGAGCTGGTTACAGTTAGTACCGAAAAACTCAAAGACTCTCCCACATCTAATAAATTAGTAGTTTGAAAACAAATTCTTTTCTCAATAAATTACACCAACACCAGGAGGAGAGAAAATACTTGATTAGACAAAGACTGTTTGTTGCTTATGTTATACCAAACTCAAAAACTCGAATATGTTTTTGCAAACACATCCAACATGCTCACTCTGATGAGATGACATCATCCAAGTGTGTGAACACAGGGGCAAAGCAGAAACACCCTTGGCCCCCGAGTCTCCCTGTAGCATTTAAAGAGCTTTCACAATGAAACTCCGATCAGGTTAAAAGAAAAAACTACGGCTGTAGCGTTGTTTATCTCTACAGATATGCAACTATAGTTGGTATGAACATGGGATTTAGTTATTACTGTTGCGATGCACTCCAGGGACACTGGCATTGACATATTTAATTTGGTTTCATTCATCTCCTCTGTAAACAATTTAAAAATAATGTTCAATCAAGGGCATAGGAGAGAGTTTCATATTAATAATTTAAGTACAACGGTACTTAAATTATTAATATGAAACTCTCTCCTATGCCCTTGATTGAACATTATTTTTAAATTATATATTTTACAAATATATTTTAATTGTGCAAATGAGTGTCTTAGGTTTTGTTATTCAGGAACATTTACAGACAAAAATGTTCTACAACTCTTTACAGCCTAATTGTCTTCATAGTTATAATAAACAACTTCAAAACAAAATGTGCTTCCCTACTGTACCGAAAAAATGCAACCGTGAATTTAGTAAACTGTTACACTGCTAGTAAAGACTGTATCTTACATTGAAGAGCCTTTACTGAGCTGTTGTTTAACATTGTTGAGGGTTGTTGCCTTAAACATGTAGCTGAGGGTTTGTGGTTGTCCACCTTGAGGTGTTGGAAAAGATGCAGGCAAATGTAAGCGATATTACAACAGTGTTTCACTGCAACAAATCTTGCAGATAGCCATATTCAGGTCTAGATGTCTGCTGACTTTATGAAATCCAACATCTGCTCAGATGTGTTTAAAATATGATGGTGCTGGAAATAAACAAAATGTGTGCACAGTAACAAAGGTGACCAACATAATTTCAGTAAACTATGTCTAATTTAGATCTAAAAATTGATCTTTAACTCTTGTGGCGATCTAAAAATCAACACCTCAAAGAATTGCGATTTGTAACTGAACTGGTTTTTCCCACCAACCCCCAGTCTGTACCTTACACGGCCAGCACATGGGTACATGGGGGAAAAACAGCCAGACACTGGTTACACTTGATCGGAGACATTTCTGTCCCTGTGTTACCCGTAACACATGCCCCTGGTACCAGTGGCTCATGAGCGAGGAGCAGTTCCAATGCCAGCCAAACCTAATCATGCCAGGGAGGGTAATTCACACCGTAACAGCTTGCCAAATGATAGCTGGAGGGGGGACTTTAATTAGGGCTCGGTACCAACTAGTCTGGTATCTGAATTGGCTGCTGATGAAGAGAGGCTGACAATGCGTGTCTGCTTGCTTGTCAGTGTGAGAGCGTACTCCTGTCTAAGTACGAGATTGTGTATGGTGTGTGTTCAGCTGCATTTCTCTCTTTGTGGGTGTGTGTGTATGCGAAGGTGTGTGAGTGAGAGTGTGAGGGTGTTTGTAAGTGTGTGGGTTGGGGAGGGGGCTGTAGGGGATGCTATAAATGTTGTTAATTAATCCTCTGAAAGTAGAGCACTGAGCAGAAAGAAAGGGTTCATCCAAAACAAACCATCTCCCCAGGCAGGGAAATCACACAGAAATGACAGGGGGTGTGTGTGTGGGGGGGGAGTTGTACCCACTGAATATCAAGAAGATTACTCGTTTAGCAGACACAGGTTGATGAGCAACCCCCTTTCCGACCTCGCAAGCCTGACCTCTGACTTCTGACCACCCCTCCTCCCCCCCCCAGCTCTTTGTGTGCTGTGTGTGGGGTTTTTCAGACATGTTAATGGGGAGGTTGCACAATATGAAGGCTGGGAACCTCGAGGTCCCTGGGGATGCTAGGGGTGGGCTGTCAGAGAGAAGTAAGAGTTTAATTGGACATGCAACACCTCCAAGAATCCATTATCAAGCCATTCATAAAAAGAACAAAGGGGGGGGGTCAAGGCAAAATCAGGGAATGGAGGGATAGGAGATGTTTTTAACAAAAAAGCAGCGGACCAAGGGCCTGTACTACGATGTGGGGTTACTGGCTTATTGGGGTAATTTGTCAGATTTAAGGTAGTCCGGACAAAATGTAAGTGAACGAATATGTAGTCTACTTAAACTGTGGTACCTTAAATCTAACAAGTTACCATGATAAGCCCGCTTCGTAGTACAGGCCACAGGAATGGCAACCTATATCAAATCCGCAGGCAAATCCCAGGATTAGCGGGGCCCATTGTTCCCCCGCTGGCAAGGCACTGGAGGGGGGAACTTGGGGGCTTGTGGACGGAACCCCGGACTGCGGCGATGACAGCCTGCCCGGCTTCGAGCAGAGTCGCTGACGGAGCACGGCCCGGAGGAGAGGCCAGGGAATTTCACTGGCGAAACTCAAATTCTGTCCCCTGACCGCTTTCAGAGAAAAACAGGAGCAGCTTGAATGTGTGACCCCTCCATGGATAATATATACTTTGGACAGCATACACATCCCTCAAAATTTTATTAAAAGAGTTTTTCTAATATTTATGGAATATTTATGCCCAACCAGTTTCTCCCTTTATGAAAAGTACTTTTAATGAAAAATACAACCCAAGTGAATCCAAAAAGTGACAGAAGAGACCACCTACCAACCGACAGTTTCAAACCTGACTCCTGGAATATACTCATCAGTCACAACCATCGAGCTAAATGTGCCGGAAAAATTAGCCATAGGCTCAGATAACACAGATTAGGCAGCTTGCGGCCACTTTACCTGAGAAAAGGTCTTAGTCATGGACACTCATCAATCTTCAACTTTATGGACGTTAAAGACATTTCACATAAACGATATTAGAACACTCCTATATGGGTACAATCCTCTGTACACCATCTGTATGTTATTTCAGCACAGCTCTCTACAGTATGCTAGTACACTCGTCTACAGTATGAGTACAGTACAGTTTCCAATAGTATAGTAAGTGGGGTAGAGCTCCCTACAGTTCTGAGTAAAGTACAGCATTCTACAGTATGATAAGTACAGCGTAGTCCATACAGTATTAAAATCAGGGTACAGACCCCAACAATATTAAGAGTAGGGTAAACCCCACTAGAGTAATAAGACCATGATACAATGCCCTAAAGTATTATGGGTACACTACACTGCCATATAGTATTAAGAGCAGCAGGGAACAGGCCCCAAAACCAAGGTATTATGAAAATATTATAATTACCTGTGGTATTAAGGCCAAGGTACAACCCTCAACGGTCTTATGAGTACACTACACTCCCCTATGGTATTAAGAACAAGGTACAGCCCCTACAGTATTATTAGTATACTACACACCCCTATGGTTTTAACTGCAAGGTACAGGTCCCTAAAATATTATGACTACACTCCTCTACGGTATTAAGAGCAAGAGTATAGCCCCCTATTTTCAGGAACCAGAGCCTTTTTCCAGAACCAGGAACTTCTGTCATGTTCACACCATAGCAGCTGTACCCAACTGTAAGTAAGTAGAGCTTTATTGTCATCCCAACAATACACAATAAGTGTACAGTGTGACAAAATATCATTCTCCATGACCATATGTGCAACATAAAACATAACTCACAAGACAGATCACAATGAGGGTGAGAGGGGTAATAATTTACACTACACCTATATACATATATTTATATCAATGAACATAGAACAGAGAAGACAATACACTAGGACTGAGTAGAAAGAGCTTATACTATGTCATTACTTATACTAGGTGCGGCATCATATTTATCGCTTTCTATAGCACAGTTTTTCATTTTTCATTCATTTTTCATTCCATCTACCAGAAAAGGATTTTATTGTTGCTACCTTTGTTACGTTTCAAACTGCCTTTCCAAAGTGATGGGTGTGGGGCGCAGTGACATTCCGGAGTGATGGGCCACTGACAGTATGCAAACACCTACAGGTGTGGGGACACCTATCTCATCAATATTCATTGTGTAGACCAATGACTTTGAGAAAAAGAGTGTCACTCCAAAGTTCTAACACTTTAGTGATCAAACCACATAAAATTTCAGAATGTCTCATTCATCTATGTGTAGCCAACCCCAGTGTTTATAAGCTTCAGAGCTCAAAAGTCTTGGCTAGAAATGTTCATAATGTGATTTTTTTACGGTTTCTCAGCAAGTCTGAAATAGATTTTTGAAAAGTATACGTTTAAAGTTGATTTTAACAAAAAATAGAATAACAACATTCTAAGTGGTCTCAGATTATTGGTTCTGAGTTTGTGCTGAATAAAAGCACATGTAACACTTTAAATAAATGATTTTTAGATAGGTGAAATATTTTAAAATGTCAAGGCATGTCAGACTACCCCGACAGTGGCTGAGAGGCCTCAGACTCCAGGGGGTTAAGCGTGATGACAGCACATAGATAATACATTAAGTATGAAGACAGTAATCAAATGAGCCAGTGTAGTTATTGGTAGGCAGTTCGAGAACCTCATTTAGTACCTTTCATTCAAACAGGAACTACTACGGAGACTTTTAGCTTGCTGATTGGTTGAGCACTCGCTAACTTGGAAGTTACGCAGAAGTACGGAAAAAAGAGATATAATTAGCGGGGCAAAACCTGAGCAGATGGAATTATTTTCGTAGTTTCGTTATATTTAACGAAAACATTTTTTTGCTTGTGGCTCCATATTTCCACTTCGAAAAAGCTGTTTCAATAACTAATCACTAATTGCAATCACTCCCCCACAAGGTTTAACCTACAAGCTTATTTCGTCTCCCATGCTTATTTAGCATAAAGGTCACAATTCTGTTGTGTGGTGTGAAAGAGACACACGAGAGTGGCCAGCAGCTTCAAAAGCCCCCAGGCAACACGGCCCAGGGACTTGTAATAAGGGATCTGGTTCTGGAACTTTGTCGTCAAAGCACCTATTATGAGACACATCACCCTTTCCCCTTGTCATTGTACCTTATTTTGGTTTTCCACATTGACATGGCAGAGGTTCCCGACGAGCCGCACCAGGTGCGCCTTAAAGCTGACAGCGGGGTGTGAAGCCGAGCTGGCCGCAGAGAAGTCTTGCATGGTGCTGAACACACTGTGACCAGCCTTGCCCAGGAAGTGCACCTCCTTCAGGAGCTCTGAGAAGGTGATAGTTATAACCTATCAGACATTCTGGTTAGCAGTAGTGCAGGCAGGCAGAGAAGACAGAGATTTATGAGGCATGCAGCACAAATGCCTATGCAATGCTGTCGCCTCAGGTGCTTCTTTCTGGGATGGGGGTGAGAGATATGGGGGATGGGGCAGGGGTTGTGCGTGGAACCAGGGCTCCAGCTATCTGACAGATCTCCTGTTCGCACCAGTGATAAGTCAATAAGGTCACGGAAAGTCCCACAGCTGAACCGCTTCAGAGGCAGTTCAAATTCCGCTGCTCCCTGACTGGGAAAGTAATAAGAATAATTGAAGGCCTGTGATGACAGACTGATTTCATTCGGGTTCATGCACTTGTCGGGCAGGCCTTTACCCACGGTGCTGCTGAGGAGCGTTGGGTGATCCTGCAGGAACATAAACGGCTTCCGATCTGAGGTCATCTCGCACAGCACGTCTAGTAGCCTCGTGATAGTCAGGGCATCCTGCAATGACAGAACAGGGTCATGGGCTCCGCCGGGGAACAGAAGGCTGAAGTAGTCTTAGGACAAAGGATCACTCATCTTAAAAACACCAAAACACCCTTCAGTTCCTCTAGAACTCTAGCATTTCACCTGTCATTTTACTTCTCCACTTCGCTCTTCCACACAAACTGATTCTGAGACCCCAATGTTATTCTCCTTACCTGCACTTTACTGTAAACATGATGCTGATTTTATGATACAAAGTATGTAATTTGTCTCAAGGCTGTAAATCATTGGTACTCCAATTTCCATGATATCCTAAACGATTGGAGATTTAAGTCAGGCAACAAGACTCAGACCTTCGGAAGACAACCAGTGCCAGCACAAGGCTGGTGTGTCACCCTGTCAAACAAGCGGCAGATTCTATCTAAAGCCTCTTATCTGCCAGACTGCCACGGATCCTGGCACAGTGACGGCAAAACATGCCAAGGTCATAATGACAACCCACAGGCTCCTTCCCCAAATCATCTAATCAGTTATTGTACTCTTCATATCGCTAAATCAGAAGCATATATAAGCGGGAATTACACACATGCATGTCAGGAACAGGACTTGGGAGTGATGTTACAAACAACACAGTACCCAGGCCTAATCTCCCCCGACGGGTTGAGAACTGGCAGGTAATGAGAGCCGGGCATTCTGAATGTCTCTCTAAGGAGAAATGGCAGACTTGGACTTAGTAAAGGCCTGGCCCGTGGTGGATCTTGATTGCGGGGGAGAGCCAAACAACTGATTTGGCTAATACACGAATATAGCACCATCAGTGCCCCCCAAGCCTCAGGATCATGGGGCAATTCGTTGCTATTTTGTTGCTCAGATGACTTAAAACTAAGATTTTATCCATTTATACAGCTGGATGCTTTACTGGGTCAAATCGACACACGTATAGCAGCTGGGCCCTTTCTGAGACCTAAGACAACTTGAGACCAAGACAGGTTCCCTAGTCCGCTTAATGCTATTTTCTGCCCAAGGTATATCACTCCAGTATAGTGGAGGGGCTCTAGGAACTCAGACTGTGTGACAGATATTTGCCTGCTGGAGCATCCCCCTAACCCCACAGACTCCCTCCTGCCCATTTGGGCCTCACCGTGTCTGCAGGGAAGGGCCCAGAGGCCAGCTCCAGTACAGCCTTACAGTGATCCACGAAGTAGGTAGCCAGAAACTCTGCGAGCCTGGGCAGGATAACAGGCTCCTGAGGCTCCTCCGGTGCCCCCAGCTGGGCTGCGATGAGCTCCAGCAGGGTAACCCTGCAGCAAGATTGATTGGGAAAGACAGGCCTGTCAGATAGACATCCATAATAAACTAGCACCATACATCTTAATATTAGGAGCAACCTAGACTTGGTCCGGGTTGGGGTGCTAAACTCGAATTAGCAGACTCTTGCAGAGACCAACTTGTAAGGTTTCACAACCAATGGGGGTGGGGGCTGAGGATCCCAAATGACTTTCCCTGGGTTTCCCGAGTCCTGGCAGAGCAGCTCACTGTCAGTCGGCTTCTGTTCAACCTGAGCTCTAAATTAACCAGTGTTGACTGAACTATTGATTGAGCAAAACTAGGAGCTGAAAGAAACTTTAAACTGAATGTGTTTCAGCCCTATTTTAGCTTTATCACACATAACAATTAAGTAACTAAAAGGCTTATAATTAAAGTTCAATATAGGTCAAACAGTTTTGAACTTTTTTTGATTGTCTAATGAAAGATCTCATGAATGGATCATAGGAGATGCTACATCTTTTGTATGATATTTAATTATAAAAACATTCAGTTTACAGCCCGGTAATGTGGCATTAAATGGACTGCCCAAATGAAAAAAATGGTCCCATCCCCATCCTGGAGTTCCACCTGACTCACAGAGGCGAATATTCAATGCCATATTATGCTTTTAAGTTGCAACAACTCACTTTAACTGTAGCTCTCCTTTCCCAAGTATTAAAATAAGAACTTTCATCTCATTGGCAAGCATCTCACCCAATCTCACTTCTGATTACCTTTTCATAACAATATGTGTTCATCAGAAACTAAACATAGACTACACGTGAAAAAGAAAGATTCATTGAGGGTTTTTTTCTGTGCCTTTAATACACAAATACATTTTAAAAGGCGATTTAAAAACATACACAGCACGTGCCAACACAAAAACAAAAACTTGCAGAATGAATGAATTTCATAACTGTGACATCATGGACAAATAACGGTAAATTTGCTCTGTCTGTAGGGTTAGTTGACAAATATGGAAACAAGTTGTTTCGCGGTGGAATTTCCCTATTAAACCACCAGCTTCAGTAAAATATACAGGTATATAAACTGATAAACATACAGTACTGTGCAAAAGTTTTAGGAAATGATGGTTAAATAATCTTCATGTTGGTGAACTATGATATTATGTCAGTCAAAGTGTAGCAGCTTAGCTATTTCATCTCTCCTGAAGTCACCCCATTATTTGTAGTAATTGTCCAATGCACCCATGTGTTCTTTGACTGGACCACTAGCACACCGTATTTGACTAATGAATAACTCATACAGGGTTTTACCTAATTAAGTTAATGAGCTGGTACTAAAATTGAGCAGATACAAAGAATAGCTGAGATGCCCCTGAGGAGAGGTTTGGGATGTTCTAGCTATCCAACAAGACTTCAGTGACCTTTTGGAGAACAGAAGTTCTTGTTACTTTTTATTGTGTTCCTGTTCATTTGAGATTGTGTTTTTATTCAGAGTAAATATACATTTACTATCCAGATAAACAGCTTTTGCACAGTACTGCATCTTTCACGATTTATTTTAAAAGTAAATCATTTCAGGGTTATGTTGTACATTCTAGACATGCCCGTCTGTCTCAAGTAACCACAGTTTTCAATCTGTTATGCGAGGGGTGAAACCCGCATAGTATTTGCAAGATTACCTCTCAGGGCAGCTCAGCTCGGCAAACATCTTCTCAGTGAGCTCAGGAGACTTCAGGAAGTGCTGTGTAACTATTAACACTCTGAAAGGAAGCAGGAGAGACACAGCAGAAGAGAAGGTTAGCTGGGTACTGAGACACAATTCACACTCTCACATTTTCATCCATGTTCCAGGATGGTCATGGTATTCCTTTTACAGACAAAAAACAACCATGATACAAAGCACCAATTCTAACTGTAAGTCTTTGGATTACAAGAGGAAACTTGTCCAAACATGGGGAGAGGAAACTCCATACACTCAGAGGCAGGGTTCTAACCCCTAGAGTTGTGACGCTATAGCGGTAACGCTACCATAACACTTTTAAAAAGAGTTACTTTTACCTCGTTTCCACCAACGTGGAGCTGGTGTTGGGTTGGTTCTGGCTTGGTGTCCTTTAAGAACCAGCCTGCATTTCCACCAGTTTCAAAATTGAACAGAACAGAAATACTGTGCAGGCAGAAGTGAAAGTAAAGCAAAGAGTAATCTGTATTTTGCTTTTTAGATTTATTTAGCCATACAGTCCAAGTATGACTCGTTGTGCCCTTTCTCCATTGCCTGTATCCACTTTTGTCTCCTTAAAGACTCCCTGTTTATGTGTTTATGTGTGACTTTATTCTTTATTCTCTCTCATTGTTTTATTGCTGTCCTTTTAAAGTATGCTAAAAACTAAACTTTGCAGTCCACCTCAAGATCTCTTCTCCACTCGAACACCACAATATTGTATTTATTCAACTTGTGACATATTTACACTTTATTGTTAAACATATTTATACTTTATTAAATCTGTTTTTCACAGAATAAAAAAACGATGTAACATTGCATCATTTATTTGAATTATATTAAGTGTTTTCGTGCAAGTTAATATTTAATGTTAAATATTTTATTTTCAGCAAATACCATACATCTTAAGCTATTTCATTTTCTAGAAAATTTTCTATTTTGTCTCCATAAAGGATCTCCCATTCTGTGTGTCAGTTTATTCTTGCTTACGGTATTACCACTGTCCTTTAAGGATCACGCAGAAATGCTAAAAACTGAGCTTTGCAGTCTGCCTCATGATCTCTTTGGCAGCCAAACGCCACAATATTTTATTTTTTCGACCTGAACCATATTTATACTTCATTATTAAATCTGCCCAAAACACAGATCTTTAGTTTTTCACAGAATAAAAAAACCTTATTGTAACCTTATTCTGCTAATACGCTGGCATGTTGTTTCACTGCCAGCACCAACGTTGTTAGACTAAATTATGTCGATTATGGATTATGGAATTTTCTGGCATTTGGTTTAGACGCAATAGCCTGTCTCTCACTGATGTTACAGTGCCAAATTCTGAACCCAGCCTTTCTGTGATGCCTTGCTGGAGCCATTTTTTTCTGGCCTAGGGCCATTTCTTTGCAGTGGAAATGCGTGGAACCAGTACCAGATCGGGAAAAAGACCAGCACCAGCCTCAGCACCGTGTTGGTAGAAATGACACTTTTGATTGGTCTCTGATCAGTGTCAGTTTTCACAATAGAAAAGAAAACCTTACAGACCCCTTACCTTAAACCTGTTTCTACGAAAAAAAATAGGGTTTTACAAACATGCACCTTACCAGTCATCTGTCCAAGTCCTTCTCCACTGTTATCTTTTCCACGAACAACAACATAACACTCAGAATCAATCTTTTATCACATTCATGCACATTTCACATTGCTTGAACTCTCTGATTAATCTGAAGCCTGAATTTGGGGACTGGAGGGAATTTATATTATATTTCAGCAAAACACAAATACAACCAAAGTCTTCCCATTTTGTAAGGGAGAAAAAATAAATGCTGGACATGTAACAGTAGGTGGCGTAGTGGTTAACTAATGGGTTGTGGCTTCATTCATAGTACGTGCTTTGGTATATTACCTTTAAATTACTTGAACTGTTCCAGTGAAATTCATATCTGTATAAATAGGTCACTTTGGGTAGAAATCACACAATGAAGAAACCATCATCCTCCTCTTCATTATCATCATCATTTTCAATAAGAATGAATAATAGTAAGAACAACTAAATATTTTAGGAACGACCTTGCACTGATGACCGATCTGACAATTTTTAAAATAGCAAGAGACCAAACTCAGAGTAATGTCCAGCTGTTGGAGAGAAGATCCATAAAAATAGCCCCAAAAGGTTCTACTGTCGGCCAATCTGTGCTACCCCAAACACTCGGACTTCCTCACCCTGCCATCAGGAGCTGAGTGAAAGTGCTTGAGAGCTCGGTGTAGCCAAAAAACACGGGGATGGCCGAAAAAAAAGCAAAAAAAAAAAAAACTGTAGCATCCCTGAAGGATCTGGGCTTGTGGCCTGCCCTCATTGTTTGTTATGTTCTACCGTAAATTCACCCAGACACAAGAGTGGCTGGACACTGTGGGGCTGAAAGGCCACCATTCCTCTTTTGTCTCGTCGAAAGCTGAGGCGAATGTTTATTCACCCCCAGTAAGCAAGCTGTGCCGCTGACCATGGACCCGAGGCAGCGGTTCCAGTTTAGCGATTGCAAATCAAAATGTGGCAACCCGCCGTCGGAATGCGGAGCAGCGGTCGCTCCGCTGGCCAGAGAGCTTGTGGCCATCTCTGGTCCTGGGATAGACTGTTTAGGCTTACAATCAGCTGTATGTGGGAGCAGAGACCGACACCCAGTCCGGGTCATACACTCACACCTTGACCTCCCTGAGACCTACACCCACCCTAAACATAGCACAAACACCCATATCCTGAGCTCACCAAGACCTACGCCCAAGTTGAACTCATGCACCCACATCCTGAGCCCACTGAAACCTAAGTCAAATCCAGCTCATATACCCACAACCTGAGCTACACTGAGTCCAGCTCGCCTAGAGCAATGCCGAGTCCAGCTTAGACACCCTCACCCTGAGCTCACTGAAACAGTCAACTCATTCACCAATACCCCAAGCTCATTGACACTTACGCCCAGTCGAGATCCGGCTGCTTCTGGCAAAGAGCGATGACCTTCCTGGCCACATCCTGATGCTCCTGATGTGAGACCATGTCTTCCACTTTGTTGGGGTCCAGACAAGTGTAGAGCACCATGGCACTGTAGGCCGCGGTCTTCTCGTCACCGTGGTCCAGGAGCTCCCTGCCAAGCACACATGGGTTATGATTGCAATGGGTAACCCGGGTGAACATAAAGGGGCTGTTTCTACCGACTGATCAAAGCCCATCTTAGGGGTCGAGAATTATGGTGACGCAGTGAAAAAAGTGACTGGACTTTCAGGTGATACTGTTAAAGGTTTCTGTGCTATCTTGAACAAGTGTTCAATAATTTCAAAGCATTACAAAGCAAGACAGCAATACAATGGAATAGGCAAGTGAGTCATTACAAATGCAGGTTGTGTGCTGTTCCTATATGAACCCACATGAAGAAGACACACCAGCGCAAAGATTCCAGCTCCTGAAAAGGGCCTTTGGTAGCAGCATGGGTACCCGAGTGCATGTCTGGGGGTGGGACGGCAGCACACAGTTCTCAGCGCGCTCAGCAATGTCAGTCAGGCCCTGCCAGGACTGCCTTCCAAGCATTATTGGAATTCCAGCATAAGGCTGGGTAAGGCCAGGCGGGCAAAGGGTGGGGGGTGAGCGAGGGTGGACTGCAATTGGACCCCGAAGCCATGAGGTAACTGATACACCGCAATCCCTCCCCCAACCCCACTGCCACAACTCGGACCAGCTGAATGAAAAGGGGACAATCCTACTGTGGAAACAGAGACTGCTTCAGGCCCAGTCGGGTCCTAACATCCACCCTGATTAACCCAAACAAGGTCAGGTACGTATTAGTCCCCACCTTACAGCAAAACTTATGAGAAAGTGCTTATCAGGGAGCTCTGCGGCAAATATTCATAATGACCTCACAGCGCAGCTGTCCTCTGGTTGTATTTCCCAGACTTGGCCAATTGATCAGAGTTATTAGAGGGGGTACGTCCAGTCCTTTCAACAGTCGGTATTAAGGGTGGGGATAATTCCAGTCCTTTATACAGTCTGCATTAAAAGTGGGGTAAAAGTAGTACATTATACAGTCTGCATTAAGAGTGGGGTAAAAGCAGTACATTATACAGTCTGCATTAAGAGTGGGGTAAAAGCAGTACATTATACAGTCTGCATTAAGAGTGGGGTAAAAGCAGTACATTATACAGTCTGCATTAAGAGTGGGGTAAAAGCAGTACATTATACAGTGTGTACTAAGAGTAGGGGGTAAATCCAGTCTACACGCAATCTGTAATAAATGACTGCACTTCTGGACTGACACCTATCTTCGAACCTGTTTAAGCTAAAATCCATCCATCCATCCCTCCATCCATCCCTCCATCCATCCCTCCATCCATCCATCAAATGGGCGTGTACCAGGACTATCTACCATAGCAGACGTTTGGGACTGTAGAAGCAGCTCAGTGTGCAGGAAACAGGTATAATCTACCAGAGTCACAGAACAGCAAAACAACTGGAGGAAACATTCCTCATTTACGAGTGCTGAAATGTTAAAGCAGCACCTTCATTCTTCAGAAACTATTCACCTATCTGATTCTGCTTCAGTCTGGCAACCTGTATTCAATGTGATAAGCTTGCCTCAAGGTTTGGTTAAGAGCCTCTAGCACAGCATGATTTACAGCCTAAGAGAATCTGCTTTTCAAGCTGAGTGTTAAAATAGAGCCATGAACTCGCCACGGTTTATCAGGGAGGCCTGGGGAAAGAGTTTGAAGACCAGTCAAGTACACAAGTATTTTAAACACGATGATTTATAACATGATCAACATCATCATAACCGCAACAAATGCACTCGCCATGAATGCAAACCCAGAAATGCCTCAGCATCTGAGTAACTGGCATGGGTGTCACAGATCTTCCTTTGTTGAGGATGTCTCCATTGTCTAACAATCTTCTTGCATCATGATGTATACTGGCCCCCACCAGCTTGAGGTGTGGAAAAAATGCCCCTGTCCCATGAGGTCATTCTGTCTGGAACTGCTTCTCCTCGAAGATGATGATGATGATCATCAGATGTTCTTCACAAATTAGTCATATTTTCTCGTATTGCTGGTGCCACACCACAGTGCAGGAGCTTTCCCGCAAGCATATAAATCTCAGTGTCTGTGTCACTGCGAAGCTACTTTTCAGTGTGGAACAAGGAGAAACTGCAGTTGTTCCACTTGGTACAGAGCAGGGGAGCTAGAGGGCTGCTTAGGTACAAAGTCATCCACCAGCTTTCAACAATAAAAAATACGCAGACAGTGGTATATGACAACAAAAATTAGTAAAGAGCTCCCAAAACCAACAGGAAATGCTGCTGGACCATCAAAATACAAAGGCTCTACTGATTATGACACTCTGACCCTGAGGAGAAGGTTGTTGGTTCGAATCCTTTGCCTGGCAGAGTGATGTTAACGCTAGGCTCTTAAGCAAGGCCCTTAACTCCAATTCCTCTAGGAACTAACCCTCCTCTCTGATCATCAGAAAGTAGCTCTGTACAAAAGCTAAATAAATGACGAGTATAGCAGAGCCAATGATGCTAACTAGACTGGCTGCACTGGAGAGATACCACACAACCATTTGTTCCAGTTACGGTGTCCAACACAGCAGTGGCTATGCCGGCACAGCTACCACGCCGCTCATCCAGGAGCACTGGTGGCATTTCCAATTTTCCTGACAGGAGCCTGCTTAGTGTCGCAGCCTCCTCGCTCCTACTCGTGTAACTTTATAGGGGTTTAACGGGCTCCCAGGAATCCTGGTGGAACTGATAGCCTATGAGAAACACAGGAATCTCATCGTTGCCAGACGTGGAAATTCAGTTCAGGGGGACATTCAATTAACGAGATGTGGGAGTGGGGATGTGCTGGGAACAGACAGACCAAAGGTCAGCACCTGACATCACATACAGGCCACCTGCAGACAGATCTCATGCAAAAACTGTAACTCCATTACAGACTTCTGCCTTACAGTAAATGGGCATTACCTGAAAGTTACTCCAAGCTTACCTAAAAACATTTTGGCCTGTTCAATTTCTTTAAGCAAGAACATTTAAGAGGGTATAAAATTACTACGTAAACTATGGGGCTCTCTCTGTTTCCCAATTTATGGAGGAGGGCAGAAGTAAATTTTAATTACAGCAAGCCTGATTTGATATGTCTACTGAGCACAGATAAAGCATGTTTCCCAAGTAGACTAATTAGCAAAGCCTGTCTATGCCATTTCATTTTTTTTTGTAGGGAATAGTGTTTACTCAATGTATTCTATGTAGTCTATAACATTCTTTAAGAGGGTGTTTAAAATGGTCCACAGTCCTTAAGAAGTGCTTTATCTGCCATAACTGCATTCATAAAGACTGGGGGATCTTCATGAAGAACTCCCAGCCATCACTCTCTACCAGGGAAAAATTTACAGGGGAGAAAACAGGGCAGGCATCCATCCAAATGACACTGTGCCACAACCAAAAGTCTCTTTAAAACTGCACTCTCTCAAAACCAGTGGGGAGTAAACTGTAACAAACCAGGACCAGACTGGGCCCAGCAGTGGTCACAAATGGGACACTTACAAGAACAGATGGGGAAAGCTGTCCATCCAAATGTCGTCTTTGCAGGTCTGGTTCCCCACCGCGAGGTTTCCGAGGAACTGTACTCCACAGCGCAGCGCTGCTGGGGAGAGGATACAACAGCAGAAAACACACAGTAAGCACATGTAACATTCTGTCAGTCATGGAGATGACATGCAGACTCTCAATGAGTCCAGACAGATGCTTTTGCTGGTGACATTTTTTTCATTTGTTAAGTATCTGGGGGGGGGGGCATGGTGGTGCAGTGGTTAGCACTGTTACCTCACACCTCTGGGACCCGGTTTCGAATCTCCGCCTGGGTCACATGTGTGCGGAGTTTGCATGTTCTCCCCATGTCGTCGTGGGGTTTCCTCTGGGTACTCCGGTTTCCCCCCACAGTCCAAAAACATGCTGAGGTTAACTGGAGTTGCTAAATTGCCTGTAGGTGTGCATGTGTGAGTGACTGGTGTGTGAGTGTGCCCTGTGATGGGCTGGCCCCCCATCCTGGGTTGTTCCCTGTCTTGTGCCCATTGCTTCCGGGATAGGCTCCAGACCCCCCGCGACCCAGTAGGATAAGCGGTTGGTAAACTGGATGGATGGATGAAGTATCCAGGGTGATCATACCTTCCATTGTGGAAAAAGTCATTGCTCAACCTAGTCGAACTAGACTTGAGTTTTCACTTGGCCTTCAACATCCAAGGTAAGAGAAGATATCTAGGGAAAAATGTTGATGATGCCTATCAGTCTGTTGAGGGTTAGAAAGTCATTGCAAAGGCTCTGGGACGGTGTTGAACCGCAGTCAGTCCTTTATAGTACCAAAGTATAACCCTCTGAAGTCGACAGCATCACTAGCGACGCCACGTATCTTTCTTGTGTATTTCAGTTCATAACTCGCTGAAATCCTATTATAGAAACATGAAAAAGAAACTGGCGAAATCTGTTATCTGTCTTCTCTTCAAAACATCCATTGTCAGAAGTATTAAGTAAGTATTTTTAAAATTAGGTCACATCGGCAAAAAAGTAAACGGTGTCACCTTTCTTCGTTTTACCTGCATCGGGGGCGTGTAGCACCGCCCTCACCCGAAGATCGCAATTCACATTATAAATAGCTGCATTTCCGCGTATTCACATCGCATCCGCATGGTAATTTGATGAACAACGCAACGGTGTAACGCGATCCAGATACATCCCTATCAGCACCATAAAGGGGGGGGTGGTGGTGGCCAGGTGTCAATGGCTCATGCTTACACAGGTTGCTACATATTCAATGAAAGGAGCCCAGAAATAGTGACTGAGTTCGGTTTTTCTTATTTATTTATCTAACTGAATGTTGCAACTACACCATTTAGTCATCTTCATGTAGCCAAGACTTTGGTGATCAGATATCTGGGATCAAAACAAACTGCCACCATTGCTTACTATGTACTTTTATAATGTTTCTGCAAGTGTTCCAAACTGCATTTTGCAATGTCTACACTTTGATGTCAAATTACAAACTTTAACAAATATATAACAAATAATTTATTTGCCATGAATTAAGTTTACGATATTGAATGAAATGTGTGACCATGCCCCAGTCAGTGAAAATGTGTTCCCTACCCCTAGACCCCAGAGGGTTAAGAGAGTACTGAATCTTCTGAGGACTGGCCTGCCTCCCAAACTCTCTCCAAAACGCAAGGCGTAAAATCATCCAGGAAGTCACAAAGAACCCTAAAACACCATCCAGGAATCCACAAGACCTCTCTCACTGCCACTGAGGTCAGCACTCCTCACTCCACCAGAAAGATGCCAGAAGAAAACAGGATTCATGGCAGGAGCAGTAAAGGGAAACCAAAACTCACTTAGAATGGGAACGCTTAGCTCCAGCAGGCCAACCACCACCTGTGTGATCCCCACAAGCTCTGGAATGATGTTCTACAGGCAGATGAGTAAAAAGTGAAACACTAGACCTGATGTGGGCTCCATAATGTCTGGTAATAACCAGATACCACATTCCACAGTAAGAACCTCATCCCAGTGATCCACAAAATCATAGTTTGAGGATGCTTCCCTGAAAAAGCACCTGAGACGACTCATTAAGAAGACCACAAATTCCATTTCATCCCCAAGAATGACAGGATAGCATCAGGCCACTGGTCCATGAAATGAAGACCAACTAGAGCAGGGCTGTGCATCTAAATCAGGACTGCTCATTCTTGCTCCTGGGGAGCTACCACCCTGTAAAGTTTAGCTGCAGCCCTAATTTAACACACCTGATACAGATAATCACTGGCCTGAACTATGAAGCAGGGTTACTGGCTTATCAGGGTATCGGATTTAAGGTACCACAGTTTTAAACTTCATATTCGTTCACTTACATTTTTGCCCAGACTATCCTAAATCCAACAAGTTACCCCGATAAGCCAGTAACCCTGCTTCGTAGTACAGGCCACAGGTCCTTCAGTAGCATCTCAATATTAGAGCCAGCTGTGGTAACATAGCTTGCTCTAATACTGAGACGCTACTGAAAGAGGCATCCCAAAAGGAGCCACTCAAGCTTATAAACCCCAAAATGTCTGCAGTGCATAAATACTCCGTGGAAGAATGGGCCAAGAATCTGGCATAGCACCCCCTTCAGGGTGCACTGGGAAAGTAACAACTGCAGTCGAGGGGACAAATTATTTGGGTACGAGGTACACAGCCATCAAGGTAACGTTTTAATAATAGCGGTAAGAAACCTAAAGCGATGCACCAGACAGATGGTGAACCCATCAGGACTGACTGACGACTGCAGCTTTTTGGGGACCGATAAGCACAGGATCACAGTCAGAAAAAGCCAACAGCCAAAGGCACAAGCAATCTCACAAGCCTGAGGTTAGGAACTCAGGGGCATTTCATGGCAGGCTCTCACAGGAAATGGTCTGTTTTGCGCTGAGGAAGCTGTAGGTTGGAGCTACGGCCATCCCCAGGACATGACCGCAAGAAATTATGAAAAATGACTGTGCATTATGACATTCTTGCTCATGTCACACACAACCACGGCAAATGAATCAGGACATGCCGACCAGGATAGCTGGAGTGTTACAAGGGCAGCTGTCCACAAGAGGTCAATACAGGGGCACAATGAAGTATGGCTCTGTGTATGCAGAAAGGAGACGCCATAGCTCAGGAGGCAAAAACATACACAGGCGTCCTGTGTTTCAGGGGGTGGGGACAATATCAGACTATTAATGTACATATCTTTTATAATAATAATAATAATAATAATAATAACAATAATTATAATTACTGTATTTTAGTGATGGCATGATCCCTCTGCCTATTGAGTTAAACAAACACTAAACAATTATATAATTATATGAATTAATATATGCTAGTTAATTTTCAGTGACAGTTATAAGTGCCTTTAATTGCCCCTCAGGGACAAATACAGTTATTCTGAATTGAATTTGGACAACTACTTTTTTGTTAAATTGAGGCAGTCAGGGGGCGGCATGGTGGTGCAGTGGTTAGCACTGTTGCCTCACACCTCTGGGACCCGGGTTCGAGTCCCCGCCTGGGTTACATGTGTGTGGAGTTTGCATGTTCTCCCCATGTCGTCGTGGAGTTTCCTTGGGGTACTCCGGTTTCCCCCATGCTAAATTGCCCATAGGTGTGCATGTGTGAGTGACTGGTGCGTGAGTGTGCCACTGCGATGGGCTGCCCTCCCCCCATCCTGGGTTGTTCCCTGCCTCGTGCCCATTGCTTCCGGGATAGGCTCCAGACCCCCCGCGACCCGGTAGGATAAGCGGTTTGAAAAATGGATGGATGGATGGATGAGGCAGTCAGTTTCACTCAACAACATGACAGCCTAACTGCACTGCGTGCAGCCTAACTGTGTATGTAACAGACTTAGCAGGTTTGTTTTGGGAAGGGCGTCTCTCCCAGTAACCCCCTCCCAGTAACCTGTTAATATATCAAGTAAAAACAACACAGGATAAATACTAAATTTTCATTCTCACAGTAAAGTAACGGGTGTTGGACTGATATTAATACAATGAATAAAGGGGAAAAGTCCCCCCTTTACCCATTTCAAACACAGTAATCTGTTACAGTTTCGCTTTCATACTAGAGCCGTATCAACAAGTTACCACTAATGTTACTAGATAAAAAAACCAGGTATACTTTACCGTTTTGCTGCCATTCCCACATGGCACCGTAATGGTAAAACAATGATATATAAACAGGTTTGTGTGTGTGTGCGTGTGTGTGAACAAGGTATAAGACAGTAAGGAGAGAGATGCATCGTGGCTAATTATCTCATCTGTTCTTTTTCTCTTGGAAAATACCAAAGCTCATTTTGGTAGAGCTTTATAAGAGCATCTACTGAATGACAACATAATATAGCCTATTAGTGCCGTTAGCCAGCTGAATTCTGTCATGCATGCATGTGGGGATGGGAATCAGACCTTCCCAAGCCAGTCACCAAGGCACTGGATTAGATGATTGATTGGCTGGATAAATGTTTTTTGCCGTGGCGGCAAAGACTTTGGCGTCCTGGGCTGCCACGGAGAAACGTTACCAGAGGAAACATTGGGCAAGCCAGCACCTGCAGGGAAACTGCTAGACCGCTGGCTTTAGCGAGAAGTGACACCCTCGTCTGTAAGGTATGAATAAATAGACTGGTCACAGCTGGAGCCTGTCATTGCTCTTTGATGGCCAAGGAGTATCCAATAAAAGGTCTCCTTTCCAAGAGTGGATGTAAAACTGATTTCATAAACAGAGAGCATGTGAAGGCTTCTCATCCAACAGGGGCTTATGGCAAGCATATGGTATATTGTATGGATAAAAATATTGACCTCTTAATCATTGAATTCAGGTGTTTCATTCAGACCCATTGCCACAGGTGTATAAAAATCAAGCACCTAGGCATGAAGGTTTACAAACATTTGTGAATGGGTCATTTTGAAGAGCTCAGTGAATTCAAGCGTGGTACTGTCACAGGATACCACCTTTGCAATAAGTCAGTTCATAAAATTTCTTCCCTGCAATATATTCTACGGTCAACGGTATGTGCTATTATTGCAAAGTGGAAGCATTTAGGAATAGAAACTCAGCCATCAGAGTTGCCTAGTGCTGAGGTGCAGAGTGTGTAAAAGTTGCCAATGCTCTGTTGACTCAGTAACTACAGAGTTCCAAACTTCCTCTTTAACAAAAACTGTGCACTGGGAGCTTCATGGAGTGGGCATCCATTGCTGAGCAGCTTCATACATGCCTCATATCACCAAGTGCAATGCCAAGTGTCGAATGGAGTGGTGTAAAGTACACCACCGCTGGAGACTGGAGCAGTGGAAACATGTTCTGTGGAGTGACGAATCACGATTTGGCGGATGCCAGGAGAACATTAGCTGCCTAACTTCATTATGTCAACTGTAAATTTGGTAGAGGAGGGTTAATGGAACGGGGCTGTTGGGCTTGGGTCCTTAGATCCAGTGAAGGGAATTCTTAATGCTTCAACATACCAATACATTTTGGACAATTCTATGCTTCCAACTTTGTGGGAACAGTTTGGGGAAGTCCCCATTGCACAAAGTAATGTCCATAAAGGCATGTTTGGGTAAGTTTAGTGTGGAAGAACTTGAGTAGCCTGCACAGAGCCCTGAACTCAACCTGACTGAACACCTTTAAACTAGAATTGTGATTGTGAGCCAGGCCTTCATGCCCAACAGCAGTGCCTGAAGTCACAAATGCACTTCTGGGTGAATGTCTTTGGGAAGTTTTGCCCACACACCAAAATCTTGCGGAAATCCTTCTCAGAAGAGTGGCAGCTATTATATCTCCAAAGGGGGACCGACTCCATATTGATGCTTATGTATTTAGAATGGGATGTCATATATGTAACAGTTCCTGTTTGTGTAATGGCCAGATGTCCCAATACTTATGTCCATAAAGTGTACCTTAAAGCAGTGATCACCAATTGGTGGATTCTGGTCTGTATTTGAACTAAACTACAATGGAATCCAGGTTGTGTGATCAATTCTCCCTCTGCTTGGCAAATTTTACCACCGGGAACATTAATCATGGCCCCTATAGAAAAATCCCCACTCAGAATGAAAAGTGGGAGTGTTGTTAATGCAATATAAACAGTGACAGTGCAATGGCATTGCACCTATTTAAAGGGCCCCCACAGACGGAACATTCTGGAACGGGGCAGCACTGCAGCAGGCCAAAATATGTGGTAAAAATGGAAAATTACAATTGGGTGTAATGGTCAGTGGTTTTGACAAGTACTACTTATCATTACGGTTACAGCCTGCATGTGCATGTACACACACGCAAGCACGTGCGCACGCGCGCACACGCACGGTACTCCCCCAGCTATGCCAAAATATGCAACTCCATTTTTGTATGTGTGCGCATTTTTTTTCTCAATGACCTTTCCAGCACAGTTTGAATCTTTAAATTTGAGGCATTGAGGCTACATCAGGAACAAAAGCAAAATTATGGGTCTGGCTGGTCTCTCGGAGCGGCGCTTGACCCCGGCGTGTGGTTTCCCCCGGCCCAAGGGCCCAGGGGAGAGGTGGGGAGAGGTATTTGCGTGGATGGGCCTGCATCTGAAGCGAAGCCAACCACAGCTAATTTGAACGTGGCAATTGGGGTGGGGGCCACGACTCAACCAAGAGGACCATTGACCATAAGCCATGGCGTCCTACAGTTCCGGTTCTTCTCCCGCCACAGATAAGCGCCGGGCTCGTCTCCTAAATCTTGGCCGAAATCTGGAGCACTGAGCTTTCCCATTGCTTCAGGCATACCGCTCCTAGTTTGGCATCCTATGGACAGAGGGGAGCTCCAACACATGATGTTCGTTGCACCCCTTGTCTGTGCCCCACAATGAAAGACTCTTTGGTGGTAGGGCTGAGGAGAGAAAGGCATTATGGGAAAAGCCGAGCGCTCCCTTAATACTGGAAGAAATGGCCCGGGTGCTTTGAAATGGAGGGATGAGGTTGAAGGCCACATGAAGGAGTGCAAGCCGCTCCGGCATCCTGAACTGCGGGCAGTGCCGAAGCACGTCATTTCCAATATCAAACCGTAGCAACAACAATGGCAAGAAAAAACAGGCCTGAGAATGGGGCTCCTCTTGAGGATAACACTTGCGGCTTTGACTCAAACCGTGTGGTCTTCCTATCTATTTATAGTCTGTGGGTGACCACCGTACAATTAAGCATATTATACATTACCACGGAAACAAAACGCAGAGCTCTTGTGAATGGGAAAGCCTTCCGCTTGTTCACCTCTCACACGCTCTACCCATCATGCCCTGGGGGATCGCCCTGAGTGTACGATATGAATATCATCACAATGATTCCAAAAGACAGTCTTGTTTACCGACGTCATGCAGACCTTATTTCCTTTCATGGAAATTACAAAGCAGAGATTCAGACAAAGCAGACTGTGCCCAATAATCCGTGGTGGCCCCATCCCAGTGAGGCCCGGCCTGGGTCCCCCTAAGGCTGCAGCACTGTCTGGAAAACACCCCTATACCATAACATAGCATGGGGTGCTCTGCAGCTTGCACCCCCTTCCACAGTGGGTGCCACTCTACTGTCTCTGGGACAGTATTCCCTTTCATTCTGCTGCAGAAGAAGAAGCTGAATAAAAGGTTGAAAGTACAGCCCCATTTTCAAAAAAGCTGGGATGATGTGTAAAATGTACATGAAAACAGAATGCAATGATCTGCAAATTATAAAAAGCCAATATATAAATATTTTTTATATTTAATAAAAAATAGATCATAGACAATATATCAGATATTGAAACTAAGACTTTTTGTTTTATGAGAAATATATGCTAAATTTGAATTTGATGCCAGCAACACATTTCACAGAAGTTGGGACAGGAGCAACAATAACTGTAAAAGTTGTATAATGCTAAAACAAAACAGCTGGTTGAAAATCTCACAACTAATTTATGAGAGGTTAATTGGTAATAGGTCAGTAGAATTATTTGGCTTAAAAAGAGCCTTTCAGATAGGCAGAGTCTCTGTGCAGTTAAGATGGGGAGAGGCTCACCACTCTGCAAAAGACTACGTGGGCAGATAAATTGTTGCATTAAGAAAGCTATTCTGCAACGTAATATTGCAAAGAATTTGGGGATTTCATCATCTACGATCCATTAAAAAATTCAGAGAATCCGGAGAAATCTCTGTAGGCAAGAGATAAGGCCGAAAACCAATACTGGATAGCTGTGATATTTGGGTCCTCAGCTGGCTCTACCATACACAGAAGAAACCATATCTGAACTTGATCCAGAAATGCCGCCGACTTCTCAGGGCCTGAGCTCATTTAAGACGGAGGCAAATGGAAAATTGTCCTCTGGTCTGAGGAATAAAAATATCAAATTATTTTTGGACACTGCGTCTTCTGGATTAAAGAGGAGAAGGACCATCCAGCTTGTTATCACCAGACAGTTTAAAAGCCAGCATCCATGATTGTATGGGGGTGCATTAGTTCCCATGGCTTGGGTAGCTTGCACATCTGTGAAGGCACCAATAATGCTAAACAATATATACAGGTTTTGGAGCAATACATTCTGCCAGCCTGACAATGTTTTTTTCCAGTGAAGGCCTTGAATATTTCAGCAAGACAATGCCATAACGCATTAAGCACACATTACAATAGCATGGCTCTGTAGTAGAAAGGTCTGGGTGCTAGACTGGCCTGCCTACAATCCAGACCTGTCACTCACAGAAAACTTTTGGTCCATCTTGAAACGAAAAATATGACAAAGGAGACCCCGAAATGTTGAGCAGCTAAAATCCTATATCAGCAAGAATGGGACAACATTTCACTTTGAAAACTCTAGTTCCCAAACTTTTACAGAATGTTGTTAAAATGAGAGGCGATGCAACACAATGGTAAACATGCTTCTTTACCAGCTTTTTTTAAATGTGCCGGCAGCATCAAATTCAAATTGAGCATATATTTGTCATAAAACAAAATTTGATATGTTGCCTTTTGTTCTATTTGCGGGTTCGTGCTGATATGGGTGTTTATGATTTGTAAATCATTACATTCTGTTTCTATCTACATTTACACAGTGCCCCAACTTGGCAGAGGGGATCCGAAAGTATTTCAAACCCGGAGTCCAGAGTGTCACTCTGAGCTGCTCCATAAAGCCACAGACCGGGACCGGACATTAAGAGAGGTTGTCTGATAATCAGAGTGGACTACAACAGCTCCCGTGGCTCTCATTCTGAGCTCCACCAGTTCCAACCCTAAAAACACGAGCCAATGGCTAAAAGACTGCATGTCCAAGTGCCCCAGGAGTAAGGTTCTTGCTGGTATGGCCATAAGCCAAAACAAAAAGCCACACACACCTTACTCTACTATACCATCGACTGTCATGCTCATGATATATATACAGGAACTCTTCTTATTTCAAGAATCAGCAGGTTTCACACAGTCCATAATCTAATAGCCATTACCCTTTTACCCCAAGCAGGATGGAGGAGAGCAACTAAAATCAAAGCACGAGCAACTCGAGGAAACAGATGGGCTCACCCTCAAACTGGCGGTCTGCGTTCTCCAGCTGAAGCTTGAGGAGCATGGTAAGATGACTGAGTGACACTTTAATGAATCCCAGATCTCTGGTGAAGAAAAACAAGCATATTTAATTAAGATCAGACTAATCTGTGATTCCAATATCTGGGTAATGCATTTTCTGACAATTTTTTTATAGGGAGGGAAAGGAAAATTAGTTTAAAATGCATATCTTCAGGCCCTAAATCTGTTCTGGCAGCTGGTCTGGAGGGATGGGTGCTTGATCCAGGGGTACAGAGCCATGCTTTCGACTGTTTTCACCCTGCTGGATGAGAAAGGCCGTCTTGAGCAGTAGCTCATGGTCTGGGGGTTATATAAAGACTGCCTGTCCATACAGTGGCCGGAGATTCTAATGGTCCTGAGGTGAGGAGATACACATGTGGTCCGTGTGTGACCACGACTGAGTTTCTGCATGACTGTGTGTGGGTGTATGTATGTGAGTGTGTCGCAGCGGGTTGAGGGTGGCAACATCTGGTGAAATACACAGTGGAGCTTTTAAGGAACAAATACATATGAACATCATTAAATCAAAATAAAAAAGAAAACATAGACACATAGAACAAAAAAATCATTTCTTCACACGCACATAAACTAAAAACACATTGCTGTCAATTTGCTTGTCAACATTTTCTTGAATGTTTAAGTTTCTTGAATACTGTAAAAAAGGACAATGACCTACTGCATTATCAAAGGTTAACAGGTTGATTAATTCTTCGAATGCTTAACCAACCTGAAAGTTACATCACTGGGCATGAGTTTGTTCTGAGTTTAGGATTTTACTTGAATGAGATTATTAAAGAAAGAGTTTGCTTGACAAAGACGGGTACAGAAGGTCATGATATGCTGATCATCATGCAGTAGGTCAACTGGTGGTCAATAGTGCCCCCCTTCCCAATCTAAGTCTTCCACCGATTAACATACCAACCTGAAACGACAGAAAACTTGTGGTATTTTGTGAATAAAAACAAAGCTAAAGCACCATTAGGTCCAATACGTCAAAGCCTGGCATTTCGAGGCACAGTTGGAGAGCAGTTCACCATGTGATGACACAAAAATGCTGTTGATGTCTGCATTACCCGCAGTTTCAGAATCAATATCGTAGCTGTAATATTCAGTGTCTGGAGAGCAGGGAGAATGAGGGAGATCATTCACTACATATTTAATACATATTCAGAAATTAAGACCAACAGAACTGGAGGCATTACTCTTATCACTAGTCATGCCTGTTGTCACATGTCCTTCATAATGCTAGATGACACGGGAAACGTGTACTTTTAACTCTGGCTTCCGGAGAGCAGGCGCTGACAGTCAAATGCTGCGCCAAACTGCATTTTTCCCCCCATCAGACATCAGACGGGGCAACAAAAGCAGTGAGGGGCTCAGGCACCCCCGCCTCAAGCGGCCACAGAGACACAGACGGCCTGCACTCAATTGTGGTGAGGAGAACATGAGCGAGAGCCATTCCATTTTTCATTTCATCTCCAAGACAAAGAAGCGGTGGAAAAAAAAGCAGTCGTCTACGCCGGCTTCATTTTCCATGGGAAACGGCCACAAAATGAAAAAGTATTGTGAGTCACTGCCGAGGAATTTGAGAAATACCCCAGAAAGTCAGGAGTTTTATTTGAAAAGCCCCTGTTAGAAACAAACAGATGCAGAAAAGGAGGCCAGCTTCTGACAGAGGTGGCGAGAACATGCCTGACTCTGGCTCCAAGACCAGGCATCAGAGATAGGGCAAAACTCAAGGTTTGGAGGGGGGGTGTCGAAGCCCACTTCAAAAAAAAAACAAGTCACTGTGCTGGTATTATTGAGAAAAGATCCCCTTGTTTACAGGAAAGATCAATATTTGGTGAGGATGGTCATTCTCATGACTTTGGTGTCCAAGTGATCAAATCCTAACTGAAGATATAGAAGAGTTCTCAGTCTAAACCACAACCACCACCTGCCCGAGACCCTCAAACTGTCGTCAATAAGGGCTAGGCGACATAAAATGCCTATATATGTAATGCATACTGCATACCAATTTCAAACTAACACAGACATCGACTCCCCACTGTGGGACAAAGCAATTCCTCCTAAGTGATCTGGATGCCCTGAGCTACTCTGACTGCCTCCATGTTTTTTTTTCGTGCTGGCAAAGGCATTGTCTGAACTCTTCAGACAATCGGTATAACCAAGCTATGACACCAAAGCACACATTTCAGGTTGTGAGATATCAAAACTGATCCAAGATCAGCAAACCGTCAGCTGTAAGGAAGATGACAGTTCAAGTTTCAGCCCAGTCCCTCGTGATAAACCAGCCAGTTCCCTAGCCAAACTGAAAGTCAACAGGAACAAGAACAAGTTAAGATACTTTTGAGAAGAAAAATGCAAAATCTTGTTTTTTCACAAATAATCAGAAGTGGTTGCAGTTTTAGACATTTGATTGTTGCATGCAACTTAATTTTTTAATGCTATAGCTGGCACGGAATCCTGAATGGAAGGCAGTGGAAGGGGCAGGAAAGACTGCACCTGGCTTTGAAGTCTGTCATCCAAAGTTTACCATTTCCCCGTTTCCGAGTACTGTCCCAATGTGTGCCTGGAACACCAAACACGGCCACACATAAACATGGGGCATACCCGATTTCATACATGTGGCCTAGATATGCAGTAAATTTAAATTTAATTTTAAATTTACACATCTTGGAATTCAATGTGACAGACTCCCTCTGCTCAAAATTGCGATTTAAAAATAAATCAAATGGGTCATATTTCTTTGTTTTTCAGCCCCCCGCCCCCCCATGTCTGAAAAAGGGAACAACAAAAAAGATCTTTGCAACTAAAGCAGAACTGAATGAGACATATTAAACTGCAGATTCAAAAAGAAACAAAAAACCTCACAGACCCCAGTGATAGGTACTGATGACAGAATAAAAATGGATGATAAATCTTGATTCTTAATTTAAATATATAATTTTACACCTCATTTAATCACAACAAATTAAGTAACTTAACTAAAATTACATTCTCAGGCATGAGCAAGCAAATAGAGGTTTTCGTGCATTTTCCCCCAATACAGCACTAGCTAACTGTTCTTAATTTATGTGATAAAGAAATTCACTCTTTTTTTTTTAGTGAGTTTGGGTCTGACATATTCAAGTCTATGTATCTCAGTATGGCAGCTTTTACATGAATGGTTACTCAAAAGTTTAACATAATAATTGCTAGAAATTTATTTATTACTTTGGGTCATTATAGCATATATATTTGTTTAGTCAGTCTGTCAGTCAGATAGACAGACACGTTTGTCCAAAGCGACGTACGAGTGACGCACATAAAAAGACTGAAGAGGCTAGGTTCAGTTTATAACCCCCTACTCACAGAAAAAATAAAATGCATTTATTTCATTTCGTTTTATTTTTTTCCCAAAAAATACGGAAGGCCACATAAACGCAATGCTTTTAATCACAAATTGAGTGATACGGAAAGACCGGAATTCCGAAGCTCTTATCCTACCTCATTAAGGTCTGGTTGCGAGAGCACTGCACGCAGGCGTTTCGCTGACTTCGGAAACACTCTGCTGTAAGATGCAAGCACAAACATCCTAGGTCCGACGCCAGCTCCTGTTGGCTTAGAACACGTATCTCCTCAAATAGCTTTGATAAGACCTCCATCATCGTCCGGAGAACATCTTTTTCCACGCAGCATCTGAAACAGATCCAACTCGCTTGCTTAGGTTGCATGAGAATAAAAATATATTGTTAAAAAAAAACAACGAAATTCCTAATTTCGATATTATTACGGTTCTGTTACTACAAAAATACGACAATAAAAGGTGTCCTGTAGGAAGAATAACTCCGTGTAAAAATAAAAGAGAAATAAATAAGCCTGACTGTCAAGTGAATCCACAGGCTCGTTTCCTGTGGCAAGTAGGATGCTATTTTAATGTCAAGGAAGAGGTAAAAGACGACTGTCATTACACCAACAAGCGAAATCCGTTGCATGATGTGTTAGTACACTAAATGCTCAAATTCCCATTAGATAATTTGCACACTATATTTCATGTTCACAAACTACTGTTATTTGTAAAAAGAAACAATTTATTACCTAAACTCCGGCTCCCGAAAAGCCTTCGTTAAACTCTGTAAAATGTACAAGTGTCTGTTATCAAAATCTTCATTATTAACTTCATTAAGTTTGACAGAGAAATCCATCACGTTTTCAGCGGGCGCCGCCATCTTTGTTGTCAGTTCGAGTTCCCGTATGTTTTCTGTAATGCCATTGGCTGACAGCAAAGAGGCGGTAACTTAGTATATAATTCTGTTCACTCATTCGCGGTGCAATATTTTCAGAGCGTGAATTTCCGATTGTGTAAATGTAATTTGTATATTTGAAAAAGTTTGACTGATATTAGAAGCCGGTTGAGCTTGTTTTCAAACATCTTAAAAACCATACAACTGATGCATATCCCTATCACCAGCTGAAACATAGGTCCTTCAAATAGAAACTTCGTGGGATTTTGTGGTTAGTAACTTCCAAATCATAACGCTGTGTACCGTCAATGTGATGAAATTTAAACCGCTGTAATTTTAAGACTTTCACTGTTCACTAATTTCGCTTTATAAAGTGACCATCATATCAAAACACACGCACACTGCTGGGAAAAAATACTGGGCAAACACGGTTTTCGCGTGTTCTCTGGAGTGATGAGTTAGGTTGTGAGCTGCGTACCGATGCTTCCGTACGCTGTCTTCGTAAGTCAAGTGAGAAATTCTACCCAGAACGCCTGTCCACCATTGTGAAACATGGTGGAGGTGGAATAATAGTAAGGCGGTGTTCGCTGCATCTGCTATTGGTGAGCTGGTGCGATGTGAAAAGTCCATTAACGCAAAGGAGGACCACAATATATTACGGAAATGGTTGCTTCCAAGCTTTAACGAGATGTGTAGTGAAAATGACTGACAAGTGACCATTATCAAAATAATGCCCCAGCACACACAGCAAAAACAACAAATTCATCGTTTGAATGCCATTCACTGATAGTGATGTTTTGGCTTAGTCAGTCACCAGATCTTAACCCCATAGAGAATATATGGACACATACCAAGGCCAAACTTGTTGGCAGAAAATTTAGGAGCCATGACTAGCTGTGGGAAGCATTCAAACAGGAATGGAACAGTATTGATGTAGCACACTGCAATTAGCTGTCAGATAGCTTGAACAAAAGGCTGAGTTTTATTAAGAAAAACAAGGGAAAAGATAAAATTACCCACCGCGTGTATCTTACAGTCCAGCATTCGACCTCCTGGTGTTTCAGTGTTAGGTTGGGTCAGTCCTTTTAGGAGCTAAATTAAAGAACAATCAAGCAAGTCTACTCATCTTTTGTTGCTGCTGCACTACCCACATCCATCAGACACTACAATATATACATACTACCCTGTTTCCGAAATAGCTGGAATGCTATATAAAATGTTCATTAAAACAATACAGTAATTTACAAATCAACACGAACCCACATGTAATTGCAAATACAACAAAGACAACACATCAACTGTTGAAACTTTTTTTTTTTTTTATCTATCACAAATATATAATTAGATGCCAGCAACATTTCAAAAAAGTTGGGATAGGGGCATACCCCATGTGCTGCATCACCACTTCTTCTAACAACACTCTGTAAATGTTTGGGAATTAAGGATATCAGTTGCTGGAATTTTGAAGATGAAATGTTATCCCATTCTTGCCTTATATAGGATTTAAACTGCTCAACAGTTTTGGGTCTCCATTGTCATATTTTCATTTAATGATGCGGGAAAGGTTTTCAAAGGGTGACGGATCTGGACTGTAAACAGGCCAGTCTAGCACCGGGACTCTTCTACTACAGAACTATGCTGTTGTATTACATGCAGAATGTGTTTTGGCATTGTTTTGCTGAAATATCCAAGGCCTTCCCTGAAAACGACGTTGTCTGTATGGCATTATATGTTCCAAAACCTGTATATATTGTTCAGCATTAATGGTGCCTTCCCAGATGTGCAAGATACCCAAGCCATGGGCACTAATGCATCCCCATACTGGCTTTTGAACTGCCTGCTGATAACAAGCTAGATGGTCCCTCTCGTCTTTAGCCAGGAGGACGAAACATCCATAATTTCCAAAAAGAATTTTAAATTTAATTTATCATTAGTTTTCCATTTTTCCTCACCCATCCGTCCATCTATCTCCTACCGCTTTTCCGGGTCGGGTTGTGGCGGCAGCAGTCTAAGCAGGGAAACCCAGACTTCCCTCTCCCTGGCCTCTTCGTCCAGCTCCTCTGGGGGAATCCCGAGGCGTTCCCAGGCCTGCCGAGAGAGTCTCTCCAGCGTGTTCTGGGTCTTCCCTGGGGCCCCCTCCCAGTGGGACATGCCCAAAACACCTCACCAGGGAGGTGTCCAGGAGGCATCCTGACCAGATGCCCAAGCCACCTCATCTGGCTCTTCTCGATGCTCTACTCCGAGTCCCTCCCGAATGAGCGAGCTCCTCACCCTATCTCTAAGGGAGAGCCCAGGCACCCTGCGGAGTAAACCCATTTTGGCCACTTGTATTTGTGACCTTGTTCTTGTTCTCACTACCCAGACTCATGACCATAAATGAGGGTAGGAATGTAGATCAATTGGTAAATCGAGAACTTTGCCTTTTGGCTCAGCTCCTTCTTCACCATGACAGACCGATGCAGTGCCCACATCATGAACTGGCCGAGGACCATGGTCTTGGATGTGGAGGTGCTGATTTTCATCCCAGCCGCTTCACACTCGGCTGTGAACTGCTCCAGTGAGAGCCGAAGGTCACGGTACAATGAAGCAAACAGAACTACATCATCTGAAAAAAACAGAGACCTATTCCTGAGGTCACCAAACTGGACACCCTCAATGCCTGTCCAATAAAGTTATGAACAGAATCGATGATACAGGGCAACCCTGGGGTCAGTTCTCAATGCAGAGCAAGCTCTGACACCGGTCGTACAGGGACCGAACAGCCCTTATAAGGAAGCCCGGCACGCCCATACTCCCGGAGCACTCCCCACAGGACTCCCCGAAGGACACGGTCGAATGCCTTCTCCAAGTCCACAAAACACATGTAGACTGGTTGGGCAAACTCCCACACATCCTCCAGGACCCTGATGAGAGTATAGAACTAGTTCATTGTTCCACAGCCAGGGCAAAAACCACACTGCTCCTCCTGAATCCAAGGTTTGACAATCCGGCAGACCCTCCTCTCCAGGACCCCTTAATAGGCCTGACCAGGGAGGCTGAGGAGTGTGATCACCCTATAGTTGGTACACACCCTCCGGTCCACATTCTTGAATTGAGGGACCACCACCCTGGTCTGCCAGTCCAGAGGCACTGCCCCCGATGTCCATGCAATGCTGCAGATGCGTGTCAACCAGGACAACCCTGCAACATTCAGAGCCTTGAGGAACTCTGGGCAGATCTCATCCATTTTGCCTCAGTACTTAAATGAGCTTGGATCAAAAGAAGTCAAAGGCATTTCTGGATCATTGTTAGATATGGTTTCTTCTTTGCATAGTAGAGTTCCTGAATTTGTGGATACAGCACCACCACCTTCCCGCAAATACCCTGTCTGCTTGTTCCCGGAAGCCCACTTGCTGCCCGATGCCTGTGCTCTGCTCGCCCGCAGAGGTCTGTACTGCCTGCAGCTCTCCTGCGGCCATTTCCTCATCGGCTTCTGCCTGCTCGCCCACTGGCCTCCAGCCGCAGCTCAACTTTCTGGCTGCCGCTTGCTCTGAGACGGTGAACCTAGATATGACCTGTAGTGGGACCCCTCTGGTCTGGCACTGAGTCACCCTGTTCTTAGATGGCCTTCAGTATCAAAGGGGCCGGCCTTGTCTTGGTCTCCCGGAGATGGGGGCACACTATTCATAGCTGCCGTGCATGTCTTCCCCATTTTTTCCCTGTTGTTTTATGTCTCAGTCTTGGTGGTCTGTCCGTAGTCTGGCCTTTGGTTGGTTCTAATCATGCTGCCTGTGGCTCTTGTGTCAGTGGTTCATTAGTCTCTATTGGAGGTTTTGGCCCCTGGTCTGTTCCCCTGTGCTGATGGTAGTGTCCTTTTGCCTGCATCTGCATATCATGGTGTGTTGGTTTCTATAGTGTTGCCTGCATTTGTTTTATTCACATGGTTATGTCTCTGATGCCCTGTTTGGTCCTCCCATGTCAGTCTGCCCCTCTTTCTGTGGTTCTTCCATGTCGCTCCTATGTGTGTATGGTGCTGGCTTTGTGTGTCCTGTGGCTTGTCCATTGCTCGTGCCTGTCTAGTGTCTGGCCCTGCCTTGTCCAGATCTGTTGTTGTCCTCCCTGATGTGTCCCACTCACATCCTGTCTTGCTCTTTTTGCTGTCTCTTGCCTGTCCAGTCAATCCCTTGGTCCAGTCCCTGCTTATTCTTGACCCCCGTCTAAGTGTCTTTCTTGCCTGCAGTCCCTAGCCCGTTTGTGCCCATTTCCAGAGCCAGGTAATGTCTCATCTGTTCTGAGTTCTGTTTCATTGCATGTCTGGTCCTACACTTTATCTGCCATTTACCCTGATGCTGGATCCCTTTGTCCCTTGCCCTGTTGTGTGGTCTCTTTAGGTCCCTTCCCCAATCAGCCTCGCATGCCCAGAGTACATGTGTTGGGGTGGGTACTGTCAAGCCCTGCATGCCTTCCTTGTTCTCTCCCTTATGCGGCCCTAATGAGATGCTTTTTTATTCTTACCTCTGGTTACAGTCCTCGTGTGGATCACCCCAGGTGCCTCTCGTCTTCTCCCTCATGTGCACTGTATAAAGTGTCCTTTAGTCCTGCACTCCCCAGTCCAGTCATTGATGTTACTATCTGTGTGTGCGCTCTTGAGTGTGCCGTGTCTTGTGTTCCTGCCTGTTTCTCCTCTCCCCTTTTTGACCCCTCGTTGTCCATTTCATTTGCCTAGCAAATGTTATATATTAATATTAATATAAATGTTATATAGTAAATTAAATGCATTAAACAAAATTAAACAATATTAAGCAATGAGCTTTTTTTAAACTTTTATCCTTTGTGAATTTATTTTGGCAGCAGCCATTGATGCTCGTCTAGGGTGCTACATGAGTTAGGAACAGCCCTGGGTAGATAGATCACAGTCTAATGCAACTAGCCTCTTTATCTGTTAAGTTTGATAATTTTTTACTTAAACAGATAATATTGGGGATATGGAAGGTGGACATGGTTCAGTCAGTCTTTCAGTTCAAGCCATTATGGAATTCATTACATGTGAGTTTTTAATATAAGCAATATTTTTGGAGTAAGGATGCTTCTTTAGAGTACAAAAGAAAAAAGAAACATTCAAATTAAGGGACAGTCCTTAAACAGCATCTTCCAACACTTCAAAAAGGCATCTCCTCTCCCTTTGAAATATTACCAGCATAACCACATCTTTTGAGTATGGGCCCTAGATGTATGCTGACATTTTCAGTAGAATAAAAGATCCTTCATTTTTTAGTGGCATTTTCCTTAATTTTATGCTCTGAGACATCAAATCCAGAAAGTCATTTAACATATGATGCATTTTTTGTCAATAAACAACGTGGTGTTTGAAGAATATTTTTGTTTAATATGTCTGAGGGACTAATTAAAGTTCAATAGATGTTTTGGTGAAATGAGAATAGTGCTAAAGTCATCAGTGACATCCCATATTTTTAGAACCTTGTGTCACGGTATAATTTAGATTCTGCATTATTGGAAGATCTGGTGCATTAGGTCAAACTTCTGGGATTTAGAAACAGGATGCCAGTATTTCATAACAGCAATTTTCATAACACAATGTACTACAACAACAACTAAAAAGTCCATTTTCCCCAGTACCTGACCAGATCATACTATGCATTCTGGCGCAGAGTTTATGTCCCCTCTGCAATTACATGGTTTGGTCTAGAAAATCCAGTTACTAAACATCTGGTGTTCACAAACACAAATGGCTGGCTCACTGATTAAAATGCTAACCAAGAGTCCCTTCGAAATTAAGAGGACCCCTCATGGTCCTGTTTGTTTCCCTGCTCCTGTTTTGGTTCAATAAAGCCCCTTCTTGTTCTTCTGATGCCTGTCCTCATGTCCTTTGATTTTTGTGTCATGACAGAATGATTGGACCTAACAAATTGCCAAAGGGTTATTCCTGGAAGCCTCTTTCGCAGTGCCTCTCTGCCTGCATGCTTTCCCCTGAGCCCAGCCTCTTGGTGTCTGAGCCTCTCATCTCCACTCAGCAATTGTGGACAACCTGCTACTCACTGATTGACAGTGACTTGGATGAGCCCGCGGAGGCGGATGAGTCTGCCTGATAATAGATTCCAGTGTAGATCCTGGTGTAGTATCGTTATCAGCTGGGGCCCAAGGGATGGGTTAGTTAAATCTCCATCTCCTGGAGGGGAGACGGGGGCACACTCTCTGTGCTAGCTACGCAGACTCTCATTCACCTGATGCTATCTGCTCCACTTGTCACAACCTGTCCTGTCCATCCCCCACCATGACCAGCAGGGGTCACTGCTGGTCTTCCGAGATCCCTCCTGATTCTCCCCAGGTGCCTTTTGCTCATTATCGCTCATCCTATTGTGCTGGTGCTAACCATGCATACCTGCATCATGTCAGCCATTCATTAGTCCTATGTATAAGTGCTCCTGAGTCCTGTTCCCCAGTCCATTCGTTGACGTCAGTTCTCATATTGTCAGAGCCCTTCCCAGTTATAATATTCCCAGTTTGACCCCTTGTGATCCTGTTTGTGTCCCTGCTCCTGTTTTGGTTCAACATCGCTTGTTAGCTTGACGCCTGCCTTGGAGTCCATCATTTTAATGACACAGGGTAGATGTGGTGAAATGGCTTTTCAGTTTTGTGATATTCTTATATAATGTTACACTTTAAACTTCAATCCGATGGAATCAAGTAAACTAATAGCAGACCTGGATGTAACTCAGGTATCCATGCAGAATGATACATATTTCAGGAAAATGGTCAAGAGTTTATCTGCAGCCTTTAATTTAGTTTAAATATATGATATATTATATGATATTGATGAGAGATGATGGAAGTACAGTGGTTCAGACCTCATGCATTGAAAAGGACTCAGAGCTGCTTAACAAAACCATAATGTGCTTTTGTGGGGGGTTTTGCAATATACCTGGTATCTCCCACATGAAAAAAAAAATGGGGAGAGCAGTCATTCCTCTGGAGATGTCTACAAAATATTTGTGTTTCTGTAATGTGAAACAGTGGTTTGTAAAATAAGAAAGGGATGCCCATATTTTATTAAAAGAACTCACTTACATCCTATAACATGTGTTGCGGTAGAGTGCAGAGCAGGCAGCCAGGAAAAAAAAATATACTCAGGCGAGAGAGGAGACAGACAGATGGGGGAAGAATGCACTGGGGTTTTGGGGAGGTGGGGCTGCAGTGGGAGGGGCACACCCCAAACCAGGTGCACTGGGTCTGCTGACACACCCCACCCGTAATGCTAGAGTGCTGCCCCCTCTTTTGCAGATCCTCCGGTAGCAGGTGAGAACCAGAAGCATTTTGTCAGCATCCTGAAAAACTGGATGCTTCTATTTTTTGTGCTTATGGTTATTTATCAATTTTTGCTTCAGCAGGAAGCTGCCAACGATCCATCCATGTGCTATAAAAGGTGCCTGGAGCTCGTCTGGAATCAGGTGACCTGAGCCTAATTAGCTCTGCGAAATTCCAGAGACGCTCCTGCACTGTGGTCTGAAGCCCCCACACACCTGCCCTTCTCTGTCCTGGGGGAGAGAGGAACCCATTCTCCATTTGTCCCTGAGGCTCGGCAGGGCTATGGGTGCCCCCCCACACAATATCATCTGCTTTCCCGGGTTATTGTTCACTAAGGGCTGGTGTCATGTTACTCGGCCCGACTGCTTGGTGGCCACACCAGCCGTTTCCAATAAGGCTGCCAGAGAGTTGGTGGGTTTCATCAAGAATGTGGCTTTACTGGTGACAACACTGAGAGGGGATAATACAAAGGGGCTGCTCAGTAATGAGGGCAAAAATGCTGGCTGTATTTTGAAATAATAGTAATAATAATAATAATAATGTGACCCTTTCCTAACCACTTCCGCCTCCAGTCCTCTAACCAGCCGTTCCTGCCAGTTAATGCCCCCCCCCCCGCCCACCCCTCATGGCTGCACACAATTGATGCATCACTCAACCCTGATTGGTCCTCCCTACCTGGGCTGTGTCCTTACGTCATGGAATAATAAGAACATAAGAAATTTGCAAACGAGAGGAAGCCATTCGGCCCATCAATCTCATTTGGTGAGAACTTAACTAATAGCTCAGAGTTGTTAAAATCTTATCTAGCTCTGATTTAAAGCAACCCAGGGTTTTGGCCTGCACAACACTTTCAGGAAGACTATTCCATACTCTAACTACACGCTGTGTAAAGTGCTTTCTTAAATCCAGTTTAAAATGTTCTCCTGCTAATTTCCACCTATGGCCATGAGTCCTTGTATTTGGACTAATATTGAAATAACTATTTGTTTGAACAGCATCCAGACCTGTTAGGATATTGTATACCTGGATCATGACCCCCATAGTCTCCTTTGCTAATGAGATTCCTTTTGGCATTTTTCATGGTTTGTACCTTTGGGTGCAAAGGTATGACCTCTCTGGTCTTGAGTCTATGGCGGTGGACGGGTGATGCGGCAGCAACAGATGAGAGAAATGATGGTTCTGAGTCGGCCTCCTGTCCAGTCTTGGTCTGATTCCAGTAAGCTGATTCACAGAGACCTCAGCGACCACACACACATACATCCACACACTAGGGGTCACTTACAGCTTCCCGGAACTCCACCTCTCTGACCGTGGGGAGTCGTGGCATACCTGGAGGAACCTCACTGCCACCCAGGGAGAGTTGGGCCTGGAAGTGGTCATGAAGTGGAACAGTGCTGACCCACAGCAGTACCCGCCAATCACTCAGTGACCCAAATGATTAAGCTTCTGCGTGTTAAGCAAGGATGGATTGCATTATACAGCAGTGTTTCTCAATCCAATCTTTGGTGACCCCAGACAGTCCACATTTTTGCTCCTGTCCAGCTGCCAGCCAATCCAGAACACCAGCTACCTGCTATAGATGTGTTGTGAGATGGGAACGAGCAAAAGTGTGTGCTATCTTTTTATCCCCGAGGACTGGATTGGGAAAGACTGCTACAGAGAATCCACAGGCCAATTCTTTGCAAATCTGGACCAGTCAAGTTTCAGATGGTGCTGGGACTGTTTTCCCCCAGAGGGTCTTAGTTTACCATACTGCCCTGTTGTATGTGAAATGATGCACTGTTAAAAATAAAATACCAACTTTTTGGCAACACCAGGAGGTATGAACTGGGACACACTGAAAGGGCAACATTCATTCATTTATTCATCGCCTTTCCCTTTTCTGTCCCTTTACCATTTTTTTTTTCACGTCACCCCCTGGAGCCTAGGTATGGGGGCATTCTTGCATCACTGTCCCTCCCCCTGATTTCTCCTTCCCTGGCTATTTTCTGAACTCGCTCAGAAGACGTACACTGCAGGGGGCATGCAAAGAGAAGGTGCAAGGTGCGGCGTCCCGTCGTATCATGTAAGCAGCAAAAGGGGAGGAGTCTCCTCACGCCGTTGTGAACAGTAGCGAGACGGTGTAACACAGAGTGCAAGCAGTCTCATGCTCTCGTCGTCACAGTAACCACATCTGTGAAGGGGATGGGGGATGATACTGGAGGGTGATGGGGAAATGGTGTGTCTGCATATTTGTAAGGAAGAGGTTCTCTGCTCAGAACCAGAACTCGGAGACAAAGACATGCACGTTGATCATGTTGCGGTGGGAGACAACTCCAGACAATACGTAGTTCATGGTCAACTTCAGGATGGTGTTTAGGGGTCCAACGATGGGCTTCACTTGACGGACAACCCCTGTGGGATGCATGTGGGAAGGTGGAGTTAGAGTGGGCAAAATCATGGGAAGATTGCTTGGTCACACAAATGATTTCTGCAGGCTTCCATCTTGCACCAGCACTGCCATGTACCTGCAAAACTTTAGTGAGTGTGACTTCACACTAGAAGATACAATCTAAACTATGAAGATAAAGGTCTGAGTTTCAGACCTCAAAAAAACAGAAGCCATTTTGATACTGAGTGGTTGCAAATGCCACCTGTTGACATGGCTACTAATTGGTCTGGTTTTCTTGCCTCATATATGATGGATAAGAAAAAATCAGGACTTGGATTTTGGGAGTGTGGATCATGTTCATCCCCCGTCCCAGAAATCCCTCCCCTCCCCCTCTGTAGGGCATGAGGCTCCCTGGATCCACATATGTGGGGGGAAACAAACCATCACCAAGAAATGACTGAGTGGATCAAGAATTTCTTGTTTCTTTTTTTTTTTTTTTGAATGATCATGTGATTACAGAGTGAAAAAGTCTGTCCGCACCCCATTACTCCAAGGGCTGATTGTGACCTGCCAGCTCTGCGCTGTCTAAGGAGCCGCCAGTCACTATTAAACCATGCAGACCCCCACCCCCCATCTATCCCCTAGTCCTCCGAACGCCCTCCCATCTGTATCTCAGGTCCTGCAAATGCTCTGCCCCCATCTGTCCCCCAGGTCTTCTCACTGCCCCTCTTGCCTCCCCAGCCACCTCTGCTTCCTCCTGTACCAGGGTGAGTTGCATTCAAAATGCTGTAAAAATCAAAAAGTGGCAGGTGGTACCAAACAGGTAGGCGGTGTAAAACCCCAACAGCGCCCAGCGTATGTCTTGATCTTTTTCTTTTAATCTGATTGGCCACAGTGTGGTTTCCCAGAAGAGACCATAGCAGCTCATTGATGGGGTCGTTGTTTATGGGCATACAGGGGTCTGTTACAGGGGTTAAGTAAACATATGGAAAAATCATGGCGGACGGCAAGTTAAAATAATGGTGAGTGGGCTCCTTCTCTGCTCAATCCTGAAGGAGGCCAGTGGCACTCACGACGGTCGCTGTTTACAAGGGCCAGCAGAGGGGGTCTCTGCTGCCCATCCACTTGTTATTGTGTTTTCCCCCTCTGTTGCATAGTGACACTCCAGAGAGGGAAATAAAATTGCCTTTTATTGTTTCCAAACCATGGACATCATTAAGTGGGGGGGGTGGGTGGACCTTTGCATGAACTTCTCTTGCAGTCGTGCCCCGAAAGGGAGCCACTCGGAAAAAGAAATGACTTTCGCATTCTGAAGTGATTTTCGGCACCGGCAATTGAAGGTGCCGCGTAGTAAAACCACAGGAAGATATTTTCGATGGGCCATAGGGGAAACCCAGGCGAGATGCACCGCCATGCTGCCGTTACTGTTTTCTCATCAGATATTCCGTGTTTCATGTTTATTTAGGATGGAAGGGCTGAAAATATGCGCGGTGGCGGAATTTCCGCGTCTAACCTGTGTGCCGACCGAAGAATTTAAAGAAAAAAAAAAAAACAGAGGCAAGTCCATTTATATAAAAATATCCAATGTTTTTATGGGAATTAAGGCTGGGCTCTCCCGGTTAAAGGGGAAAAGTACAGTCAGTGAATACCCCCGCAGACCACGCCGTTCACCTCATTGAGCGAGGACCAGCGCGGGAGGGATCACTACTCCTCATCTTGTGCACAGAGCCCCCTGGTGGCAGGCAGAAATTAAACTGTAAAATAAGGAGCAAAAATACAGATGCCAAAGAAAATTAAAGCATTAGTGTACCTGGCTGCCAGTCCTAGTCATGCAAACCAATATGAGATAAAATGGTGAGTAAATACCTTAAAACTACAAACAGTAATTACCACACACAGTAATTGCGCTGGTGGGCTTCACTTAAGTCATACACTTTCTGTTTTTGGTATAAGTGCACAACTACCGTTTATAAGGAGGCTCGAAAGGATCCAAGTTGGGTACCGCTGATTTGCCTTTTTTTTCAAGTCAAGAAACATGTAGGTCCCCAAGTAGCTGACTATCGGTTTGTCAAATTATGGATTGTGGTCGGCCTCAGTATCTAAGCAGAAATCGCTTCTCTCAGTTATCAGAGTAAGAGCCTGCATATCCACTGCCAGGGGGTCCTTCCCAATCCCTCCTTATGCTTGTGGTTATGTTGTAAACCTGTCTCAATCTTATGGAGAGGCTTCCACACCATCTTGGGGTGGGGGGGTCACCCCATGCTGCACACAAAGTGGCCCTTAGTAGGAAATAGTTGTAAGTGGTGAGACAGGGCAGCAGAGCTCTGCATTTTGGACACCAATGGGCGGGGCTGCTATATTGAATGCTCACAAGCAAACAGTGCAATTTCAGGGTATTATGGTTTCTTGGAGCCTTGAGGAGGTGTATGACAGAATCCACAATGAATGGACCTGACAAGTGAACATTGTGCCGGGGTGGCGCCACAGTCAGGCCTAATGACAAGGCGGGCACAGCTCGAGATCCACTAGGCACGAGGAGCCCTTGCAGCGCTTCCCCAGAAAGTGCACCTTTCCAGCACACGCCAGTGACTTTTGTGGCAAGGTGTCCCTGGCTCTGTGAAGGCCCATGTTTTTCTACATCTGGCTGCTTTTTACCGTGAGGACTGCCCTAAGGGTGACAGTGCCCGACTTAGTCAGGTACTAAAGTTCCGTGACGCTCATCAAAGTCACACGAGGGGTGCTGATTCTGGGCTGGGAGAGATTAGACTGAAGCAGGGTCGTCACTGTTTTCCCAGTGAGTATGGGAGTGTCCCAGGATGAAATAACCCTAACCCTGCCCCATAGACCCCCCCAGAGTTAGTCTGGGGTAAGAAACTGACATTGATCTCAGGATTCAGTGAGGATAATGACATTTTCATAAACCCTCTTTCTGGTCCTGCTTGTATCGACCCATCTCAGCAACCCCGCACCCCCCCACCCCCAGCCCACCCGTGAGTGCTGTTGGCTGAGGGGCAAAGCAAATGCCATGCTAATACCCTTTTGACAGATGACAGACTCCTCACTCTCAGGCTCACACCCACACCTGGTCTGTTCCCATTTACAGTATGTTTGTGTCATTACAAAACTGGGCTTCTGTCCTCAGTGGTATCCTGCTCTTGTACCTTTCAGAAAGTCCTTAACTTCATGTACTCTGCTTAAATATCCATTGGTGGCTAAAGTACGTTCTTCATTGTGGTTCATAAATGTATTGTCAATGAACCTCGTATTTTATTGAATTATGCTATGGTTGTCATACATTTATAATTGCATTTGTATTTATGTATAGCACCATAGGGGAATGGTATTTAAGCTGTTGGGTGCTCCCCTGTGGGAGGGGCAGATTAGAGAAAATAAGATAGAATATGGGGAGAGATGGCTGAGCTGGGGGCAGACCTAATTTGAAATGACAACCTTCAAAAATATTATAAAATATGTTAATAAAAGTGAACATATTTTGCACAGCGTAGGACATTATGGATGAACCATGCAGAAATTTCTAGCTGCTAGTAGTGTTAAAAGAATATGTTGGCAAAGCAACACCTAAAATGAGTAGAAACAGAAAATATGATTATGCATATCTGGAATAGCGGGTGTTCTTGTGTGTGTGTATATCAGCTCTACGGGAACTTTGTCAAAAAAAGTTTGAATAACACTGTTGTACATGGATGTGTTGACAAAAAGAAGTGTAATAGCAGTATCAATATTTTCACCTAGAAGGTGAAATCTACCTTCAGAAGTATGGTTCATCAAGGCAATTCAGCACAATTCCAGCACAACCATTGGAAATGAAGAAGTCACCTGGGAAATCGTGAAGTGCTTGAACTCATGGACTAAGTGGGAGGAGTCAGTGCTGGGGGTGTGGCTTAACATCCTTGGGCGCCATCCCACCTCCCATTGGTTAGATCCTCCTGAACCATTTCCTGGCAAAATTACGATGGCTGACACATAATGAAATGAAAATGGACAGCTGTGGGACTATTTTTAAAGACAGCTAAACGTGGCACTATAGATGCTGTCAGCAATACAGAAGAACCCTACCCACTAGCTGGGAAAATCATTTCCCAGAGACATTAACTGCAAATTGTCTGCTCTGAGATTACAACTACATCATCATCACACCAGGAGAACACAAAAAATATCCATCCATCCATTTTCTATAACCGCTTACCCAAAATGGGTTTTCAGTGAGACTGAATATTGTGGACAGGATGCGACCTTATAACAGTACACACAGGTCAGGGGACACCCAAGACAAAATGTCAGTCTATTTCAGGCCATACACTCAGATTTACTTAAGCTGATTTGTGTTTGAACCCTGTGAGGAAATCAAGGAACCAAGAGCAAACCCTGTGTTAAGCTTGTGAAGACATTCAAACTTCACACTCAGAGCCAGAGCACAACCGAAAACCACAGTGCTACCAAATAATCCTGCATTCTGCTAATCGGTGATGATCAACAATTCACCATCTAATTAATTCAAATCCCATTGGACTTAAATCCTAGGCAATGAACCAGGAATGAGATGAGCAAGCCCCATTGGGTCATTTCTTCTTATTCGCTTCTTGTTAAAACCCTCAGGTGAAACATCAGCCATTGATCCCTCACTTTGATAGACACCTTCCAGGTGTCTCAGTAAACTGGATGTTTTGAAGGAAGAGCTTGTTCTCTTAGCTAGCTAACTTCCTGTAGCAGTGCGCTATGACCATGAGGTTTCGAAAACCAATGTGGATGAATTGGTGGGACAGTTTTGAAGGTACTGACCTCCTTTTCCTGAAACAGCATCTAATGAATGCCTCTCAGTGTAGCACTTAGGGAATTTCTGCATTTTATCTGAATGTGATTGAAGTAAGTGAAATGAAAATGAAATGAAGGTGTCCCACGAAGAGGGAAATGTGACCTGACGATGCTAAATTTGTCTCAGTGACATTTTGGCATCAATTTCCACTGTATTAAATCTTTCAAAGTGAGAGATCCCCCTAGTCCTTCTGAGGAAATGAGTGAGGAGTTTTTCAAAGTGATGATTATAAACCAAGAGAGAATTGTTGGTCAACAAACAGACGTTCCAGGAATGGGTGATCATTTATGGGATGAACAAAAATCTCCATAGCACTCCCCTCACACACCTGTTTCAGAAATCAGGTGGCTTGGTAGACTTTGGTACTAGCACCATTCACTGTCTTACAACAGCCAGGCATCACTATTCCCCAGACCTAGACACAGCCAATGATTTTCCCAGTCCAAATTCCTTGCTGGGAATGCGGTCAGTCAGGGATAATCCTTATGCGAGAGTTCACCATGACAAAGAGCATTTGTGGCTTTCATGTGGCCCCGCCACTTAGCCGCCGTTAAGCCAGAACAGACAATGTGCATAAAAATGCAAGCGACCTCATGACTCACAATGCCCAGGTTCCCATCAGCTGTGTTGGGTAATGACACTAACCCATTCTCGCAAAGGGGGGGTGCGGGGGAGTCGCTTAAGGATGCTGTGATTCCCAGGTCGATGTATCATCACATCTACGGGCTAAAACGTCCTTATTCTTCTTTTCCATTGTTCTCTTACATCTACACTCCCATCCCCAAGCGACAATCCCCGTAAAGGTTTGCTGGTCCCTGGGGACGATCCATCAGTGGCGAAAGTACATTCTTTATTGTTGTTCATAAATGTATTGTCAATGAACCTCGTATTGTATTGTATTGTGCTATGGTTGTCATACATTTATTATTGTATTTATATTTATGTGTAGCACCATAAGGGGGCCCAAGTGAAATGGTAGTTAAACTGTTGGGTGCTCCCCTGTGGGGGGGGGGGAGCAGGTTAGGGAAAATAAAAAAGAATATGAGGAGGGATGGTTGAGCTGGGGGCAGAGAGTCACCCCAAGAGCTGCTGTGATTGTCAGGCCGATGTATCATCTACAGGCTAAAGCTTCCTTATTCTTCTTTTCCATTGTTCTATTTCATCCACACTCTCATCCCCAAACGACCATCCCTGTATGAGTTTGCTGGTCCCCAGGGACTATTGGCAGGGAGGCTCCGAAACAACACAAACCAGCACATGCACAGACATGAGTGTGCACACACACATACACACACACATGCGCACTCATAAAGTCTAAATCTATATCAATTTTCACTGCCTGACACTCATCTGGAAAAAAGACAATAGTCAGTATAGTAATAAAATCTATACTGTCCCATCAGCTGAAATCAATGCTAGGCATTCAGTGAATAATCAACCCCCCCACCTTCCTCCCACTCCTCTGGCAAACCGCAGATATCTCAAAAAGACAGCATGTACAAACAGACTGTGACGAGAGGCACAGAGTGGGGTACTCGGGCTGAAACACATGGGACAATGTGGCCATGTCCATGGCGCTGTGAATTGTCCCCTCTATGACCGCCTGACACCTCCCTGATCCCTGTCACCCCTGTTACCATGGCACTGGCTTGCACGTATGCATTTTGTTTGCACATGGGGGGGCTTTGTAATGCAAAATTATGTCATAAAAACTATTGGGTCTAAAAACAGAATGCTGTTTCCATGTACACCTCACTGGGGGGTATGTGGGAGAGGGTGGCACTTGGCGTCACTCGGCCCTCAAGGTTTGGCCAGCTATTGGGCTCTCAGGGGCAATTGGCACTCACCCACTGCCATGTTATCCTCATAGCGCTTAATGATGTCAAAGTAGTTCTGTGTGTTCCCCTCCAGGATGTCGAAAACGATGTCAGGGTTGGCCATCGTCTGGCCTAAGTGGGCCGGCAGCATGGTCCTCAGGAAAACGATCTCTGTTGGACGACATTGCATTTGAAATGCAGAATTCATTGTGATTGTGGCTGGATTTTCAGGGAAGGGAGTAAAATCTAACATGGCAGCAATGGAATGTCCCTCCAAAAAGGATTTGAATTTGAGTTTAACTTTTATAATAACTCCCTGGAGGTCCTGTGAATTTTTGACAAGTTCAGAAGGCATTGTAGGAAAATCATAAGATATAACAGAAAAATGTCTAGGCCAAAAAAGTGCAGCAGATACAAAGAGCAGCACTGCTATCAGATCAAGGTTGACTGGAATTTCTCAGAAACTGCTGACTCCATGTTTAACATAAGCACTGTCCTGTCAAAAGCACAACAGTGTGACAGGTAGCTATGGCAGATTAGAAATGTACCTCTCTCTAACTAAAAGGATAATAGTGAAGTACAAAGAATGAAAAAACACAGAATGCATCAGAGGAGGATTGGTGGCCATAGAGACAGCTGGCGCCCCCTACCTTCCGGCTTGTTGAACTCCCGATAGGTCGGCATGGAGATGACAGTGTGTGACACAGAGTGCACTGGGTCCAGGATGCAGCTGATGTCATTGGGCTGGCATGACTTCACGCAGCGGATGATGTCGGACCGGTCAACCCAAGACCTGCTGATGGGGCAGAAACAGGGGCTTTCAAACAGCAGGTGGGGCACCAGTTAAGGTAGAAGACCTGAAAGCAGAAAGCTTCATTATAACGCTAAGCAAAACTCTGATATTTTAGTACTTAGCTGAACACCCAGATATGTTAGTTTGTACTTTTTTTTTTATTTAGCAAACACTATTTTATTCCAAAGCAACGTACAAGTGAGGATCAGAGAGCAGGGTCAGCCAGTCCCTAGTACCCTAGTACCTTACTCAAGGCCCCATACGTAATATGATTACCCTGCTAGCCCTAGGATTTGAATCCACAACCTTCCAAAATAGGCAAGGATCCTTAACCAACTGAGCCACACGCTTGAAATAGTCATATAAAAGTAGTTAAAGATTTTTTTTTAGTTAAAAAAGCTATACATCACTTCTGAGCATTACTCAGTGAAGGATACAAATGGAATTACCCTGGAATGAGGCAATGGGTGGACCTCTTAATGAAAAACACCAGAATCACAGTCTCCAATCAGACAGTGAGTCACAGTCACCAATCAGATGGCATGTACCAATCACACAGCAGAGAGTTACGGACTCTGGACACGGTTTCGCGAGCTGGCATTCCATATTAGCTCGGTAAGAAAGTGACATGAAGGTCAGGCAGGGTCAGTCTCTTCAAACCCACGGACGGCATTATTCACGTTTTTCTGGAGGGAGTCCCTCCTGCACCTCGGAGCAGCATGATCTACAGCCAGCCCCAGAAGATATTTAAGTTTGTTGAGCCTTGCAGCTTCACATCCCATAATCTCATGAAGAAGATTTATGGTTGCTGGCTTTCCGAGAAACTCGTAAATTGCTAAGAACACAAGCAGACGGCTCCCCACCCCCCCCACACTGTTAACCCCAGAGGGTTATTCAGGATCTTGTTTGTTTCAGGACGGCCCAGTTGAAGCCTGCCCCCATGGCGACCTTCCCCCTCACTCCTCTGGTTGGACCGCACACCTGTGACACCTTGTGGGGGCAGAGGGCGGACAGCCAGGTTTTGTTCTGCAGGACATCATATCATCACAACAAACTTTACAACCCACCCAGCGCCTGTCATCGCGGTGATGTAACACCCGTCCTCCCGTCAATCAGCCAATCCCTGCGTCTCAGTCTGGAACGCCACCGCCCCCGGCACCAGACGAATTTTCGGAGATAAACAGCTTGACTGATGAGATAGCATCACGCCATGAACGAGGCCACCTGCAAGCCGGCATTTGGAGGTGGGAGCAAGGGAGGAAAGCCAGCTAAGCTACGAGCTGAGTGCCGGGGCTGGACAGGAACCAGAACCAGGGATTGGGTTGCGGGCCTCCATTTTTTTTTTTTATAAAGAGGACCAGGAGAGCCCTGTAATAATACCAATCAACATGTTAGGGGATTGTAATTAGGAATTAACACACTGCTCCACGTTGTCCTGGGACACAGGCCAAGGCTACACTGTGAAAAACACACACACATACACACACTCGTGCATGTACGCATATCACTTCTGCTTGTAGGTGCGGCAACTCAGACCATGGAGATACGGAGGATGGACTCGCGGCAAAAGGGTACAGACAACGGCCAGTGGGAATCCTTCACCACAAATCTTGTTGGGTCTCTTCATTCTTTCATTTTGGGATAAAGACCCCAGGCTATCGCCGGCGGTCATATTTCAGGCCATAAAGCAAAGTAGATATTTGGACGGGAGCCTCCCAGCGGACAACAATTTATTTTTTTCTCCTCCGTCTTTTTTAGCTGAGACATTGATGACATCCCAGTACAAATACAGGGGACATTATTCATGTTTGTATCAGTAATGGTGCTCAACCGCAAACAGTGTAGACCACCAGCCAGCACCCAGATCCCCATAAGTCAACGTCAGTATTTAAAAATAAATGAAGGTTATCTTTTAAAAAAATATTCCTGCATAAAGAAAGATTCCGCACTCTGGACAAACCTGCATTTCAGGGAGGGGGGGCTGCACCCCAAGCTGTTTTGTTGTGGTGCAGAGTGCTTTCTCAACCCCAATTAGCTTGTTTCTGTGAGGAAAATCCCTGCAGCACTATCCCCACTCCTTGAGATTTGAGGCACGAATAAGCGGGACACCAGTGGACTCATTCATCAGCTGACAGTGACCCGTAACATCAAGTGCCAGGGACTGCTTCATACGGGAACCATCCGTGAGCTAACCCGCATGGCTGGGAGAAATTCAAGCCCGGCAGACCAGCTCGGGATCCGCAGCCCTTTCATTAAGGCCCTAATTACAGGCCGCACTGTGATGCATTCACTGCTACTGCATGGTACCTGTCAACAGGCCATTTCAGTAATAGATTGACTGGAGAAAAGTGGGGGGCAGGGGTTTCACCTCACACCACACTGCCAGGACCCCCCTACCCCACCCTTCCCTAAGCACAGCTGGGCCACCAGTGGCACACAAATTACTCAAATCACACCCATTTGAACCAGGAGACTCTGGGACTCAGAACGTCCACAGACTCAGATGGGGTAAAGTCCACAAGAAGCAGGTCACCTCTGAAAGCCCCCTAGAGCGAAGACAGAAACCCCATATGTTAGAGAAGGAAACCCCACATTAGAAAATAAGGAAATCCCACGTCACTGAAGGAAAAAGAAAACCCCACAAGTCACTGAAAAAAAAGAAACCCCACATGTCAGAGAAGTAAAAAAGGAAACCCCACATGTCATTGAAGGAAGGAAACCCTACACATCATTGGAAGAAATAAGCCTCACACGTGACTGAAAGAAGTAAACCCCACATGTCACTGAAGGAAAAAGAAATCCCACATCTCATGGGTAAGGAACCCAATACTGATAATCACAATAAAGACAATCATCACAGACATTGCAATATAATTTACACTCTAAATACATATTGAAACATTAGCGAGGAGAAAGAGCAAACTGAAGTGGATAGAGGTAAAAACAGAATTGTGTGCAAGGTTTTATCTAAATTAGTTTTAATAGTAAAAAACACATGCATTTAAACAAGAGCATGGACCAGACATTACAGCCAAAAAGCTCCAAGCGGAGACAAACTCGGCGCAAGCGTGAGGAAGCTCGGATCTACAATGCGTCAATGTCTAAAACTGCCGTAGCCCACCATCTAGTGGCCACTGCAAAGCTACAGCACACATTCAGTACATTCAGTTTGTTTAAGCAGTTCATCGCCATTGACTCTGCGCAGATTCCAGCACAAATTAGGGCAGCTCACCCAAGAGGCAATGGAAACAGGCAGAATGACGGCAGCTATGGCTTTGTCTAAAGTGGGGACAATGAGATGGGGATGCCGGAGAGGTCGTGCGTCACGTAGACGGAGATCTTGGCCACAAAGGTGCTGACAGTTCCATATCGCCACAGCTGCGTCTCTACAGTCAGCAGGAAGTCCCTGGGCTCTGTAATGGGTTGCTGGACGGAAATTGAGCCACCAGAGGCCGACCTCTGAGCGCTGAAGTGGCCCTCCTCATCACCACTGATGATGGCCAGTTGGATGTTGTCTCCGGGCACAACGTTGGAGAGACCCATGCGGAAGATGTCGGCAGGCACAGGGATATTGGTGGGGAAAGTGAGGTGGTAGTGGGTTATTCTCAAAGGCAAGGCCAGGCACTTGCTATTCTGATCGCAAGGCAAGCGTTCGCAACGACTGCAACACAGACAGAAAACAAGACAAACAGACCAACAGAGAGACACACAGAGAAGAGAGACAGAAGAGGGTTACGTCTATGCAGCTCTTATCATGCGACTGCCTCAGAACTAGTAGTGTCAGCAGGGAAGACTCCTCACTGCCTCCTACAGGGCTGCCCAAAACCTGTCAACAATTCTTAAAAAAAAAAAAAAACATTTAATTTTTGTCAGGAGGACCATTAGCCTGGTGTTGTAGCTAGAGCCATCATCACAGCCCAGCTGTCCGTCATGACTGTGATTATGAAAACAGTATAGAGAGTTAGGGCATTTCCACTGATTCCTAACATAGTCACATTATGGGATGTATCCCATCTCTGTGGAATCTTTCACCCATCCATTGTGATCCACACAAGAGCCTTTGCATTATGATGCATTTCTGGGTTCCACAGAGTTGGACATACAGAACACAACTGCTCATTTCTTCATAACCCAGGTCATGCCCCGAGTGTAATGAAACTGTGAGTAATTTTTGAGTAGAAATGGCCACATGAACTGAACTCAGAGTTGCAATGATCTTCTAACGAAGATGATAACTTTCTGGTGAAACCAGACACACTGGTGCAAAATATTTTAACAGAAGACTCTGAAAAGCCAGCGGGACCAGAGGTACTGTCTGGACCTGACAGGGTCAGGGACGGCATGTGCTCATTTGTTATTGGTACTGGACCTCATATTTAAGGAGACATCTTGGGGCAAAGAATGAATGACACCATGGCAGGGATGATTTTCACAAAGTCACACAGGACCAGGGCTGATCTCTATGAACCGAAGCCCATTGATACTTACGCTTCCCCGGCACGGCGGTAGTTGGACGGACACTCAAACGACAAACACCGGAAACCTCCCTGTATGTTGAAACAGCTCTCTGCCACAGAGCAACTATGGGTTCCGGCGACACATTCGTTAATGTCTGGAGAGAGAAGAGGAGCATGCATTAAGTTAGCAGTTGAGTGCTTTGAGGATGGAGTACTATCATGTGTTATTCAAGATTCATGATCCGACCTTAGTCACACCTTTTCACACATCCTACAAAATCCAATCACATTCACGCCACTCCTTTTCAGCTTGACTGATATAACCTGGCCCCACCCAAATGTTTGGTGGCAGGATTGATACTTCAGGCACCGGAAAAAAAACTGTTACATTTGGGCTAGAGTGGTGCTGAGGTATCACCCACTGCACGGTCACTCAGGTCTCATCCCTGAGGTGGTTTGTCATGTGGTGGGTGCAGCAATGCAGTGTAATCAGTGCAAAATCCTTACCTCTCTCAGTATCCTGCCACCAAGCTTTTCCACACTTAAATCCTTCAGAACCATCTGGTTTCAAACTTTTATGTATATCCTGGCATAATCATCTACCATTTCACTTGGGCCATGCCAGTCTCATAACATTCCTCATTCTGATTCCTCCACATTCTGCCTCATCCCACCTCCCTCCCAACACAATCAACCACCAAAACCCAATCCCCACCTCTCCCACACCCAAAACAAAAGCAAATTTGCAGTTTCCCACCCTGGCAGCTCCGACCGTTGGGCGCTAGGCTGTACCCGAACGAGGGGCAGGAACACAGGAAGCTTCCAGGGGTGTTGTGGCAGCGGTAAGCACAGATGTGACCTCCGGTGGGGAGAGCACATTCATCTATGTCTGAAGAAGAGGGTTAGTGGGTCAGTAACCCACTTTCTCAGAGTACGGAATACTTCTTCAATTCATTGTTCATACTATGGATATTGTTGCTAAATTTCTTACCTTCACAATTAACCCCGTCTGTATCACTGAGTTGATAGCCACGCCGACAGTAGCACTGGTAGGAGCCATACACATTGGCACACTCCTGACTGCAAGGATTACTGTCACACTCGTTCACATCTGCACAACACAGCACAGTTTGTACAATATCAAACTCCACACTCAATACAACATCACAGTGCACACAACATCGAGTTAACACCTTGTACAACTCAACATCAAATTCTACACCCAATACAACATCACTGGGCAGACAACATCAAATTCTACACCCGGTATAACATCACATTGTACACAACATCAAGCTCTACACTCTGTACAACATCATACTGCCACAAACACTGTACACAGTATATTCCAACAAAGTGAAATGCGTTTTTATTTATTTTATTTCTCGAATTTACCGGACAAAAGCAAAGTCAATCTGCTGCTCCTGTGCAAAATTCAGCCATGAAATACGGACTACTAAACACTTCAGTGACTCAGAAATAATCAAACAAACAATGTGGATTCCAAGGGATGGGGGATGATGATAGAGAATAGCCTGCTGCTTCAGTTCTGTCCAGTTGTATGCAGGATCTGGGTCTAATTTATGGAGCTAAAGTGAAACTTAGGTGCTGACAGTGACACTGAAAGTATAGGTGTTGTTTGTTTTTTCTGTTTTATTGGGTATATATAAGAATATTGTCAAAGCTCAGTTTTTAGCTCACTGAATAAAATATCTGATGTCATTCGAACGTGAGCAGCAAATACTTTACCGTCACAGTTCCTGCCATCCGTGGCTAGTCTGAAGCCAGCCGTGCAGCTACACTTGTAGGACCCCAGGGTATTCTCACATTTGTGTGCGCAAAGGCGTCCAGGATAATGCCGGCACTCGTTGTTGTCTGGTATAGTCGAGGGACAGCAAAGCCAAACATTAGTATAACTGAAGATAACGTCCAAAGTGACTGGGTCGCCCCCTCAGGGAATCATCCCGTAACAACTCCCACCGCCTACATACCCTCGCAGGTTCGGGTGATGCTGTTGTACAGGTAGCCCACACGGCACTCACAGCGGAATGAGCCCACCAGGTTAATGCATCCATGTCCACTGCAGGGTGCATCAGGTCCCTGACATTCATCCACATCTGGGAATACAGTTTTCAGTCACAACAAGCATGTGGAGATAAGCCCCTCATCCGCCATCCTCTAAATGCTTTCTGTAACACCAAAGGTCTGTGATGACTCCCTCTAGTGGACAGGACAGGACTGACACGTACCCACACAGCGTGTGCCCTCCTCATTCAGGTGGTATCCCCGTCCGCAGTTAATGTTGTTCCTCTGGCACTCGTAGGAACCTGCGGTGTTGAGGCACATCTGTCCCGGGGGGCAGGGCATTGCCAGGCTCATGCACTCATTGATATCTGCAAGAGGTGGAGGGGAGAGAGAGACCATGCTGATGCACACCAGGGAAATGAGGCTGCCACAGCCAGCCTCGCATCACTGCTGGGTCCCACACCAGGGCTCACCGATGCAGTTGCCAAGCGCCTCCTGGATGTATCCCTCCCCACACTGTTCGCGTGGGATACAGCGGAAAGACCCCTGCAGGTTCTTACAATCCAGGTGTGGGCCACAGTTATGGGTCCCCAGCTCACACTCGTTAATGTCTGGGTAAGGAGGGGACAAAGGTTGGGTGAGATGGACTGCAGTTACAGGTCTGCCGGGGTTCCAAAAAAAAGTCAACCCTCCTAAATAACAACCTTTTTATTTATTCTTAAATAAATATTAACATTTATTTAACAAGATCTTTAAAACCATCAACAGCCAGTAACATTAGCCAAAGAAAATGGGTGCCATTAAAAAGCATCCATTAAAAATCCATCCATTTTCCAAACCACTTACCCTACTGGGTTGCGGGGGGTCCAGAGCCTATACCGGAAGCAATAGGCACAAGGCAGGGAACAACCCAGGATGGGGGGCAGCCCATCGCAGGGCACACTCACACACCATTCACTCACACACCATTCACTCACACACCATTCACACACACATGCACTCCTACGGGCAATTTAGCAAGTCCAATTAGCCTCAGCATGTCTTTGGACTGTGGGCGAGGCAACCATTGCACCACCATGCCACCCCTAAAAGCATTGCAAATATTCTGATATTTATTTTTAAAATTATTTTTTTTGTAAAGCAACAAAAGGGAACAACATCATGCTTTTAGTCCATTTGTTACTTTATGCAACTGCAAGATACTGATTACTATTTAAGTATTTACTATTAAATTTGTTCATAATGCATGTTCCTCTTTGGCAGATTTCTCCAGCAAACAGCAGGGGGTGCCCAAACCCACCTTCACACTTGTTGCTTTCAGTGAGCTCATACCCTGTGCCACAGCTCATCTCCCGCAGGCAGCGGTAATGCCCGGCCGTGTTGATGCAGCGCTCACCAGGCAAACAGTTGTGGGATCCCAGCAAACACTCATTGATGTCTGCGTTGGGGGGGACGGACCATAAATCAAATGCAATACAGATACATCCCATAGGCAAACCAGGTTTTTGTACATCCCATCTTTCTCTCCATGAGACATACAGACATATATACATTTAACAGAAAGCTTTGGGGTCACAGCACAGGATCAGCCTGTGTCCAGCACCCCTGGAGCAATTGGGATTAAGGGTCTTGCTTAAGGGCCCAAAGGTGGCATTATTTTGAAGGCCCCAAGATTTAAACTAGTGACCCTCTGAGAACAGGAACCAACAGATACCAACTTCAACTGCATGTGAGAGTTGTTGAATCACTGCAGCATTTCCTATAGTGTCAGGGCCAGTGCCAGAATAATATTGTCTTCATACAGAGACAGGAGACAGGAGGCATCCGCTGCCTGCACTCACCTTCACAGTTACGGCCGTCTGCTTTTAATTTGTACCCTTTGCGGCAGCCACAGGTTCCATTGCCCAGGCAATGCTGGGTGCACCTGGCAGCTGCCAAGCACAGGGTGCATGGTTAGAGCTGGGAATCACCCTGAGGATACATTAGGAGGAGGGCCTTTCTGACACTCAGCTTTTAACTGTTAATTGTTCATAATTTAACCTTCTAACTTTCATATGGTGCTTATGCATAATGCTCTTCGAAGCTGATCGTTTTATCAAAATGCTTCAGGTCCTAGAAATATAGATGAAAACAACAGCTGTTTAAAATATGCCTTCTTTCGGTCACCGAGTGGTACCTCTGCACCAGTCACTCTGGGCCAGGTTGTTCACTCCACTGACTGGCCCGCTGTTGCCTCCAGTGTCTGTGTGTGGAAAACATGAGCTAAAACCAGCACCTCCAATAGAAACTTTGGCCATTTGTGGAATTTGACACGGACAGCCACCACTGGGGACAGCTATGCTTCCACTTTTAGCCATATCAAACGGCACCACAAAGGTTTACAAACTTAGTGTATCACGCCAGGACATTTTGATTTTGCGCTTTGACCTTGGTAACTAAGCTAGTGATGTATTCCTGTAAAACAGTAACTCAATAAAATTAATACACTAAAAGATGGAAAAAACAATCACCTGACACAGTCAGAATGACCAAAATTGTATGACATAGTTCATTGTGATCAACTGGTTAATGTATTTGCCTTTAATAAAAAACAGGGGCTTCGACCACCCAGCATCTGTTTAATAACTCATTCTGAAGCCACACTATAAAGAATCTGACAGACTCTGGCTAAGTTTCAGGAATTTAGTGGCTCTCTACAATGCAGAAAATATTGGTACATCACCGAACTGGGAGAAGTCCTAGGTACCTGAGTTTATAAGGTAGGGAAAAAGGCCAGGCATCACTATACACATGGGCACACAACATGGGTAATTCCAAGCAACTGATTCCTTGGAGGAATGCTACAGGAATACATGGAGAATAAAGAAACGTTACACACACTCACAGAAAGACACAGTGGGGTTGGACTGAATTCATTTTTCTGGGGATGGAAACACCCTTGACTGAGCCACCTTCTCTTTTCTCCCGGGAGTATTTGGGATTCAAAGACCACCCTTCTGTCTTTTCAGTCGTCCATGCACATGTCATTGCTACTGTGGTTACCTGATGTGGTGCCATTTTGGTCCTCGGGGGTCTCATTGCTACAGCACGCTTGGGACACCATCTTGCACTGGTGAGCCACCAAAAGGCTGGAGGTACATGTCTGGCCTTGGTCCTGCAAGAGCCGGCCTAGCAGGCAGCAGTCACAGCACATCTGCGCAAAAATATTGGGTTTCGGGTGTGGGAAGAGGGAAAAGCCATGTTTCGTGTTTCATGTTCATGTTTCGTTTCATGTTCCACAATTGTGTGGTTATTTCTGAGCCCATAATGCTCCATTTTTGTTTTGATATTTTTATTCCAATGTGTTTCTGTCTCACTTTTTCTATTATTTTCTCTCTCTATTTATACTCTGGAGAGATGATATATCTCAGCTTGCCTGGGAGCTCCTGGGTGTCCCTCTCGGAGGAGCTGAAGGAGGCTCAGACTGCTGTGAGAAGCGGTGGACAATGGGTGGATGAATGGACTTTCCATTGTGTTTCTGCGATGCACTATGTGTTTTGTGTTCCATTGTGTTTCTGTGTTCCACAGTGTTTGTGTACCACTGTATTTCTGCATTCCACTATGTGTTCCATTGTGTTTGTGTTCTATTATGTTACTATGTTGTATTTCACTACGTGTTTGTGTTCCATTGTATTTGTGTTCCACTATGTGTGTGTAACATTGTATTTCTGCATTCCACTATTTGTTTTTGTACCATTGTGTTTGTGTTCCACTATGTTTGTGTACCATTGTTTCCTGTATTCCACTATTTGTTTTTGTACCACTGTATTTCTGCACTGAACTACGTGTTCCATTGTGTTTGTGTACCACTGTATTTCTGCATTCCACTACGTGTTCCGTTGTGTTTGTGTTCTACTATGTTACTATGTTGTATTTCACTACGTGTTTGTATTCCATTGTATTTGTGTTCTACTATGTTTGTGTACCATTATATTTCTACATTCCACTATTTGTTTTTGTACCAATGTATGTCTGCATTCCATTACATGTTTGTGTTCCACTGTGTTAGTGTACCATTGTTTTCTGCATTCCACTATTTGTTTTTGTACCACTATTTCTGCACTCAACTACGTGTTCCATTGTGTTTGTGTTCCACTATGTTTGTGTACCATGGTATTTCTGCATTCCACTATGTGTTTGTGTCACATTGTATTTCTGTGTTCCACTATGTTTGTGAATTTCGTTGTGCTTGCATGTTACTGTCTAGAGAGTGTTTTACCCTGGCAGTTTTGGTCTCACAGGAGCTTCCAGACAGCAGTGCTTCACAGGCCCCCTGGTCCTTGGCCATGTCTATGCCCTGGTTGCAGAATATGTCTTCCAATTTGGCTGTACAGCACTGCTCCTGAACAATCCTGCAAGAAACCATTGTCACTTTGACAGGAGGGCTGCATGTTGCTTTACATATTTACCCTATGAATATTTCACAGCAAATGCCCATTTCTCTAAATTGCTTCCTGCTGGGTTCACAGTCAGTACTTGGCAGTATCATGCAATCTGTCCATCATCTAGACCAGCGTTTCTCAAACTTATATGTCCTGGGGACTAGTCATGTCAGGCTTTGGGGCTGCAGGGCCCTGCATAAACGACCGCCCCCCCCCAACCCCCCACGGATGCGTATCCGCAGAGGGAGAGAGATATTATTACTATAGATAGATAGTTGGGGGCGGCATGGTGGTGCAGTGGTTAGCACTGTCGCCTCACACCTCTGGGACCCGGGTTCGAGTCTCCGCCTGGGTCACATGTGTGCGGAGTTTGCATGTTCTCCCCGTGTCGTCGTGGGGTTTCCTCCGGGTACTCCGGTTTCCCCCCACAGTCCAAAAACATGCTGAGGCTAATTGGAGTTGCTGAATTGCCCGTAGGTGTGCATGTGTGAGTGAATGGTGTGTGAGTGTGCCCTGCGATGGGCTGGCCCCCCATCCTGGGTTGTTCCCTGCCTTGTGCCCATTGATTCCGGGATAGGCTCCGGACCCCCCGCGACCCAATAGGATAAGCGGTTTGGAAAATGGATGGATGGATGGATGGATAGATAGTTTTTTCTGTAATTATTATTATTATAATACCTGACCTGATCTGACTGAATTTTGATTGGTGCAGAAGCGAGGTCCCATGGACCAGTACCAGTCCGCGACCCATAGTTTGAGAAACGCTGACCTAGACTGCTGAAAAATAAGCAAGGTGACTCTGTCTGTTAATGTATATACACTACCTGTCAAAACTTTTTGCACACCACAGTTTTTTTTACCATTTTTTCATTTATTTCATAGACTGCAGATTTTGACTGGTAGTGTATCTGCTGATTGCTGTTTAATTAATGTAACACACAGACAGGCAGACAGCAATCTGGAATATTGGAATGGCTGCTATAATGGCTGAAGCAGGCATGGGCCCCTGAACATCGCTAATAGAGTAAAGCGTAAGACTCCCTTCTGCCTCATAGCCATGGGAGGCTGAGATACACATACAATAACTCTCAGTCATTGTTCTGATGTACACTGGTCCTTGCCCCACCCTTGAAATGATAAATATGGGTGAGTGGACATCATATTCATCTCTGCTTTGGGTATCAAATAAATCTTCTCCCAACACAAGTCCTTGCTTTTTCATGACATTGATCTCTCCATAAACAGAGCTCCTACAATTCCTTTTATGGCCAAAGAGTTTTTTCTCTTCTTTGCCAAAACTCTAATTTTTTCGCATTAGAACATTTTCCCTCAGGTTTCCTGGCATTCCTGGTTTGAGACTCATTACTGTTTCACATCTGAGGAATTTCTGGTATTGCATAATATTCACTCCCCCACCTCGTAATCTACCATCTTTTTATGCTTTGTCCAGTTTGTCAGAATTCGGAATTATCTGGATTCTATCTTCCAGAACAAATACTTCAAGCATAAGAGGGCTGATCATTGGCTGAGGACCAAGAGACTTGGCTGTTCCTGGTATTGCTTCTGCTAACAGTAACTGCTTCTCATCATGGTGAAATACTGATTCTGCACAGTCACCCAGGAGGGACCTCCCAAAATGCAACTTGACCAAGCAGTCTGGTGAACTTCGGAGTTATTGTGTTAAGGATAATGTCATCATTAGGCAACTCAACTGTAGACATACATCTATGGTGGCCAAGTAAACCCATTAGGCAACATAAGAAGCTGCCTAGGGTACCGTTTTCTAAGGGGGTGCTGACTTAACAAGCAAATCTCACTTTGTCTTGGACGGGGGAAGCCACAGATGCAGCTTGAACAGGGTGCTACATGGGCTTTGACTAGTACTGATGATGGCCAAGCACATTCAGAAGGACCTACCTGATCCGGGCCGTACAGTGTGAGAGATGAATGCAAGAGAGACCCGGGCCTCACCTACAGCCATTGGTCTCAGAGATGAGAGGAAGAGAGGTGCAGTCCTCTCTCTGAGCCCCTCGTTGGTGTCCATCTTTGCAGCAGTCCTCCAGTGATATCGCTTGTGTCTCTGCAAGATGCACGCATGTGCACACACACACACGCACATATGTACAGAGGCACATTACTTATCTATGGAAGCTATAAGCATGCTCTCTTTCACACACCATTACTGTGTTTACCTATAATTAAGCAGGGTTGAAAAGAAACCGCAATGTTAAGCAAAAGATTATTATATTTTCTCAAAATCCAGAAGCTCAGTGGCACCCACACTTGAGGTAATTGGTATCTATGTAGCCATTGTTTTAATTTTCCTCTGGCATACAGGAACAGACCTGTACCCGAGCCGTAAAGTGAAGGGTTGGCTCAGTATAGCATTGCCGGGATTAGAGAATGACGTGAAATTGAAGAGACGCATATATATGGTCCATACGGTGTACATCAAAATTTACTATTCGTAATTTTTTTTTTTTTTTTTTTTACTGTGTGCTAATTTCCACGAGCATGACTGTGAGAATTGCTATGTTAGCATCAAACGCTAGTGGAATTAGCATTCACAAATACAAATCCATTCCGTTCAGCTGTTCTATAATATGTTTTTAAGTAGGAGGTTGGAAATTTTCAGGTTCCAAGTTATTAGGAATGCATTAATACACCGTGATGTGCAAAACTATCAATAACTCATAACATGTAGAATATTCCCTTTTTTCTTTATATAGTCCATGATTATCAACTAGTATTTCCGTGATTTCAACCAGTCAGATGTTGGTGACACAATCAGCTTGGTTTGGTACAGCTCAGATAATTTACAGTGGAAAACCTTCAGTTCGAGTTCTGGTTGCAGTGGAAAAGTGTCATTTGTTTGGGTGTGTGATCACTCTGAATGCTTTTTGGTGGTGACCTGCATAACCATAATCTAGGTAGGACAGTGTCTATCCCAGGAGGACCAACAGTCAAAGGTCTACAGCTCATGATGAGACAGTAGCATCTCAGCCAATCAGCTCTGTTTAATCCGCAGCCTTTATTTTCATTTGCATGAGGCAGATGGCAGCTGAGCCTCATCTGGCTGCCGCTTGGCCATACGTGATGTAATTCTCAGTTCACGCATTTAGCTGACCACACGCGACCATGTTTATAACACTGGCTGCACAGCCAGGCTGGAATTCACTCTGTCCAGGCAGATTTTCAGCAAAGGTTGCTTTAATTTTTCCAAGCGAAAAAGCCACAGCCTGGCAACCACAAACATCCTGGCATTTCCCACCCCAGTAAATATCAGCACAGAAAAAGGACGTATTTACCATAGGTATACAGCCATGACTGTTCTTCTGTCATCTGGAAAGTGGCTCATTTGACCAAAATGCTCTTTGAGACATTAAGTACAAAACCAGTCATCACAGCTAACAGGTATGATTGAATATTTCAAATAGATTTAATTTTTGTTAAATCCCCTCCCCCTCCAGGACATGAGTTTCAGGCGACAGCACCGCCCCACCTCTCCCCCCCCAACACACAAGCTGTGCTCTTTCTAAAAGCATTTTAGACATCCTGACTCTCTCATTTCTCCTGCTGATAACAAGATGGGTCCTTTGTTGTCCTAAACATGGCCTTTGTGATTCTGTGTTGCTGGATTACAGACCCCAAGCGTGAGAGTGCCATAAACGCTCATTAGCTACACTAACCGATCCTCTGGGTGCACAGATCACCTGTTGATGTCACTTCTGTATGAGACGGAGAGAGGGTCTCTGTGTTGGTGGTGCAGAGTAGGGCCCTGTGAGGGACTGTTTTTTAATCCCGCTCCCGCTGAATTTCTGAGCTTTACCGCCCGCACCCGCAGATCCATTAACGGATATACTGTATGATAAAATAAGTTTATATGCATTAAATGTTTTATTCCAGTAGAACAAGAACTAAATAAATAAAACAAATTCAACAAAGATCTCTCAACTTTGAATCGTAAATAAATATAAACTGAGCCCAAAAACTAATCAGATGCGCAAATATCTGCACAGTTAAAATAACCAAATCTATACGACAAATGCTTAAATATCACATTATTATAAACAAACAAAAGCAGCTAAAAAACAGAAGAGAACCCTGAACCTTATTTCAAAGAAATACATTTAAACTAGCTAAACATCACAATTTAATACTCACATATATAGCAGGGCTGTACATCTCAGAAAGGTCCTCTTAACAAGCATATCACTGATGCTATAGAAACACGTATCTGTCACTGTTAACAATCTTTTGTTTAATTTAAAATCTGCAGCAACAGCTCTGACTCTGCATTGGCTCAAATAACCAGTGCAAAAGAATGACCCCATTTCTCAAGGGGCTCCAGATTCGCTGCCAGAGTCACCTGTAGGTTTCTCATTTAATGTTGTTTTCAGTTTATTATTTCCACACCACATTAATTACCAGACGTGGAAGAAAATTTTCCTTTACAAAAACAACTCGGCCAGGCATTGATCCACGCTCACACAGCTTGCATCACACAGGAAGCACGCAAGCACACATCCAGCAGGAATGCAAGTGAATTCTGGATTAAAGCTCTGAATTTCAGCTCTTCACCAGGATCCTGCACGAAACCAGGCCCAGGACGGCGTCTTCCTGTCCCAAAGAATGGAACCACAATCTGATGCCAGAGGCTTCTGCAGAACATAACTACAGCCCACTGAGCCCTGAGCCTCAGTGCTGTTTGCATGCTCTGGATGGTTATGCCTCAGGGCTGGAGGGTGGGGGAGGGGCCAGGTCTGGGAACTTTGAAAGGAGCTAATAGGCCAAGTTGTAACTGGAACAGTCCCCTACAGCAAATAACCCAGATTAGCTCTCTTCCAAGACACCCCACAGTGAGGGTACTGTGGAATCCTGTTCCGGGAGAGATCGTCAGCTTGACCAATTCCCTAGATGAGCCTATGAAAACTGTCCCTGATAATCAGGGGTGTCTGTCCTCTGAATCTGGAATAGTAACTCAGAATATTTCCCTGGCAGGCTGGGGTTGAGTCTCCATCAAGACTGAATTCCTAAGGGCCGGTTTCAGCTACTCGGTGCTTAGGTTTTGGATTTCAATTGGCGTCTGATTAGGGCCACATGTGGGATTTACTTTCCTAAATCCACCCTGATATCTATGACATTTCAGAGCAAGCACCTGATTACTCTGATACATGTTCCTTAGGATACCAACTTGTCCTGTTTTGGAGTCCAGTACTGGGAGCTGGATGCTGACTGGTCCATGCTGATACCCAGAGAGCACCATGCCATTCTCCTTCTCAGAGTGCCTACTGAGTGTGACTGTACCTCCACCTTTACCCAGTCAGCTTGATCTGCTCAGCTCAGTCCTGGCTAAGAAGTCCATCCCTCCCTCCTAATGACCATCCACCACCCACCCCCTCCTAAAGTGAGCCCCTTTAAAAGCAAAACCGTTCCTCACGTCCTGTAAACAGAGGAGTCTCCTTTAATCATTTCGCCATTTAACACGGTGCAAATACATACCAACACGTATTAAAAGAAAAAAAAAGAAATAACTGTTTTCTATAGGCCGAAACCTTCCTAAACTGCTGTAGCTACAAAAGCAAAGTCCGCTGTATTAAACCGATTATATATTCTTAATCCTACACTAAATATGTCAATATAGGTATACATTACACATTACAATGGCTGTGGGTTAGTGTAACTGTCCTCAGTACCATATGCTCAGCTGGTGCGAAAATGTGACAGCGATAAAGCGATAGCGTTTCCAATAGATACAAATATGTAAAATAAGTTTTTAAGATTCGCTAATTTCTTAAAGATATTTTAATTAACACCGTCATTTGAGCTATTACCGATCTTTAGTTAATGTTAGTAACAGTCATTTAAAAGTCTATGAAATAGCAGTAGGAATACTTTTTTATTTTAATAGTAAGCAACAGACTTTTTAATAATGGTTTTTAATTAATGGTCGTATTAGCCTACTACATAACATTATCACTCCGTCCCACATTTTTCATAAAACACAGATTTAACATGGTAGATTACTCACGTACGGATATTTTTTTAATTGAATGAACCAGATATAGATGAAAATTTACGCAGCACCTTTATGGAAATATCTTACCTTGTCTTAGGAGAACGCAGCACAAAGAAAAAAGCATCGATATCCGGGGTCTCACTGGAAAAAGCCGCTGCTTGTAGCCGAAAGTAGTCATTTTAAAATGTGGTTATTTTACGAAATTGCCGCCGCTGGTGCTCTGCGGATCTGCCTCGGACAGACAGCTGTCTCAAAAATAAAAGGATCAGACTGGCGATCCACCGATGCTTAACGCAGCGGGACCGTCTCACAAGAGGGGTCTAATTATTTCATCTTGGCTCGCCCTCTTCGGGGGGCCCAGCGGGGGCTAGCCTAAGTACCGCAAGAGTCTGCTGTCTCTTAAGGCAATCAACAGTTTCCAAGTGTTTAAAACAACGTCAACAGCAAGTAGTTTTCTCAGTTATAAACCGACAAGTAAATGCATGGACTATGTACATAAAATAACATAGCCTGGTTAGTAATACTGTACCAGTTCATAAAATTGTTAATAATATGTAATTTATTTGATAATAAATATCAATATATACATGGCCCTCAGTGCTGAATACAACCAGAAACTTAGGTCTAAAATATGCATCAAATCGATAAATGTTTGTGGTGAAATTGCGGGTATAAAGGACTGGATTCAGGAACCGACTTGGAATATATATTTTTATGATATTGCTGGATATGGAGCAAATAAATCAATGGATAATGCACTTGACTTGTGGAATTCGTAGACTCAGTAGTTGAGGTTTCTTGAATATTCCAGCAGGCTTTAGCATACATTTCATTGACATGAATGTAACGTAATATTTGTAGCAGTTCTCTGGATTGGTGAGCCCATGTGGTAACAAAAACCAAGCTAAAAGAGTGGAACGAATGGCTGCGGTAAATGTTAAGATGCTGCGCTCACAAGGACCTGCAGTCTAAATATATGAGAGGCTTTTCCTTAAGCGATTCATCAACCATGCATTAACAATAGGCTACTTTTTGAAGATTTACAAGAGATAGGCTAATACAATAAGCGGAGAATGGAACGATATGCTGTAGTATATTACAAATTATGTGTTTTTTCCCTGTTATTCCAGATAAGCATTGTAGTCTCAAAAGGATACTTATCCATTTTCCTGCCTTTATTTTATTTTTTTTTAAAAAGCTAGGCTGTCTTCTTAAGAAGAGGCTATATAGAGCATTGATTTTTTTTCACTGATATCACCAATGTGTAGAAAATATCTTGCCAGAACCTACAACAGAAAGAAAGATTTATAGGTGATTGGGTGAGTGATATTGATCTCATGGGCCAGTTACAGTATAATAGTATAATACTGGTCACCCCTTACCGCTAACATTTGCTATGTAAATAACAAATGAAACACTGACCAATGCAACGACTGAAAAGGCATCTGAAATAAATATTTAGAGCCACAGACCACTTTGAAAAAAAAAACTGACGTCACAGATGTAGTTGCGTAGCTCAAAATATATTTAAAGGTGCTTCAAATTTTACACCACTGAATCAAACTTAGTCCAACACTACTTTTAAAAACCAGCGCAGTAAGAGGAACACACGCACACTGGCACTCCCCGCCAGCGCTGGAGAGGAAAGGAGAAATCATCACTAGACATTATAAATTGTCTGATACAAGCAGGGGCTTTCTGCTCTTTCAATTGCTTCTCTGCATCCAGCCAGCACTAACGACATTTTAATGAAATCCACATGCCCACTTTGAAAGGCAGCCACCCCAGAAATGCTTCCAGAAGCTCACTGTCCTTGGTAAATACAATTTTCCCGTAGACTGATCCAGGCCATTGGTCACAATGGCACACCACAGTTGACTATTGTTTTAAATATGCGGAGACGGCGACTCCTTGCCAATGCGTTTAAGGACGAGGGAACGGAATTACCTCTATATCTGCTTGAATCTCTGGTCCTTTCTAATTAAGCCTGTGTTTCTTCACAAAATTTTGAGGGTCAGCTGAATTGTTCAATTTCACTGGTCTGAAGTACTTAACGTTGACTTAGTAAATGAATTATCCCAGTTAATGATGGTGAGATCTAAAACAGTCGTAATATCATCTGCTACGTTTTTTTTTTTTGTCCAAGTACGGCTACATATGAATTTTCGCATATTCCATCTTGTTCTCCTATGCAACATTCTGATGTTCTGATATTTAACATGTGGCTCAGTGGGCTAAGCCTGTGATTGGAAGCTTGTCGGTTTGAGCTTGGCCTTGCCTAAAATTTCACACCTCTGGTCCCTTGAGCAAAGTCCCTAACTCCCAGCTCCATGGGTGCTGCTATGGGTGGCTGCTCTTTGCTGCCAAGCTTGCTCTTACCTATGGAGAGCATAATGGGGTAGGGAAGAAGAGAATTTCTTCATGAAGCTCAATAAAGTATGATCATCTTATTTTCATTTCACTCTCATGGATTAGTTTTCAAGGTTAAACATTGCTCAATAGCTGAACAGTGAGATGATTACTCTGCCAGCTGCAGAACTGGCCACATTCTGGACATGGCTAGACTGCTAACCTACAGTACCATACACTGGCCTTCAAACCTTTATGGAACAGTGTGAATAAACATTAGGGCAGGCAGATTACCTCTTATCTTGAGTTCCAGAAAACTACAAAGATTCACAAAAGATGCTTGTCTTATCCTTGACTTGAGACTGCTGGGGAAACCCAACTGGATTACCATATATGGCTTCACAGATGCTTTCGTAACAAGAAGCAGACTCAACGGCTGGTCAACCAAAGCACCAGAAACATCCGAGGAGTTGTTAATGTTTGCGGTTCTCCCCAACTACCCAGGCTACCCCCCCCCCACCCAAGCCATCCCTGTAAGGTTTTAATGAGAAACAGTGAAAGAGAAGCTAGAAGCCTTGAAGTCAGAACAATCATGGCAACTGAGGGGCAGTGATGGTCTAATGGTTACGGAAGTGCCCTTGTAATTGAAAGATTGCTGGTTTGAATCCCTGACCAGCAAGGTACTACAAAGGTGCCCTGCCCCCCAAGCACTGCTCCCCAGGTGCTGAATTATCTACCCCCTTGCTATGTCACATATGGGTTAAAAGCAGAGGACAAGTTTTGTTGTTGAGTGCTGTGGTATGTCAACACTGATCACCAAAATTCTAATTTAAGTGGTGATAATCTGTTCTGGGCCACTTGGTTCTTCTTGAAGCTTGGCTTGACTGTGCCCCGTGAGGTGGTGGCGCACCGGATGGAGCCATCCAGCAGCTACGTTTCTGGCAAGCTCCTGGAATGCCATTAAGTTCTTTCAAAAGCCAAGGCATTCTCCATCAGTGGGATTTTTGACTGTGAGCTTGTCCTTCACCCATTTTAAGGCTCTTATTTTTTTATTTGTAATTCGTTATTATTGTTTTATGCATTTATTATTTTCATAAAAGAAGTTTTGGGTTTGTGATTTTATAATCTTTTTATACTGGTCAGGTTTATTGACATCAAACTAACACACAGACTCGTCTTCAGAAAATGACCCCTTATTGGACAAGATCTGAATGGTCCCCAGCCGTACCTGGCAAAATCACTGTCAGAGGTGCCAGTATAAAGGTGGTGTACCACAGAATAAGGAAGGAATCAAAGTAATGCACAGGTGCTTGTTAGAGCTCATTGACCAGAAGACACAACTTGCACATCATTTTACAGTTGTGGGAATTCTATGGTTTTATGCATTTTTTAATAGAAAACGTTTACAGTGGTTGCACCAAAACCACACCATCCCATTATTCTTATAGTCAGATAATTCACATACTCACAAGCAGTTTGTTCATGTGCAGTTTAAACTACCAAGGACATTTTAATGGGAGTGACTACATTTGCTAGCTTGTCTAAGTCAACTGGGAATAGAGGAACATGTTAAGGTCTGCAGCTCTTTCTTGCACAACCTTAACTGAGATTCTCAGGTTTTATAAATGTGGTTTAATTTCTCCACTGTGTCTGTTTGCTTTTCCATTTTGGACGGGTGTTCTTATGGCAGATACTTCACTCAATGTGTACATGATGTCATCTGTCTGCGCTCCACCGGAAAAAAAAAAAAAATCAGTCCTCCTGCACGATACGCCTTTGCAGAGTCATTCCCTGGGCCCAGTCTACACACACAAGCCCATGCAGCTGTGTTATTGCAGAATTTTCCCCTCCTCTCCAAGCTCGAAGAAGGTCTGTGTTTTGTCTGCCGCAGGGCCGTGAGGGGTGGGTCTTCCCAGCAGCCTTACCTCTGTTACCTCTCCCTCTGAAATTTCAACGTCGTGAGAAACCATTCTGGAAGAATCCGTGGGCCGGCCGCTTGCGTAATTTAGCTGTGCCTTTCGTAGGCTGAATGCGAACAGGTGGTGCTTTTGGACTGCAGCACAAGGTGAGTTGCCTGAGCTCCTTGTCCCTGCTCACAAAATGCAGATACCTTTCATTTTTTCACGATTTTACTCTGTGCCACAGTCTTCAGCACGTTCAACGCTACATTTACATCAGATCGATCTTATCCATTCCTCCACTAACCATCCATTAACAGGAAGATAAAAAAAAACTTGTGATTAAATGACTGATCTAGCCGATTTCAGTGTCCCAAGTACCAGTCCACTGAGGTTGCCCTTTTTCAGAATTTAGATGTTCAGTGTTTGTTTTTCCACCCAATCTTGATAGCATAAACGTGGCCCTGATGTGGCGTAAGAGAAACTAGGACAAAATAATAAATACAGCAGCATAAATCCAGCCTCTGTGGTGTTTCAGATCTGCATCAGGGGGGTGGGGGGGCAGACTCCTTTCCAAGGGAGAGCCGTGGATTGAGTGCAGGTGCTCTGTAGAATATGTCTACATGTTGGACACCAGGGGCATGTTGTACCAGAGGGTGGGAAGACAAATTCTGACCATAACTCACAGATACACCCAAGTATGTTACAAAACCATATGTATTGCATGTTCTGTTTAAAGCAGTTTTTCAGATGATAGATGACTCCATATCTTCACCTTTTACAGCTTAACATGTGCAAGTAGCAGAATCTCTCTGGTTTTTGTGCAAATCCTTAAGATATGTCTCTGTCAACTCCTCCAGGCTCATGCACTGGGCTTCTCTTAAATCTTTTAAATGCCCGAAAAAGAAGATTTGATCATCCTCAAACCAAAGACCTTCAAAGATTTTTACAACTGAGGTGCTATTTATATTTATGTTCACTGTTTCCCTACCCAGCTTTTACAGCTTAATTTTTATATTTGGAAATAATCATATTGTGAACTTTCAGGTAAATTCCAGATTAATGTTACTCACTTTCAACTGGATGCATTCTGGGTAGCATTATCCATCAATGTCCTTAGCAGAATCTGTAAAGCAGTGACAGTTCAGTATATGGAAAACACTCAGCTCTAAAAAAACAGCAGCTCTTCCACATCAGAGTGACAGGAAAATTTCTAATAAACAATGAGTTCTTCTTGAACAAGATTAAAAATGGCCTTTTTGGTGTTTGTTTTGTTGACATCTTCTCTGGGTACAGCCAGTCCAAATAGCCATTTAGTCTCCAGCATGCCATTTTTCTGGCCAAAACATTTTTTCGAGTGGAGTCTCAGACTAAACAGCGCTTTGCACACTGAGATGCTGAGGGCATCCCCCTCTATGGTGCTTGTTTAATTTCGCTGTCTGTCGGGCAGGCAGGCAGCGAGCAAGGATGAGGCTGACAGGCGAAAGTTCTGATACGGAGGTTTATTAAAGGGAACGGGGAAGGCACGGAACAACGTAGCACAAACATCAATGACCGATCTGGGGAACTGACTCAGACGCAGACTGATATACAAAAGACAAGTCGAAAAGAACAGGGAACAGCTGGGCACAATCGGGGAAGCACACGTGGATGATCAGGGGGGCGTGGCGCACAAGAGGACTGGACGCGCAGGTCATGACAGTGCTGAGAGTGCTGCCAGGCCCTTCATCTGTACAACATGCTAAGCCATTGTTACTAGCTGCTTATCTCTCACACTAGTGTCAGCACTCACTAATCTGTACTCATTCAGCTCTGTTTGGGATCGGTTCATGTGTCAGTGGTATTCCTCCCACCATCAGTTCCAGATCCACAAAGGCATGGGCACGAGGATGCTGGGATATGTAGGGGGACAAAAGAAGCTCCTCGCCTTGTTCTAGAAGGGTGCAATGGGGATGTCCGGAGATTTCGTGAGCCCTGTGGAGGTCTGAAAACAGAGGCTTGTGCTTCAGGGATTTTGGAATGGCCTTCTGGACCACCATGCCCCTGTTAAAACCAGAGCTGTGACCTTCTCACGCTCAGCGCCCTGGTTCACAGATGGGCTTCGGAAAATGAAGACAGCAGGTCGGGTCCTTGAGCGGCGCTATAAAGCATCTGGCCTTACCGTTCACAAGCAAGCCTACCGGGAGCACCAACAAAAATATTCGAAATCTCTCATAGAGGCAAGGTCGAAATTTTTTTCTGATGCCATCAGAAATAGTGCGGGAAATTCCAAACAGCTTTTCTCCACTGTTAACCATCTCCTCGAACTGCAACCCCTCCTCCCACTTACTGGCACCACAGCAGAGCAGTGCAACCATTTCATGGATTATTTCACATCCAAAATTGCACATATTCGCTCTGCCCTTTCCGGTCCTCAGATCCAAACCATTTCCTCAACATGTGCTATTTCTCAGCGCCTAAACTGCTTTTCTCTGGCTTCATCAGAAGAGGTGCAAAACATCATCAGGAAGATGAAACCCTCCACCTGTGCCTTAGACCCTTTCCCAACTTCCCTGGTGCAGACCCATATCACTATCTTAAGTCCCCTTATCACCTCTGTTATAAATAACTCTCTTCAAACTGGTCATATCCCCTCTGTCTTAAAAAAAGCCATTATAAGACCACTTCTCAAAAAACACAACCTGGACCCAGAAGTCCTTTCCAATTATAGGCCCATCTCCAATCTCCCATTCATATCCAAAGTGATTGAGAAAGTAGTTGCCATCCAGCTGCATAACCACCTGAAACTCAACAACCTCTATGAAAAATTCCAATCTGGTTTCCGGTCAAACCACAGTACAGAAACTGCACTCGTAAGAGTCACAAATGATCTCCTGATGTCATCCGATGCTGGTTCTTCCTCCTTGCTTATTCTCCTGGACATATCTGCTGCATTTGATACAGTTGACCATGACATCTTATTAAATCGACTCCATTCCACCTTTGGACTCACTGACATTGCCCTCAGCTGGATTCAATCATACCTCGCAAACCGGATAGAGTACCTTGCTATGGGTGACTCCACCTCAAAGCCACACACTGTCTCCTGTGGCGTTCCCCAGGGGTCAGTTCTTGGCCCCATGCTCTTCATTCTTTACCTTTCCCCGCTCGGTCAGGTCATCAGCCGCCATGGATTTTCCTTTCACTGCTACGCCGACGATACACAGCTTTATGTAAATGCCACAGCTGCAACGCCACTCTCATCATCCCCATCTCAACTCACCGTCTGTCTGGAGGAGATAAAGGTTTAGATGGATCACAATTTCCTTCAACTCAACAGCTCCAAAACCGAGGCCATTCTGGTTGGCACCCCTCACCAGATAAAATCATCACCCATAACCAGTATCATCTTCTCTGGCTCTAATATCTCTCTCTCATCAACAGTCACAAATCTTGGCGTAAAAATGGATCCCCAACTCACCTTTGAATCCCATATCAACCATCTCTGTAAGACCTCCTTCTACCATCTCCGGAACATTTCCAAACTCCGCCCCATTCTCTCCCTATCTGATGCCGAAAAGCTGGTCCATGCCTTTATCTCCTCTAGACTGGACTACTGCAATTCACTTCTCTTTGGGATACCTAGCAAGAGCCTTCAGAGGCTCCAATACATTCAAAACTCTGCAGCAAGGATCCTGATGAGAGTGCGAAAACATGAGCACATCACTCCCATTCTCCACTCACTTCATTGGCTTCCCGTCTCCGCCAGGATTGAGTATAAGGTTTTGCTTCTTACACACCAATGCGTCCATGGACATACCTCCCCCCCCTACCTCAAAGAACTTATCAACCCACAAAGCGCAACACGTTCCCTCCGTTCTACGCAGGCTAACCTCCTCCACAAACCAAGAACCAATCTGAAGACTATGGGAGATAGGGCTTTCTGTGCTGCTGCTCCAAGCCTATGGAATGCCCTCCCTGACTTCCTGAGGGCACCACAACCCACTGACTGTTTTAAAAAGCATCTAAAGACTTTTCTTTTTAACAAAACCTTTGGTTCCTCCACTTAGAAGTTTTAAATTTGTTTACTTTTAAACTATTTATTTTGTCTCTCTTTATATTAACTTGTAGCCCTTTGAGATCCTGGGATGTAAAGGGCATTATAAATAAAATGTATTATTATTATTATTATTATTATTATATCTTTGTTTAGGGTATTTTTGGAAAAAGCAAACAGGAATGAGGCAGGAACAAGACAATGGAAAACTACAGTCCATTGTACACAGTTAATTGTACATTGTTTACTGCATGAAACATCAAAAAATTTTAGTGCAGAAATGTAAAAGGAGTTCTCTGGTATTCTTTAACCAAATCCAAGTTCTAAACATTTAATTTGTACTAACATCATATATTTTTTTTAAATCTTGCATCCTGCCTAACCTGACTGGTAGCATAGATTGTGTTTAAACATTTTCTGTGCCTTTGCTGTATTAGGGATCCCCTAGTGGCTATTTAAAAAGAAAAAAAAAGACTAGCTCTCCTTTTCCTTCATTGATTTTGTAAACTGAGCAGTGAATTAGTTACTGATATCTGACACTGACCATCTTCTGCCATTTCAACTACACCATTGCTACTATTTAACTAGGACAATGCTGCCAGTCATTGCCAGTTTTACAGTATGTTGTCAATTAAAAGCACAATTTTTTCCTGTGTTGTTACAAAGAAACACACATACATTGCCATGAATGGAGCCCGTTTCCCCCACCAGAACTTTCAATGAACACAAACGCCCAAAATATTTTGCAGTGAGATTCTGGATGGATGTGGCTTAAAGGAACTGTTACAGTATATAGTATATGACAACCCACAATCAGCAGTGAAATCAGATGAAAGGACCTTAAACATGCATGCTATAGGCCTTCTTCAAGCTTCCAGGCTGTGCATGATACTGCCATGATGGACCAGGGGGGGCATCAGGGAGCAACTTTAAAAACACACCATAGACTTTAGATGTGCTTGAAAGGAAGCTCAATGCTTCATTCATGTTTTCCCAATAGCTAACAAGTATGTATTATCTTCAGCTTCTGAGCAAACAGTTCAAAGGAGGGCCTGGAGCCTATCATCAGGAAGGGGGGAGATATAACCTCTGACCAGCCTCAAACTCATGACAGTTCAGTATGGATGGTTAATTTGTCACATGCTCTGCCTACTCAGCCACACAATGGGCCATAAAACAGGGAGAACAATGGGGACTATGAGTGGGGGTAAACCTAAGTAAACATCAGGGATAGAACAGGATGACCAGTGACACCTACTAGCCAATCATGGAACTTAGAACAGACAGACGTGGACCAATCCTGACAGGACACCCTGGATGAAGGCAAAAATGAGAATAAACTGGTAACAATCTGACTTAAATTGAAGCACTATGGGAACAGGACTGAAATATCCATACATTTTTCCTCAAATCCTGTATGGAAATAAAAGAGGCATGCTTGCCCTCCCAATAGGATGAAAACATAAAATATCACACTGACAACTGAAACACACAAATATGGAAATTACCTGTATAGTTAAGACCTATTTTATCAGGCATCCACAAATATGTAACCTTCAGCTATACTTCCATTCTCAAGGTGGTTGACATGATCACTATATAGTGAGAACTGAGAGGCTCATAAAAAGCTTCTACCTTCAGACAACTTGTAATTAAACATTTACTCGTTATTCATGCTATGTGTTTTGGAGCTATGTAGCAAATATCTGGTTTTCCTTTACTGTTCCTTCCATCCATCCATTTTCCAAACCGCTTATCCTACTGGGTCACGGGGGGTCCAGAGCCTATCCCGGAAGCAATGGGCACGAGGCAGGGAACAACCCAGGATGGGGGGCCAGCCCATCGCAGGGCACACTCACACACCAGTCACTCACACATGCACACCTATGGGCAATTTAGTGACTCCAATTAGCCTCAGCATGTTTTTGGACTGTGGGGGGAAACCGGAGTACCTGGAGGAAACCCCACGACGACATGGGGAGAACATGCAAACTCCACACACCCGGGTTCGAGACTCGAACACACGATTCACTCGACCCCGGGTCCCAGAGGTGTGAGGCAACAGTGCTAACCACTGCACCACCATGCCGCCCCTCAAGTTAACCATTTATTTTCATATTTCAAACAGGTTGGATCAGGCCCTCTCCAATGAAGTCATACAGTACACTGCTGTGCTTTAAGGATCTCTAGATCCTCTCCAGTACCGCTCCATTTTAGCAAAAGAAGCTAAAATCATCAACGTAGTATTAATGCATGTGTACCATGCATGTTATTCATCAATTATAACAGGCTAAACAAGTGTGATGAAATATGCCAGAACCATATTATAAAAAAAATCACAAAAGACAGGAAAAAACCTGAAGACACACCCCAAGCTGCATATGCATACACAAACAAAAAGCAGAACACCTGGCTGTCAGGCTATTCCGCTTTGACACAAAACTCCTCAGGCACTCAGCACTAATTGGTCAGGGGCCACCAGCAGAGATACGCAGGTGAGACACCTGGGTTTGACTCAAATACAAGTTGAAAGGGAATCACCAAGGGCGAGACTGTAGGTCAAAGCAGGGCAAAGCAATCAGCAAACTGAATCCATGACGTCAAGTTAGGAAGCGAGAGAACCACCTGCAAATCAAACGCGGGACCAATCCAAAGCACTAAGCTATAGACAAGGCTGCCAAGACCAGACATGGGTAGACAGGGGGAAAACTGCAGTGAACGGAGTCTGCTAACATACTGTAACTTAAGTCACTGATAGATTAACTGTGTTAATGGTTATACACTGAACCAATCTTGAGGTGCTTGTGACCATGAAAGATCAGCAAGTGGAATTTGGACCAGTTGTGATACAGTATGCCACTATGTTATAGGTCACATTGGGAAAACTATCAAAAGACTTTATTTATGTCTGAAGTTTTAGACATTGGGTATTATTATTGGGTAATCGTAATATCCTACCTGTAATCGTCACAGCTTCTGAAATGAGTGTCATGTCTGTAAGAAAAAAATCAGTATATAAACATGGCAAAGAATATATAGAAGAATATATAAAAAGGATGTAGTGCTGTATGTCCTTTGTGATAGGACAGTATTGTTAGAACTATATGAAATATATGTTAAGTGTTTAAAGCACTGAGAAGTAGCACTTAATGTACTTTAAACATCATTAATTAGTTTGTAAATGCTATTTAAATGCATTTAAACTGTAATAAGACATCCCAAAATAATACGCTTAATACACTTTGCTGAAAGTATATTTTTTTGCTAAGTGTATTTTTTAAATATATACGTTAGTACATTTTTTTCACAAGGGTAATTATGAAGGAAAGTTTGTTTTAGCTGCATTAAAATAAAAATTTGGCAACTCCAGTTCTTCATGTTTTTGGACTGTGGGGAGAAGAAGGAAAACAACATCGAACTGTGTATTTCTGGGAATATCTTTAATTTAGCTGTAATCCACTAGACCCAAGAGACACTGACAGCAAGTAAGACAGAAGTATAAAAACATAATCCAAAATACAAATAATATGGCTGTGTATTTGTAATTCAAGCCAACATTTGTCTACCTATAGACCCTGGCAAACGTGTAACCGTAATTCTGTACATAAGAGGAAGGGAGCCAAGGCTCACATTACAGATAGAAGGCCATCATCCTGGCTGAAGAATTAGCCATCACAGCAATGTACTGTAGCATTGGGCAACCTATACTTGAAGGAATCCCAGAGAGTAGCTCTTCTGAAGCAGCAACACCCAAGGACACAATTAAGTTCCTATATATATGGTAGGTTTGCTACATTCATTATTCAATGGAATAAATTACATTTTGGAATTGGAGGCGCTTGTCCCTCAGTAGTTTTCACATAATTCAGACTGAATTTCAAATCTAATCATTATTCTCTTCCCATTGAGTGAAAGCATAACGGAACTGGTGGATCTAACAGAGCTTAGGTGACCCATCCTGTGATGACAAGGCCATGCACCTCTGAGCACAATATGAACTTATTCCTTATGTCCTGTGTAGAGGTGAAGGTATGACACGCACAGACTCAGGGTTGCCAAAATGCTCTATCCCTAGCTGCTTGTGAATGTCCAGTACAAGGTCCATTTGGACATTGTCAGACGCAGAAATGCGAACTCCGGATTGAACTGCTGTAACACCAGTGAGCGGTTGTTAAAAGAGGGAAGGTTCCTAATTGTTGTGAAAAGATCAATAAATTGAAAGTGCGTCATTAATATTTGTTGGCACCGTGGTCAGTTTGTCTTCATTTTATTTATTGCAGTGGCAATTGTTCAGAAAAATGCTTGCTTGTGATAATGTCCCTGAGGACTCTGCTATTCCTGCGGTCTGCATGGTGGAGGGCTTGTTCTTCTTATGGCTCATACTGTAGAAGAGATGGATGAATATTCACATTCCTGTTCTCTTCCTGGGAAGACCTGGAGCCCATGCAGACACTGGAACCAGGCCTAGAACATGCACATATCCTCTGGCCCTAAGGAGACCATCACAACCATCCTATAATCACAGGAGAATATAAATTTCAATTTATTCTGTCGTTAAAAAGTGACATACCTTGTGCAAATATGTTGTACAATGTACATTCCCCAAAAATCCTTGAATCACGCACAGATCCTGGCCAATGTGCCTCAACGTTGGTTATCAGTTACGTGGTGTCGCAAATGATCTTGGGAGTGGACACAGGTAGGCCCTGAAGGCACATTACATTGGGAAATGAAGCACAATGTTGATACTGAGAGTGTGGAACAAACAAATCCAAATCATAAGAAAGACAAAAAACGACAGAACCAATGCAGCCGGAGATACACACGCAAACCAGATCATGAGACAAACACTCAGGACGGTGGATAACTCAATATTTCAGAAGGATCGTGTACTATAAATCACTCCAAATTAATTTGGTTGATGAATTATAGGTGTGCCTAGAATTCGGAGGGGTGGAGCAGGAACTGACTGGGGGATGGAGACCCTGCTTGATGCAGGCACGAGAGTCATATATTAAAAAAATGTTTATTAGTTTTTAAAATGTTTTTAACTACATTTATGTAAAGTACTTTGAATTACAACTGAGTACGAAATGTGCCTTTTTAGTGTTTTCTTGGCATGTGTGTACTTTTGTGTACTTTTGGTATCTGACTCATTCTCAAAAGAACAACAAGAAATTAGTCCTGATTAATCACCTCAGGCTGTTTTCAACTGTGACCCGTAAAGAAAATAGTACAGGGAGTATATTCCCAGATCAAAGGTAAAGGGAATACATCACTTATTAAACTTGGCAGCTGTTGACGGTGAAGATCCATTCTCTATTCATCCAAGTTGGAAGCAATACACAGGGATGAATGGCAGTTCTGTAAAAAAGGAAAAAAAAACAGTACACAAATATACCAAAGAGCATGATAAAGAGGTGTGATACATAGAAAACTGCGGGTATGTAATTAAGAAGAATAATACAAATTTATGAACTGAGACACGGCGTTTCGATTTGTAATCACGCGACAGCTCGTTCTCCTATTAAAGCTCTCTCTTTCTTTCTCGCCCTCGTTCTCGCCCCATTGATGGACTTTTGAACTAGCGACGCGCTACATGATGCTCATTGTAGAAGATGAATTTAACCCCTGAGAGTCACAGTATTCCTCTGCGTGATGGGAATAAAATCCCTCTTATCGGCCTGGGAACCTATGGAGACCCCCGGACAGTAAGATATTGTTTTTTGTATTATTTGCATTTGCCTTTTTAATCTTATTCTTCAATTTACTTGTTTAGCTATTTTCAATTTTTGATTGTAATATTGTACCGTGTCCCAGTATTGGGTAAGCAGTTCTTGAAAATGCATGAATGACTGCAACAGTTTGAATAGCTGGCAATGCTTACATTAAGTGCACCTTCACTATGCCTTTATAATGAATTCATAGAACATTCAACGCACCTTCATAAGTCATTCAGAGAACATTGAGAAGCAGCATGTAAGTGTACCATGACATCTCAACATACCATGAACAGCATACATTGCTGTTGAAATACAGCATACACACCATACATATTATTAACAAACTTTAAGTTAATAGCAAACATTATAATCATATAATCATATAATGTTCATCCTTAATGCGTATTAAAGATGATAAGGTATGTAAGGATATTCTTACATGCTGCTTATACTGTAAATGTTTTATGTTTTATGAATGCATGATGAAATATTCTATAAATGCATAATGAATGGTGAATAATAACAATAATGAAGGTGCAATTAATGTAAAGCATCACTGAATAGAATTTCTGTAGTGAATTGCAGAAGGCTGTTGTAAGCAGCCTAATCTTCATGTGAATGTGACTGTCCGTATTGAAGAAATTCATGGAAAAACTTCTTTATTCTGGAACAAATACTGTTCTCAAAACATCATGCTCCTCAAAATTCTGTGCTCACTTCTGAACAGTCACAATCTGAAATAATCTGATATTTGTCATTTGCACAACTTCATTGGGATTCTTCTTTTTACATATCCTATCAGACATTCCCCTGAGCCATAAACAAACATACAGTCAAGAGCAAAGGTTGGGGTCCAAGTGCAGGGTCAGGCCATTTATTTAACACCCCTGGAGCTTTTGGGGGGAGGGGGGGCTTCAGTTTCAGGCCCTCCGGTGATGTGAATGTTCTGCCAGGGCTCAAGCCAGCAACTTTCCGACCACGGTTACAGAGGCCTAACCCACTGAGCCACACGCTGCCTCTTGAATTTGGCATGCCTTCCTGACCTGTCATTGTGCTCAGTTAGTGTCGATGATGAATGCTTTTTCTGACAGACGCCCAAAGGAACGACTTGTGAGGCGGTAAAGGCAGCCATCGATGTTGGATACAGACACTTCGATGGCGCCCTGGTGTACTTCAACGAGCATGAGGTCGGTCAGGCAATACGTGAGAAAATCGCGGACGGCACTGTTCGGCGAGAAGACATCTTCTACTGTGGGAAGGTTTGCCTTTGATTGTTTTTGCTCCTATATAAGCTAATTTTTTTGTTCATTTTGTTCAACAGTGTGCTCATGCTCATAGTCATATACTTATTTTACTTGGTCATAGCTGTGGAACACCTTCCACCCCCCGGAGCTAGTGAGACCTGCCCTGGAGAGGACCCTAAAAACCCTGCAGCTGGACTATGTGGATCTTTACATTATCGAACTCCCCATAGCCTTTAAGGTACATACACATGGCTCAGCAATAACCAGATCGAAACCTCACATATTAAAAATATCAGGAATTATGGGTAATAATAGGGTTATGAGCAGACCACTTTAAATATAACCAATTACAAAACCTAATATAATAATAATTTTAAAATGCAATGCAAGAGATAGAGCTTTTCTGTAGCATTCAACATCTGAAATGTCATCACTCAGACATTTCTTAGACACTTTCTTGTCACTTCATATTTCCTCATATTTGATGTAATGCAGGTGACCTTTTGAAAATTAGTTCTTCTAAAGCAGAGCATGTTGGCTTAATGGGCTAAGTTAGCATTTCGCCATGAACTGCTGTGTTCAGGTGTGATACTCACTAAATGTAAGCATGTCAGGGATGAAATCATGTGTAACCTTACATGAGATTCTTATAATTCAGATGTCCTCCATCTATTTACAAACTGATTCTCTGGAAAGTCACACAATAGCAGGACTGGGTATAATCCTCATAGCCTTGGATGTAGGTGTGTTCTTTCTAAATGCGCCCAAACCGAATACCTTTGCCTTCCCTCATAAAAAGTTTGTCGAACTGCAGATGTTACTTACAGGCAGATTGCAACGGATATCTCACCCTGAAATGGTGCTGTTTTTTGTCGGTGCTGAAAAAGGAAATGTCTGTTGCATCCACAGCCCGGAGACGCGTTTTACCCCAAAGACGAGAATGAAAAGTACATTTACCACGAAACTGATCTATGTGCGACATGGGAGGTGAGCAATATCAGAGGGTTCTGTTGGGGTCAATGTAATACTATCAGACATACATCTACAACACAGTATACTGGAAAAGGGAATACAAAAGGAATACTCATATACCTGTACGATATGTAAACAAAACAAGTATCCATACATAGGACTGGCAAGTCCTATTGGCAACATAAGCCACTTCCCCTCACCAAGCTCTACAACTGGCACCACTACCCCCAATTGGGCTTCAAGTGGCCCTGCCCGTATAGGTATATACTGTATTATACAAAAGGAATACTCATAGAGATTTAGCTACACACCGGCCAGCTAAGTGTGGATCTTACCATCCAACAGGCCCTGGAAGCCTGCAAAGATGCAGGACTGACAAAATCTCTTGGAGTGTCCAACTTCAACCGTAGACAGTTGGAGCTGATCCTGAACAAACCAGGCCTCAAACACAAGCCTGTATCTAACCAGGTATAACCCATTGATATGTTGATGGTGTTGCTGAGTAACCACAGCATAATGTGTTTCTTGATTCTTATCACTTATAAGATCCATTTGTGCAGGAAACATTGAAATCAGATGCAGACGAATGTGGGTTTAAATTTGGGTTTGGGTGCTTCGCTGCAGGTGGAGTGTCACCCGTACTTCACTCAGCCCAAGCTACTGGAATACTGTCACCAGAATGACATCATCATTGTGGGCTACAGCCCCCTTGGGACTTCTAGAGATGCCTCGTGGTACCAAAATCCCTCCTTCATTTTAATGACTGTGACGATAACGGTGGCGTTGGCCAGGACATCGCTTTGTGTTTATCTGGGTGATCAAAGACTTGTGGGATCTGTACAAAAAGGGGTCACTTCTCTTTTTCCATACCAGGGTCAATCTAAAGTGTCCCCCTCTACTGGAGGATGAGCTCCTGGTCTCCATCGGCAGGAAGTACAGGAAATCGGCAGCTCAGGTGGCCCTGCGATTCAATGTGCAGCGTGGTGTGGTGGTCATTCCCAAAAGTTTCAACCACCAACGTATCAGGTCGAACTTCCAGGTTAGTCTGAGGGGTGCACCCTCGTGTTAAAGGCTACCTCCTTTCAACTGCTTTGCTTCAGGATCACACACAAATACATTATATGGCTCCTGATCATACCTACAAAACCAAGCACAGACACGTAACTGTGGGCCTCGCAGACACAGGTCCCATAACTGAACTGCGCCATTGAGCATTCTCCCTTTACAGATATTCGACTTCTCTCTCACTGAGGAGGAGATGAAAGCCATCGAAGGCCTCCACAAAAACATCCGCTTTGTGGAGCTTCTCATGTGAGTGAACCTGACCAAGTCATATAATGTTGTTCTAGTCCTGCCCACTTCCTGTCAAAGCACCTCATTTTCTCATTCTTCCTATTAATACCAAAGGATTTTACGTCTCTTGTACCTCGTTTCCACCAACACGAAGCTGGTGCCGGTGCCGGTGTTGGACTGATTTTCGCTTGGTGCCTTTTGAGAATCAGCCTGCATTTCCGCCGGTTACAAAAAAGAACGGAACAGAAATGTTACATAAGGGAAGTGAAAATAAAGTAAAAGTCAATCCGTATTTCATTTTTTGGGTTTAATTTTGCCGAACTAAAAAAAAGTTTCCAGAGTATGACTCATTGCCCCCCGTCTCTATTGCCTGTATCCACTCCATCTCCATAAAGGCTCCCAGTCTGTGTATAGGTGAGGTTATTCTTTATTCTCGCTTGTTGTTTTACTGCTGTCCTTTTACGGATTGCGCAATATAAGAATCTGCTAAAAAAATAAACTTTGCTGTTTGCCTTATGATCTCTTCCCCACTCAAACACCACAATATTTTATTTATTCAACCTGTGACATATTTATAATTTATCGATAAACATATTTATACTATATTATTAAATCTGGTATGTTTCATCTTTCTTAGAATAAAAAAACGATGTTAACTCATTCCGTTAATAAGCTGGCAAGTTGTTTCGCTGCCAGCACTGTTGTTATTAGACTAACTATATCGGTTATGAATTGAATTTTCCGGTATAAGGAAGGTTTGGACCCCATAGCCATTTGGTGCCAAATTCTAAGCCCAGCTTTTCTGTGGTGCTGTGCTGGGGCCATTTTTTTGCAGTGGAAATGTGTGGATCAAGTGCCAGATTGGGAAAAAGTCCGGCACCAGTACCAGCACGGTGGCTTTGGATTTCACTTTCAGGATCCAGGGTCCCTATGACTCCGTATGGATGAAAGTACAGCACTTGTTAAAACACATTGGCTGATTGATTGGTTACCTGTGAGCCTGCCCCCATTTCTGCTGTTATTAAAGTCACTGCTGTGCTCTGCAGGTGGAGTGATCACCCAGAATACCCTTTCCATGATGACTATTAGGAACACAGCATCCAAGCTGCTTCATGCATTGGATTCCACCAGGTTGTTAACGAAATGAGCCTGTGTAATAAAGTGCAGATATATTTAAAATCTTGATGGCTTTACTGGTGTTATTTTATTATGATGATGAGCTGAAGCTGCAGATTTGACATGACTGTTGCTGAAGCTGCAGGCTGAATGAAGACGAGTGTGAAGTTGCAAATGCTGTACATTTGATGTTTAAGAAGGTTAAGAAGCTAAAAAGAATTATGATCATTATTGCTATTATTGTTGATACTATTTCATTGCTTTTCTAACACCTCTGTCTGAAATGACAAGTATAACTGTCAATACCGGGGGTGGGCAATTTTACCTGCAAAGGGCTTTTTGGCAACTGCATAATTAGGTTATTAATTAGAGGACTGATTGGCTGAAGAGTCATCACACCTGGGCTCGAACAGCTGAGCTAAAGGTTATCCCACAAACCTAGATACATAGTGGCCCGTTGTGGATAAGATTGCCCACCCCTGGTCTATACAGTCCGCTATACTGGGGATCAGGTTTAACCCTTTACCCCTAGAAGGTGACCCTACTGGGACCTCAGCCAGCACGCATCACATATCCCATTTGAGCCTCCCATTGTACATATCTGACCATATGTAGCCATGGCAGGATCAACCTGAATCTGATTCAACAAATGACATTGTTCTGCAGGGGGCATGCTGGTAGTACTCGAGCCTTCAGGGTCATTTGTGTGAATTCCACCCCTGCTCTGGGTGTTGGACTTGCATGCTTTCCCTGTGTTGCTCTCTGTGTTGTACTGCTTTCCTCCGGTAGTCAGTAAAAGGGGGTTGGTTAAAATGGTCTCTAAAACTTTACTTAAAGCAGTCATCAATACAGATACCTTCATAATGCATTATAATGGTTGGTACTGCAATATGAAGGTATAAATAAATAATAAACAATTTTTGTTTTTACCTGGGTTATACATCTCAAGGGGGGGGGATACTAATGCTGCATTCCATTTACCACAGAGGTTGGAAGTTTAGCAATTTAGCAATACCAGGCACCCGTTTCAAAAAGCAAGATTTATTGCTTACCCAGATAACTAATTTACCCCAGTTTCTTCACTTACATTCAGCCCAGACCAATCTTAAATCCAACAAGTTGTCCACTTAAGCAAGAAAGCCCTGCTTTCTGAGGGCTGGGCCCCAATTCTAGCCCAGTTAATTGTTAGCCATTGTTAGCATTATCAGTGAATAACAATACATTACTTGGTATTTGCACATAAAAGCACCACAGCAACATGTCCACATATAGCATTTGGACAGTACTGTATGAAAGACTGATTTAGTGAGCCACAAATAAGATATAAGTGCTAATCAACAGTATACAGCTACACCGTTAACTTATGTTGATAAAGAGCGCAGCCATTTTGAATTCTGAACTTGGGGTGGTGTCGATTCTTCCAAGTTCACAAGTTGGAATTCCGACTTCAGGGGCCATTCCAGTTGAAATTTCCGACTGAGAACTCAGAATTTCGAAGTTACGAGTTCAAACGGAACACAGCATACATCAGCCTGTCACACTCATTTGAGATGCTCCAGGGTAGAGGAGAGTCATTGGCTGTTTAAATCCCACTGAAGGTTTAATTAAGTTTTGAGGCCCCTCATCCGCAGAGGCCCCTGGCCTACGCCATTGTTCTACAAGCCTCCCTGCAATTGCTTCATCCTGGGTATGATATTAATCTACATCCAGTCCTGCAAGGAGGCCCTCCACCTTACAGGGAAATTTAGGAGTTGGTGGCAGGTTTGGCACTTCAGCTACCAAAAAAAACTCTGTTACATTCAGACTAGTGTGGTGCTGAGGTATCGCCTTCTGCATGGCTACACTTGGGTTCTCACCCCTGAGGCGGTTCGTTATTTGGTGGGTGCAGCAACATACTGTAATGAGCGCAGAATCCTTACCTCTCCTCTGTGTCTCATAGGTAAAATGGGAGAGGCCCCAAAGCAGAACCCTCCAATGGCCACACCCACATCATCCTGCAGATGGGAGGGCAGATGAAGGAACAACAAGCTGGAACTTGAGCCGATCATCAGGAATGGTGCTTTCCCCACCTCTGCTATAAGAATGGAGGAGGTGAGCCCATCTCGCTCTGTGAGAGCCGCTGTCATGCTGTACATCAGGTCATCTCACTGACACCAGCTAGCCTTGATTTGACCGAGAAAGATTAGCATAGGGCTAGCTGGGTAGAACCTTTGGGTATTTATTTATTTAGTGATTAGTTGTCATTTATTATACACCACAGCACACACCAATGAAATGTGTTCTCTGCATTTAACCCATATCTGACAATGTGACATAGCAGGGAACAGCTAATTCAGCACCCAGGGAGCAGTGCTTGGGGGTGACACCTTGCTCAGGGTACCTCAGTAGTGCCTTGTTGGTTGGGGATTTGAACCTGCAATCTTTACAATTACAAATGCGGATCACCACTGCCCACAAGTAAACACCTCACACACACACAGTATACAGTGTTATAAACGCAGATACTGAGGTGAGTCCTATTAGATTGAATGCCCATTGGCAGTATGTGTCAGCTATAAAAAGGACCTGAAAATCAGCACTTTGACCTGTGAGTTTTCAAATGACAGAGGCTGAACAGTGGGTTTCTGAATCACTACAGTAAAATCCCGCTATAACGGACTTCAGGGGACCTTGCCAAACAGTCCGTTATATCCAGAGATGCTGTATGCCCAGAACACAACTACAGGACACCATTTACTCATGCCACACCTCAGCAGACACACTTGTGGTATAGATTATTATACTGTACATGTAATAATCCAACTTTACCTGACTGTTGGAAGTATATATGGCCTACAAGTGGTTATACATGTATGGTACAGTAGTAACCTTGACCTCATTGGTTACTGCATCCCTCCAGCTGCAAGCGTCATCCGCCGATGCATAGCGTGCCTGGTGATAGACAGCCACACAGACCAATCAGTGTTGTCTGCTGTTAAGCTATTACCTATGTCACGCGCCTTGTAGGCGGAGCCTACATGTCTGTTATAGCTGAACAAAACTACAGTTTTTTATAAGTGAAATTCCGTTATATGCGAGTCCGCTATATCCGATGCTTTTTCTGCATGTTCATAAAGGCATGTGGCCAGGACCAGCGGACCTCGTCCGTTATAGATGATATTCCATTATAAGCAAGTCCACTGGATTTCACTGTAGTACGTGGGTCACAAAAACTGGAAAAGGATTTATATTATTTATATTGTAAAATAATAGTGCATATGCCAAAAACAAGCAAACTGCATCAGCAAAGAGGAACACAAAGGGGAAGGCACAAGTTGAGGTTCACCGAGAAGGATACACAAAATCAGAACATGATAGCTGCTAAATACCATCAAAAATATGGCCTCAAAAATGAGTTAACACCCCTTAGCCATTTCAAAACCTCTGATCAAGTCAACTGGCTAAATTAAAAAAATATAGGGAATATAGGGAATGGCTGAGGTGCCACTGAGAATAAATTTGGGAATCAAATCTGTTTATTTAGCCACCCAAAAAGAAACAGCATTTTTTTCCCAGGACAAATATACTTGCTCTACAAATAAATATCTTGAAACTTACTTTTTTTATTTCCTAAGACTTTTGCATATGACTGTAGCTTTGCTCTTTGTTATGTGCCAGCAGGCATCCTCTTGGTATGTGCTCATCTTTTTTTGCTACTTTTCTCTGTCAGATTGTGAGCTTTCCGTAATACACCACTCACCACTTTACCAAAGGGGAAACAGCAGGTGGCACTTCTCTGTTTCTCGCAGCCTGGCCGCAAAATGTGTACTTCACAGTCACTTTTCCCTACATCATGTTGCTCACCCTGTTGGTCCAGAAATTCACTCTGCTGGGAGACAATTGCAAATTCAGTTTTGCCTGTACCTGGACCTTTGGGTGACACCCAAAGGAAAATGGCTTAAGGTTTGGGTGTTTGGCTATAGTGCCCCCTCCCCTGACACAGTCCCACCCCTCTGCTCCAGCTTCAATAGACACCTTTGAGTGGAATTGATAGGGCTGAAGCTTGAATCACCACCCTTATGCAACTGCTGGTGTCTCCAGATCCTTGGACTTACTTGATTCCTTTGATACTACTACCATTGTGCATCCACAGTCAGAAATGGAAACCGCAGGACCACAAGCAGAAAACTGACATACTGTACAGGAGATGCTGTCCACAACCTAAGAGTCTGGCAAAGCAACCGTATATATTTATCCTAATCAATAAATAACATCAGAAAACTTCTATTTCTTTCATTTCCCTCTATCAGCACCTAATACATTTTACTTCATTAAATTGTTATAAAATAAAGCATACATCCATGAAGGATTTTCACTTGACTTCTGTTCTAATTTTAGATTGCAGTTTTTATCCTTTATGTAATATAAGCATGAATTTGCAATTAAATTGCCGATAGCAATAAGAGCATGACAAACGATGTTCTAGAGCTACCACAGAGATTTGTGGATGTGATGTCACTGGTCCTGAGCTGCTGGCAAGCGAATGGGCCGGAACCACAGTCCATCACCCAAGAACAAAAAAACTGTGGAAAAAAACGTTTAGCTCGGCAGAGGCCAGGGACAGGGCAGCCAGGATGATAATTATCCCGGAGGGAAGCTAGGTGTGTGTGTGTGCGTGTGTGTTAAACTCAAAATGAAACAGCCACATTGGAAGCACATTTGTCGAGTAGTTTTGAGGAATGGATGTGCCAGTTTTGCAACACACAAGTATGTATGGATGCTGGTGCACAGCTCACCTACTCCTACACGTCTTACAGCTCTGTGGAGTTACTGTACATACAGTAACAATTACAATAGATGCAAAGTACGTTTCCTGCAACACAAGAAGCAATAAAGAAAATGACCACAGAACTCCATCATATACAAACAATCAATAAGTTATTAAACCCACCTGGCTACCTGGCCCGCCCAGGTTGTAGCCCAGCCTTGTGCCCTATAGTGCCTGGGATAGGTTACTCAGGATAATCAACTATAAGACAGATGGATAGTTTAACTGACTTGAGCACATCCGTCCATCCATCCATCTTCTGCTGCTTATCCAGGGTTAGGTCATGGGGGATGCAGTCTAAGCAGGGATGTCCACACATCCCTCTTACCACCCAACTCCTCCAGCTTCACTGGGGTAATACCAAGGCATTCCCAAGCCAGCCGAGAGATAATAATCTCTCCAGCGTGTCCGGAGTCTGCCCTGGGACCTCCTTCAAGTGCAACATGCCCGAAACACCTCCCTAGGGTGTTGTCCAAGAGTCATCCTAGATAGATGCCTGAAGCAGCTCAACTGACTCCATTCATTGCAGAGGAGCAGTGGCTCTACTTTGACCCATTCCTGAATGTCCGAGCTCCTCATCCTTTCTCTAAGACAGAGCCTAGCCACCCTGTGGAGGAAACTCTTTTCTGCCACTTGTATTCGCAATTTTACTCTTTCAGTCACTACCCAAAGCTCGTGAGGAACATCACCGGGTCCAGGGATTGCCTCTACAACAGACACCAACAACCTTACAACCTTACGACCACAGCTCTGCACAGCCATCTCAGCAATGGAGTCGGAACATGGCCCATTCAGGCTCTATGTCCCCTTGGGATGCAAGAAGAGTTTTGCCAGAGGTGTGAGTTAAAGATCTTCTGGACAGGGGCCTTCGTAAAATGCTCCCACCTTTACTATGTGTTTGGGTCTACCATGTTTATCTGGCATCCTCCCCCGGCACTGGAACCAACTCACCACCGGGTGATGTTCAGTTCACAGCACAGTTCCTCTCTTCACCAGAGTGTGCAAAATTCTCAAGGGCTCAACAGTGACATTACTTGACTTACCATTGGATTTGACCAAGCATTTTTCTAATCACAAGCACAATGTCCTGACCCACAGAACCACACCCCACACATTGCGACTCTACATTCCTCTCTGTATCATGATCCAAGATCCATATCTTCATTATTTTCATAATGTTTTTTCCAAGGACTTCCTGGCACTGTGCTTCCTAAATATGGTACCACCTTTATTGCTAGCCTCGCCATCTTCTTCGTGCTGTGTTTCATGACTTACAAGCAGAACATGCCCATCTCCAAGGTGGTTGAATCAGCTATGTCACTCCAATGACTGGACCGGATCTGACATGTCAAACAGACCCTGAGCTGAAACAGCAGCATCTCAATAGCAATGGAACCAATGCAAAATGTCAGCTTGAGGTTTCCACGAAACAAACACTTATCTGTCTACTGGTGTTTATTGGACTCAAGCATGTACATGTGTTCTCACTAAAACAATCCCTCTGGAGTGGCCCAGACAGATCTGAGATATGCCATTACAAATAAGATTAGCAACAGCTGGAAATATAGGGCATCAATCCAAAAGAGAGGAGAGATTACAGCCGGCCACTACAGAGGTCTGGCTTTCAGTCTCTCTAGGAAAAGGAGTCACTTAGCACATGAGCAAAAACCATCCATCCATCCATCCATCCATCCATCCATTTTCCAAACCGCTTATCCTACTGGGTTGCGGGGGGTCCAGAGCCTATCACGGAAGCAATGGGCACAACCCAGGATGGGGGGCCAGCCCATCGCAGGGCACACTCACACATCATTCACGCACACATTCACACCTACAAGCAATTTAGCAAGTTCAATTAGCCTCAGCATGTCTTTGGACCGTGGGGGGAAACCGGAGTATCCGGAGGGAACCCCACGACGACATGGGGAGAACATGCAAACTCCGCACACATGTAACCAAGGCGGAGACTTGAACCCGGGTCCCAGAGGTGTGAGGCAACAGTGCTAACCACTGCACCACCATGCCGCCCCCTATGAGCAAAAAAATAATAAGAAAATATGCAAGGTTTACCTTAGGGAACTGCAGTTTTCTTGGGTGCTGGTCTCTTTCTCAACTGCATGTGGAACCATGAATTGCATGATAAACATGGTGCTTATGCTATAATTCGCTCGCTGGCATTATAGCTACATAACAAGCTTGTAAAGAATTATACAAGAAGATAAAAGCTTGCTGGCTATGAGGAGGAAATGGTAAGCATGCTAGCAGAGAGTACCATGGTCCCAGCATTAGTCACAGGTTTCTGAGAACACTTTCTACTACATAGAGAGACAAACATTCATGTGCCATGCTGGTACCTGTCTCTCCTCCACAAGACGGGATGTACACCTTCCAGCTGTTCCATCCCTACACCATGAGCACCATGTGCCTTCTGTCTGAGCCCATGCCATTGCCTGGATTTATGGTGAGCCCCTGGCTGAATGACATACAGTAGGGCTTGAAAGTTTGTGAACCCTATAGAATTGTCTAAATTTCATATAAATATGAGCTGAAAGATCATCAGATTTTCACACAAGTCCTCAAATTAGATAAAGAGAACCCAGTTAAATAAATGAGACAAAAATATTTCACTTGGTCAATTATTTATTGGGGAAAATGGTCCAATCAAATGATCAGTGGCGAAAGTATGTGAACCTTTCATTTCAGTATCTGCTGTGACCCCCTTTTGCAGCAAAAACTGCAACTAAATGTTTCCAGTAACTGTTGATCAGTCCTGCACATTGGCTTAGAGGAATTTTACTCCATTCCTCCTTGCAAAACAGCTTCAGCTCTGGGATGTTGGTGGGTTTCCACACATGAACTGCTTGCTTCAGGTCCTTCCACAACATCTCAATTGGATTAAGGTCAGGGCTTTGAGTAGACCATTCCAAAACATTAATTTTATTCTCCCTTAACCATTCTTTGGTAGAATGACATGTGTGTTTAGGATCGTTGTCTTGCTGCATGACCCACATTCTCTTGAGATTCAGTTTATGGACAGATCTCCTGACGTTTTCCTTTAGTATTTGCTGGTATAATTCAGAATTCATTGTTCCATCAATGATGGCAAGCTGTCCTGGCCCAGATGCAGTAAATCAGGCCGAAACCATAATACTACCACCACCATGTTTCACAGATGGGATAAAATTCTTATGCTGGAATTCTGTGTTTTCCTGTCTCCAAATATAACACTTCTCATTCAAACCAAATAGTTCTATTTTGTTCTCATCCGTCCACAAGACATTCTTCCAGTAGACTTCTGGCTTGTCCACCTGACCTTTAGTAAACAGTAGACAAGCAGCAACATTCTTTAGGGAGAGCAGGGGCTTTCTCCTTGCAACCCTGCCATGAAAACCATTGTTGTTCAGTGTCCTCCTGATGGTGGACTCACAAACATTAACATTAGCCAGTGCAAGAGAGGCCTTCAGTTGCTTAGCAGCTACCCTGAGGTCCTTTGTGATCTGGATGACTATTACATGCCTTGCTTTTGAACTGATCTTAGTTGATCGACCACTCCTGTGGAGGGTAACAATGGTCTTAAATTTCCTCCATTTGTACACAATCTGTCTTACTGTGGATCGGTGGAGTCCGAACTCTAGAGATGGTTTTGTAACCTTTTCCAGCCTGATGAGCATCAACAACCCTTTTTCTGAGGTCCTCAGTAAGCTCCTTTGATCGTACCATGATACAGTTCCACAAATCCATGTTAACACTTAGGTGATAGATCCTTGTTCTTTAAATAACACAGGGTGCCTACACACACCTGATTGTCATCCCATTGATTTAAGACACCTGATTAATTTCACTTTCAAATTACCTGCTAATCCTAGAGGTTCACATACTTTTGCCACTGACAGATATATAATATTGGATAATTTTCCTCAATAAATAATCGACCAAGTGAAATATTTTTAACTGGGTTCTCTTTATCTACTTTGATGAGTTGTGTGAAAATCTGATGATGTTTCAGGTCATATTTATGATGAAATGAAGACAATGCTAAAGGGTTCACAAACTTTCAAGCACCACTGTATCTTTCAGCTGCTTAGTTGCGTTTCCAACTGTACTGGTAGTTATCAGCATACTTAGATGTACAGAATAGATATAAAGCCTCATCATTTTACACATGTTCTTCCGTAAGTTGTACTATGCTTCTGCATAACATTCAGCATGTGAGGCCTTCATGTAATAACTAGTTCTGTGATAATACAGACATGATTTATGACGATGTCGGTGCAGCTTCCATCCTGCCACCCGACACAGGCCTATGTGGAGGACTGTCTCACTGATGGACTTTAACTAGGACCGGATTACAGTTTACACCTTGCTCTTAGCAAACAATCCGGCTACTTCTCTACCTTTGTCCAGTAATGTCAGCATGCCCAGGGGGGTGGGGCTGCCAGTTGACCTTTCACCCCCAGAGGTTTTTTTCTCCCCACTTGGGAGTTTTTGGTTCCTCTCCTCCGCTGTCATCTGACTTTCTCTTTCATTTTTCCATTTTCACTGTTTCTGTGTTCTGTCGTTATCTCTGTTAAGGATGTTCCACAACACACTCCTGTAAAGTGCATTGGGGCAACTTTGTTGTGAAAAGCGCTATATAAAAATAAACTGAATTGAATGATTATTTTCCAGCCCAACCTCTCTCATTAAATACTTCAGGTTATCACTCTCTTTACCTGCACTGTAAGTAAAGTGTCCCCTATAGACTTCATACTGCTCCTGCAGTTAAACTTCAAGCTTCAGAAACTTGAGGATGAACTCTTATGCTGAAGTGGTAGCCAAACTACAACAGGACTGCTGTTCTATATCGCCCCCTGCTGGCAGACATCATTTTGGCAGAGGCTACCATTATGCTATTAGGAAAACAAAAGTGCTTAAGTCAAGTTCACAAAAAAAAACCAAGATCCTGTACATTCATTGGAGGTCAGTGGACAATCATCAAAATATTCAAACCACAAAAAGGTCCTTAAGTTAAAAAGCTAACTTTCAAACTAATCTTGTCACACTTAGCTAAGACAGCAGTCATACATGACTTTCTAGCTTGATTGACCTGAAAATTAAAGCCAAACAGGAGTCACTAAAGCTTTTGGGGTACGAAGCCCTAACAGTGAACCAGACATTTATTTCCTGCTCTTCCAGGGTACTCCTACTTTCTTGCTGATCAGATACACACCCCCAGAAGTACAACAATGCGTATGCGCACCCCTGGTGGGGCTACAGCCTGGGCTGGCTGTTCCCGCTCTGTTCCATGGTCCAAATTCAATCTGTTTCAGCAGGGTAGAATGATTGTATAATTTTCAAATAATATATTTGGAAAGGAGCCAGGCCAATGAATGACATCAGTCAGATATATTGTGAAGCCAGAGAGCACTGTGTGAAGACATGGCTTAATTATTACCATTCATTTTAGTTTTATTTGAATGCAATTTAACTGAAACTCATGCAACTATATCTGTCAAACTCTCCACGGTGAACTTGAAGCCTATTCCATATAGCCAAGAGAAAAGCTGGGAGTACAATTTTGGCATTATGCCAGCGCATTGCAGGGTATGGCCGACTTCACCCAGCTTCATCTTCTTGTACTGCAGAAAAACCTGTGCAACACAGGGAGAACATGCTAACTCCACAATGGAAAAGCAAGGGTGGAAACGCATATCCCTAGAGGGAGCAGAGCTACCCAGTGCCACCCTCTGATTAATTCGTCATAAATCTCGCAGCATTAATTATTTTATTATTAAATCTCAATCCGTAGTGTACCCAGGTATGTACTGCTTATTTCACAGTTGAAGAAACGGTCAGTTCGAAATGTTCAGAGGAAAAATTACTTTTAATATTCACACACATACTGACAAACAGTAAATAACAAAGCCCACGGACTCGGCAAACTTACTAAATGAAATCAGTTAAGCAAAAACAACATATGATCAACCTTAATTATCAAATTTAACGTACTTCCGATTTCTAGAAGGCCTACGGAAAAACAGAAATACATGCAACAAAACCTGAGTTGCCCATTTCGCTGGAAACATGCACACCGGCAGATGGACGTATTTTGTAAACATGGAATACGCAAAATATCTGCGCACGAACCGGAAGTGCGTCACAAACCTTCCGGGCTAGCTCGGAACAGTGTTGCCAACTTAGCGACTTTGTCGCTAGATTTAGCGACTTTTCAGACCCCCTTCACGACTTTTTTTCAAAAAAACGACTAGCAACAATTCTAGCGACTTTTGGACAAACCTTTAGCAACTTTCCAAATGTCGCCAGTACTGTCCTGTAAGCGCGAGGTCTTGCTTTCCCGGTACAGTTACTCATCTCCATGTGTCTGCTCTGATCAGTGAGCGCTAGCTCCGGCTGAAAGGAGCAGCATATTCCCGTGACCGCACGGCAGCTGACACAGATGTGAATGAGCTGCGCATGTGCAAACGAATAAGGAGAATAAGGAAAGCATTCTGTGGCATAAATTATATCTATTTTCATTTTACTTGTAAATATAACTGATAATATCACAACACATTTGCTGTCTTTAACTTTTGTCCAACGCGATTAAATCCGGATTCCGGAATTATTTCATTGCAGAGGATGTAACTGCTGGTTAAAAAGTTCCGTTGTGTTGTCTGACAGAAAATATGCAACGTAATTGATAAATGGTTTTATATTGGACACGTGAGGAAGGATTAGGGAAAACACGCAGAATGCAAATACAACGTAATTACGTCTTCAATATGCAAATATACACATGACGTCATCTGGCGACTTTTCGAGCATACTTTAGCTACTTTCCATTGAAAATAGTTGGCAACACTGGCTCGGAAACACATTTTGCAACTACTGAAAACTACGTAGAAGGTAAGCTCACGGCACGGTCGATACATATTTTAGTATTCGTGATTTTTGGTGATGGACGTTTGTATATGAATATATTAATTAGGCATTGAATATTTGTTTTATCATGAATTTGCTAAACTGAGCGGATTTCACAGGTGTCTAAATTGAACTTGAGGTAGGAGTTTGTGGTCCGTGTACGTGAGTATAATTCGTTTTTCAACTTTAGACGGAAAAAAACAAAGGCGAAAAAAACGGGTCGTTTTCTCCATTTCAACTATACCAATCCTAAAGGGAAAATTGGAAAACGGCTTCTTTCGCGTTTATTGGTTGTCTGTCTGAAGAGGTCAGAAAACGCCTCGTATTCCGTTTGCCTGCGGGTGGGCGAGGTTATAGGTGTGCCTTCTGTCATTGGACAGGTACATCGCGAAGACCACGCCTCCCACAAGATCGTTACAGAATAAGAATTTCGGGTCTCCCCTGACTGCAGGGGTATCTGAGCGTCTCTTAATGCCGTCATTGAGGAATTCCCAGCTCGCCTGTGAATTAAAGCAGTCTTTAAAACAAAGATGACGTTTCAGTCATGCTTCAATCACATGGTGTATTAACATTACATCTTAAAAACTGGGGTCTACAGAGCTCACAAAGTCCCGAAAAATGGTGTTCGTTTAATATTGTGCGTACGAAAAAATTTGCAAAAAAATTGTGCAATAAACAACCTCTAAATGTTGTGCACTGTCCCATAATGAACTGTTTACAACACAATATACTTGTTTTAGTTTGAATTAAAAACAACGTTTTAGCCAAACTTTGTCTTGGCCCTGACCATAAAACATTTAATTTGAGTTAGCATGTTTCTCATATAGCCTGTGACATAATCTCATTCATTGTATGACTGTTATGATCGGCGATAGCAGGTAAGGCGCACGGACAAGGCGACGGGCAGAGAAGCAGGCGATCAGGCATAAGCAGGGAAAACAGGGATTTATTTGGGTTACGGGGATTTGGAAACATCACACGCAGACTAACATCGATGACAGACGCAGGACTCAGGCAAGACATGGACTTAAAAAGACAGGACTGGTTGAAAATAATCAGACACAGCTGGGCACGATCAGGGAAGCACAAGTCAGGGGGGCGTGGCACACACGAGGATCGTACGAGCTGGGCGTGACAATGACGCATTCATTTTCATTAATATATTTGGTTACATTCATTCATTCTTGTCCTTCTATGTCAAGTGACCTTGAGTATGAGAAAGGCATCATAATTAACAGTTAATGTAACTTTGTATTGCATGAAATGTATTCACTCCATTGTTACTATGGCACACCAAAGACAAAAGTTGTCAATTTGCAGGTAAAATTTAAATAAATTCAGCTGAAAGTATGGTGTTGTTCTGCCTTGGCCCATTTTACCAGAACATTATATGTCAAAGTTCAAGAGGGAACCTGCTGATACTGAACGGTCATAATTCCATGAAATATATTCCAATAAATCTATCATTAGATCTCATGCATAACTCATTTAAGCTAGTGATTGGAATATGCTCAGAGTGTATGGACTGTTTGCTAGTAAATAAATGGGATTATATAATACATCACTGCATATTATTTAGAAAATAATCAGCCATTCATAAAATCATTTTCATAACACTCATTATACATTCTACTTTTCCACTTTTTAATACACTTGAAAGTAATGAAGTAGAGAGACAGTACATAGTTTAACCTTGATTGCTTGCCGTAGCATAGCACATTTTATTTCAATGTATTGGGGGGACGACAACGACATTTTGAGCATATAAAATAAAGACTTCTGACTCATCACTGCTTCATTTTCAACAGAATTATGATGGTTATAACAAATTGGGTGAATATTCATGGAGATTAAAATATTAAAACAAGGTTATTAACTGACCTGGGTTAAGTTTCTCAAATTAACATTTATTTTAGTGGCTAGACAAACGTATCAGATGCATAATAGCATCTTGAAAAGGTCTAGGATTGTGGTTGACCACATTTTCAAACAGAACATTCATACCAGGGTATACCAGAAATTGTCCTTCTGCATGGGCTTGGTCTTCACCGGAGAATGGACTTTTACCAAATGATGAACATCAAGTCAGTGAAGATCCAGTCTCTGATTCATAGAGATCAGCAGCTTCAGAATTAAAATTAGGGTTAGCTGTAACATTACGGCCGGAGGATGTTATTGGATCCACAGGGTCGCCGTGAACATGGTACCTCCCCCCATGTCGAAGATCAATGTTATTGAAACTGTTTCCTTGAAATGCAAAGATGGCCATATTTTCTTCACTCGTTGAATAAACTTTGTCCAACTTAATTTGGGGGAAAACATAAAATTAATTGCAATAATTGCTAGTTAATGAACAAGTATTGTGGCTGAGTACGAATCAGAGAAATTTAAATCTGTTAGCCCCAAATCTCCCACTAAGACATACAGTAAAAAAAAAAAACAACTAATAATACTTCTAGAAAACATACTGAGCACACATACCTGAAATATGTCTTCCTCTTTTAACATAAGTTCTGCTCCCTCTTATACGACTCTAATTATCCATGATGAAATCAAGTTTACAAGGCAGATTTATTTGCGCACAAAGACAGACGATCACTCCATGTTGCCTTTTTAATGGAAAGGCGGTCAAGCGCATGCTCAAATGTCGCCAATAGATTAATAATTTGTGTTGTAATCTGCATGTCTATATAGTCATATATAGTACGGTCTACAAGGGACATTATCTGGAAAGCATCTAGAATAAAAGTAAAGTTGTATTTTGTTGATTAATCATATGTCTAAAAGCGAACCATGAATGTCTCCCATTATTTTGCATACTGTTTCACCCAAATATAAGATGACCTCAAAGACTACACGTATTTTGTTTCAGCTACTATTGTCAGAAAAAACTTTTTAAAATACTAAATCATATCCATATACATAAATATTTTATTTTTATTTGACATGAACATATAATAAGCTAACCATGCAGTAAGTAAGTGTATTAAACAAGAAACATCCCAATAAAGAAATGTATTATTTAGGAGGGGAAAGAGTAGATAATGTAAACTCCACATCCTAGATTCCACAAAATGTTTTTGATGTAGCAGACCCATACAGAGGACAAAAAACGTACCGCAGCGAGGGGTCGATTCATTTTAATAATAGGGATTTACAGGACACGATTACAGGGTAACAGAACACACGCATTACAGAGCTACGATATTTACAATTAATATAAACAGAGGAATACACATATTAATTTACACTATTTAAAGGTACGCACGGTGCGGTGCAAAGCCTGCCGGTAACTGCGTAAAGTATATAGTGCTGCATGACCAACCCAGTGGCGTCATCAGCCAGTCGTGGACAGCGGGTGTTCCTTGTGTATAATGACATTTAAGTTCTAGTCCTCGAATATGACGTCCTCGGAGCTCGTGAAGACCCAAAAATGGTCATTTTGGTCTTGGCGCATAATATAAGATTTTCTGGAACTTCTCGGGCTCCGTAATGAAACCGTTTGCCTGTTAATTTAAAACCTCCATTGAATATATGTTTGAGAAAAAGTTTTACGGAGCGGCGAACACAGTTCATAAAAATCTACTTAATTCTTAAGAAAGTCTTTGTAAGACATTCTGTTACACCGCGAAAAGTTCAAAGCCTCATTCCATATTCAGTTTTCTGGCTGTAATATGATCTAACAAAATCAAGCCTTGTGGTTTTAAATCACAGATCCTTGATGTCCAGCACTGAGACTGCGATACACATCAATGATTTTTGTGATTCAAGACATTTCACTGTTTCTGTTTAATCTCGTTAATAGCTGTGAAAATAGGCTATTTCAGCTGTAATGAGATGTTGGTTCAACACTGAGTTAATGGCAACTTGCACACCCCTTGGGTTTCTAAATTTCATTATGGGCGAACTTTAATTTTTGAATATTGACATGTGCACTTCATATTCACTTTCAATCGGGTGCATTGAGTGTCTGTACATATCACAAAGGGTGTACTAACTGTTATAACTGTAAAACATGTGGCAGATACATCTAAAAAAAGTGTGCTTTGAACAGTTCACTGTGGCAAACAATATACACCTCTTGGATTTTCATTTCATGTACTTCCATATTTAATCATTACTATTTACAACCTGTACAATCAGTGTTCATTGGAAAAAATAAATCTGTTAATGCTGGCTATAGCCTTAAAGCTTTGCTATTTTTTTTGTGTGCACAAGATAAAACATACTTTTTTCAGGACGTTGTGGCCCCCGTAGGCCCCAGTTTTTAAGATGTAATGTTAATACACCGTTTAGTATTCGGGCCAATACGGTGCTTGCTCCATTCAATGTTCTCCGAAGAAAAATTCAAATGCAAATCTTTTTGCAGCTATATGTAAAACCGTGCACTTGGGTATGGATTGCAGATCTGTGGCTACCCATTAGAACTCAGAGAGCACCGGTTAATGCATAGCTTGGGGCTCCGTATAAGGTTATTTTGAAGCCTGATTGAAACGTCATTTTTGTTTTAAAGGCTGCTTTAATTCACAGGTGAACTAGGAATTCCTCAATGACAGCATTAAGAGACACTCAGATACCCCTGCAGCCAGGGGAGACCCAAAACTCTTATTCTGTAACGATCTTGTGGGAGGCGTGGTCTTCGCGAAGTACCTGGCCAATGACAGAAGGCACACCTATAACCTCGCCCACCCTCAGGCAAACGGAATACGAGGTGTTTTCTGACCTCTTCAGACAGACAACCAATAAACGCGAAAGAAGCCGTTTTCCAATTTTCCCTTTAGGATTGGTCTAGTCGAAATGGAGAAAACGACCCGTTTTTTCGTGTTTTTTCCGTCTAAAGTTGAAAAACGAATTACACTCACGTACACGGACCAGTTTTTCACTCCAATACCATTTTGAAACCAGTACAAGGTGGACAACAGGTTGTCTGTCTTTTGCTTAGTGGTAAAGACTTCATACTAATCATGTTATTTTTGTTATTCAAGGGTTGATGTAAGGCGAGGGGAGTGGTCCTTTTTGGTATAATTTTAATTAATATTTTAACTACTTGTTCAATTTGAAAAAAATGTGAAGTGTTACTGATTCTGAAAAAAACTATTCAAATAGAGTGAAATACTGCTAATGTGCAATGCATTTAGATTTTTCAAACAAACAAAAAAATAACCATTGCTAATTTAAGATTGCAAGTAATTTAGGGAAATTTTAATTCTGCACCTAGTCTGCATTCCTGTTTTTAAACCATCATGTTTCAATCTCTCTCCTAGATTCCCTCTGGGCAGCTGGGATGGCTAAGAGTCTTCAGGGTCATCTGAGTAACAGAGGCCGCCTGAGGATCACTACACCAGATCAGTAGCTACAGACACATTAGACTAAAGTTTGCATGTCTCTCCAATCCATCTACAATGGAGTCCTTCACCCCTGCCGACCAGGATGTATTACCCATTTTTAAGGATTCCCAAATTAAAATAGATTGTCATGCATGGGATGCCATAGAGGATTTTGCTGACCAGAAGCCTAGCAAATCCTTCACAGAGACAGTGACACTTCCCAGAGATAAGGTCTCTGGATTTATTTACTCTGTTAAAATAAAGTCTGAGACTGAGGACGTCAGTGATGAAGATTATGACGAGTATGTTGCTGTGGAAGAAAAAATGGGTTCTGATGAAACGGATATTATGAAAATAGAGCCTGACAGTCTTCATTCTGCTTCAGACACAGCAAAGATAGAATCAGACAAGAAATCACTTCTAACTGGAACAGGAGCTGGGAATTTCAGTGAACGCTACAGTGTGGAAAATTGGTGTGTTAAAAGAAATGCGTCAATAGGAGATCCAGACACGGTGCAGGAAATACAAACAGTCTTGAAAAAATATCAGTGCAGTGAGTGTGAAAAATGCTTTGTTACTCCACACAAATTGAAAGTGCATCATTTCATTCATACCAAAGAGAAGGAGCATCTCTGTGCTGCATGTGGAAAGGGTTTCAGTTTATTAAACAGTTTAAGAAAACATGAGAGAGTTCACACAGGAGAAAAGCCATATGTTTGCACTGACTGTGGAAAAGCATTTACTTTCTTGAGTAACTTAAAGACTCACAGGAGAATTCACACTGGTGAGAAACCATACTCCTGCACAGCGTGTGGTAAGAATTTTCGTAAAGTTGAGCACCTAAAAGCACACCATCAGAGCCACACGGAGGAGAGACCACATATTTGTGCAGTCTGCGGGAAGGGATACCGACAGCCAGAGAGTGTTAAGGAGCACCTGCTTCTGCACTCAGGAGTGAAACCACACACCTGTGCTGAATGTGGAAAGAGTTTCATCCGACTGAGAAACTTAAAAGAACATCAGCGAATTCACACAGGCAAGAAACCGCACTCTTGTAGTGAGTGTGGGAAACATTTCATTGTTCAGGGAAACTTAACAGTACACATGCGAATCCACACAGGAGAAACTCCATATACCTGCAATCTTTGTGGGAAACGCTATCGACAGTTAGGGAGCTTTAAGGCACATGAACGAGAGCACAGTGGGGAAATGCCCTACAGCTGTACTTACTGTGCGAGAAGTTTCCGGAGATTAGGGCACTTAAAGAGGCATGAGCTAATTCACACAAGAGAGAAACCGTACACTTGTGATACCTGTGGAAAGGAGTATAAATCATTGGGAGGGTTAAGGAAACATCAGCTGAATCATGTGAAACCTCACAGATTCTGAATCATTCTTAATGGTTAATTTTGGAATCAAACACTGTTTTACAGTTGATATTCTCAGCAAATACTATGTGTGTTTTTTCAATGGAAAATTTTACAAAAGTTGAGACTGAAAATATTTGTATGAACCTGCTGTTTGCAGTGACTTCTGCATATCCCAAAAAAGACAAGATGGATTATTATGAGACAGGATGGATGGAGTGGCTTCACAATTACTTGCTTTGTTCAAGTGTTGTTATTGTCAAACGCATTATATTCTCAGTGTAGCACTTTAAGTTAGAACTTCCAGTCAGAATGCCTTGTCTTTGTATTAGTCCAAGATCTTCCCTGCTACATTTGTGTGAACAGTAATGCATGGCCCTGCTCACACAGGGCTGACTAGCATACTGTTGCAACTTTGAACAATGGCTCCATTGTCATGAAACAATAAAAAAGACTTATTAAACTGAGTAAACATTTTGTCAAGATAAAAGTATTACCTGTACACCTCACCTGCTTTTATTTAGAGAGAAGGAATGTCTCCATTTTTTTGTAATTTGAGGTGGAATAAAGTGTAAATCAAGGAATTTGGAGTGCCATTGAACTGAAAAATTATCCAAAACTTCCACAAAGGGTTCTCTTTGAGCAGTATACTGTACATGTCTGTAGGCCTCTGATTTGAATCCTGTCCACAGCAAAGTATTATTATTATTATTGTTATTATTATTATTATTATATTATTGTTGCTCCAGGGATACCAGATAAATGGCCTGATAAAGTGCTCTTACCTGCATACAGGGTGACCCTAAGTTATAGGCAGAATAGGCAGTTGCAAATTATCTTTGTTTCCGAGGAAAGTGAATTTATGTATGTCCATGCCATAGGAAAGCAAGAACGGTATCTGTGAAAGTAAAAGAATTACTATGTACCTGCACCGTGCTTGGACTAACGGCGAGTAAGTGTAACTGAATACATATTCAAAAAAGTAACTATGCACCAGGCTTGCACCATATAGTACATGTGCTGCCGATTTCATAATGGCCCAGTGATGGCACTATAAGTATATTTTAGCGACCTCATTAATCTACCCGCCGTTAATTTCAAAATTTCGAAACGTTAGACATTCGGATACCGTTCGGATAATATAACTTTCGCTCCACTTACTCAGTCTCCGATCTTTATCCACAGGGATTTGCATTAGTTTATGGTTTGTCAAAATCTGGCAGATAATTTGGCTCAGTCGCTCATGCTATATCTGCTCTTGGAAATAGTTAATAGAAAAACAGTAGAATTAGTTGCAGTATTGAAGTAGTACTGTTATTCATAAAGAGTTCTTTATTTTTTTTGTAAAACCAAAATGTCGCTTTTTTAGGGAATTTGATCAGTTGGTCAAAATGAAAATCTCTCAAACGCCCGCCCACTTCAAAGTCCAGTGCATAAGGGGAAAACGCGCAGTCGGTTTCAACTAGCCGGGCTTCAGTTACAGTAGATACTAAAATCTAAAAAGCCAAACCATGTCTGTTAAACATGAAAACGATTTTCGTCTTTTTGTCAAAAATGCGAAGCAAGTAGTCTTAGTTTGCAACCGTGGAGAGAGATTTCTAACCAAAGATGGAATGCAAAAACTGCCCGTAGTCGAAAATGGAAGTTTGATTATCGGGAAGTAAGAGAACGGTGTCCATTCTTTTGAATTTTGCACTGATTTGTTTTGTTTATTTCAATCCTCCTTTTAGTGTCGTTGTGCATGTCACATTTTTAATGTATCTTAACATGCTGAGTGAAATAACAGCATAAACGTGGCAAGAGAAAAGATCGAGGAAATTGATGTGTTTTATCTTATTTATTTGGGGGGATTATTAATTTATTATGTACTTTTGGGTATGCCGCATTTGTACTCTAAAGCAAGGTTATATTTTGAAATGTTTATAGATGTATACTCTGCAAAATGTAGACTATGGGATGTATTTTTTGGATTATTCTATGCCAACTCTTCCAGAATCTCTGCTCTTCCAGAGACGGGCTGCTGAAAGCGGTGGGTCCCGTGGACGCGATCGACGCTAGGTATAAAGGGGCATCTTTTGACACCGTTATTGATGCCTCCGGCATGGTTGTCATACCAGGCATGTATCCTGACACACAGAGGCTGGGAAACAGTCGGGTTGGGCGCATTGATAGATAGATTATGGTTTTTGTATTTTCTGACAGTGACTAGATCTGATTGCACACGTATTTACTTTCAGGACTGATCGATGCCCACACTCACCCTGTGTGGGCAGGGGACAGAGTTCATGAGTTCGCCATGAAGGTAGACCGCCGAAACTAGAGTATCAGATCATTTGCTTCGCATGGCGATGAGCTTTTGTTTATGCACTCAACCTGTACTGAAAAATAGCATCCTCCATCATACATGTAACATTCATTTGAATCAAGGTCATGGTTTTTGGTATGGATAGTAGGAACATGTCCCCACCAATATTGTGGGTTGGGGCCGGTGACTCAGAGCTGTTTTGGTTCCTACCAGTGTTGAAACTAAACCTAGCCCACTGATTTGCATATCTGTTGTTGTAATTCTTGGAGCATCACTAGAGATTTATATAAAGGGGGGGAGGGGTAAGTCTTTACTAGGGGGCCTGATTGTAATGGAAATGAATGAGAACACTTAATTAAAATTATTATTTATTTTTTTGGGTGGAGGTGGATTCTATACTACAACTAAATGATGAATATTTTAAGAGTTGATTTTTTTATGTGTAACAATGATCAGGAATAACAGTGAAAAGCTCTCTAAAGTCTATGGGTATATTTCTGCCAGCTCCCAGGGAGGTGTGAACCTGATGGCACATTTAAGTTCCCATCCCATAACAGAACATCTCAGTTATAACAGTGAAGGACAACACCAGTGGCGAAGTTCAGATTATATTGTATGGGTATGTGGTTTGGGCCTTCACCTGGTCAGCCCGGCTTTCCCACAGCTCGCAGGAGCCACCTACATGGAGGTCCACCAGGCTGGAGGTGGAATCCACTTCACAGTGGAACACACTCGCCGGGCTTCTGAGGAGCAGCTGCTGGTGGACCTGACGCAACGGCTGACTCGTATGCTTCGGACCGGAACCACCCTGGTGGAGTGTAAGAGCGGTTATGGGCTGGACCTGGAGACAGAGATGAAGATGCTGGTGGTGATTGAGAGGGCTCGCTTGGTATCACCTATTTGCATCTCTTCCACCTACTGTGGAGCACACTCTGTGCCCAGGTACCTCAAACGCCCACCCCCCACCCAGACAGCTGGATACAGCTTAAAAAGGCATTTTGGTGTTGACATTCCACAGCACTTGTTTTTAAGAATTAATCTTCCCTGATAAAACATCTAAGAGATAGATAGATAGATAGATAGATAGATAGATAGATAGATAGATAGATAGATAGATAGATAGATACTTTATTAATCTTGAAGAAAATTGCATGTTTACAGTAGTACCATACCACAAATTTAGACAAGACATTTGGACAGTAATAAATAGTAAAATTAAATCATAAATGACAATAAAAAATAACAGTCCAGAGAATGATACTAAGTATTGCATAGCATTACAAGGTCTTTAATTACTGGTTGTGTTGCTCTGAATGCTCTATCCAGTGGGTGGTGCAATGAATATACACCACACTAACCAGCATGGAAAAACAGCATCTAATGCCCTGACCATGAGCCAGGCGGCACTACTGTGTGTGAGTGGTATGACCAGGGTTGGCGCTTTTGGGGGCGTGTGCCATTTCTGCGGCAGGGGGAAGACCCCGGCAGAGGCCGTGGAAGACATTGTACATGTCCAGCTGCCTCGGCTGCAGGAAAAAATGACGAAGGGTGAGCTCCAAGTGGACAACATTGATGTATTCTGTGAGAAGGGCGTGTTCGACCTCGACTCCACTCGGACCATTCTCCAGGCCGGAAAGGACATGGGCCTGCAGCTAAACTTCCATGGAGATGAGCTGCATCCCATGAACTCTGCCCAGGTAGACCCAGCTCAGTTAAATAAATGCACAGAACATAAATGAGCAGCTCTGCGGGGTTTACATACAGTATAGTGTTGTGATAAAGTGTTTTGCTTATCCATAACACTGAATCGTGTCTGATTTTCAAACAAATTCAGTATAATACAAAGGACAACCTGAGTAAACACAACGCACCATTTTTAAATGATCATTTGATTTATTGAAGGAAAATAATTCACCAACACTTATATCATCCATGTGACAAAGCAACTGACAAACGTAATCACCTTTACCAGTAGCAACTGCAATCCGGAACTTGCATTAAGAGGAGACTGGTATTGCTGTGGAGAAATTGTGGTCCACTCTTTTCTAGACTTGTCTAGACTGCCACAACATTTAATGGGGCTAATGTCAGGACTTTGACTAGGCCACTCCAAAACCTTTATTTTGTTACTTTCAGCCATTCAGACATGAACTTGTTTTTATGCTAAGGTTTGTGGTCCTGTTGCATAACCCTGTTGTACTTTAGCTTTAGATGACTGGATATTGCCTTCAGTAGTTTCTGGTAGGCAGCTGAATTCACGCATGCCTGAATTATGGCAAATCGCCAGGCCCTGAAGCAGCAAAGCATCCTCACACTATCACACTACCTCCACCATGTGTGACTTTGGCATAATGTTCTTTGTGTAGAACATTGTGTGAGCTTTATGCCAGATGTAGCAGGACCAATGTTTCCCAAATAGTTCCACTTTTGACATGTTTTATTGCAAATTTTATGATGTAATTTTAGATATTCTTCTTCTTTAGCAGTGGTTTTTGCCCTGCAGCTCTACCATGGACGCTGTTCTTGCAAGTGTCTTTGTCTATGTGGACTGATATAAAGGATTTACATGAGACACACTCCATGTCTAGTACTGAATTTTCAAATCTCAAAAATCTGTTCATAGATTGATTGATTGATTGATTGATAGATATAGATAAATAGGACTTTCTGCGTCTCCCAATGATGTCGATATGTGTCTCACAGCTAGGGGCACAGCTGGGTGCATTGGCCATCAGCCACCTGGAGGAGGTGACAGATGAGGGGATAGCAGCCATGGCAAAGGCCAAGACTGCTGCAGTCCTGCTGCCCACTACAGCCTACATCTTAAGGTATGGGAAAGTGTATTGACAACGTGATGCACTACCCACCCTAGGCACTGTATTTTCTGCTTAACTGAGTAAATAATTTTAAAGATACATGTAAAATAATGTTATTCCCTATCAGTGGATCTTTTTTTGTAAAACCACATGTTTATAGACGTAGTTAATTTATCACAATGATTCAGGATAATATTACAACAGCAGAGTTCCCCTAATGGGATCTTAACGGGCAATGTCAATTTCAGACATTAAACACAGGTACATTTAATGCTTTTTTAGTTGTAACAGCCATAATGTACAGGGCTGGGATTATGTCTGTCGCTCAGGCTTCCTCAGCCGCGAGCAAGAGACATGCTGGACGCCGGAGTCATTGTGGCCCTGGGCAGTGACTTCAATCCTAATGCCTACTGCTGCTCTATGGTGATTGTCTCATTGTGGCTGGGGCTGCTATCCCACATGGGACTTGGCTTGGGGTGTCCGCCACCGGTATTTTTCTTGGTGTATCAGGTTTTCAAAGCTTGCTTCATCAAAACAATGTTCATGATTAATTAGTCTAATGTTCATGGTTAATTAACCTAACGACCATCATCTGTTCTGGATAAGCAATAGGCTTCTGTGAATCCTGCTTTCATATCTGCGGCTCTGCTTGCTTCCTGGTTCTGTGGACAGATAATTATGTCTCTGACCCCCTTTAGTTCAGTGAAGAGTTCTGCATTAGTTAGGAGCACTAGGGACTGTTCCACACAGCTTGGGGTTTCCAGGCTACAGAGCAGTGATATAATATACTGTAAGTGTAAGAATGGACACCCTCACCAGGCCCCTTGCATTTGTGTTTACTGGAGGGTGAGGTGCTAGTTGTGCTTCCATAATGGCTTTATAATGTCTCCCTCCCCCCAGCCCATGGTCATGCATCTGGCCTGCGTCAACATGAGACTGTCCATGGACCAGGTGCTTGCTGCCGCCACCATAAATGCCGCATACGCTTTGGGCCGCTCGCACAGCCATGGCTCACTGGAGGCTGGCAAGGAAGCCAACTTGCTCATTGTCGACTGCCCCCGGTATGGCCCCCATATGCTCCTATCCGCTTTGCCATGCTGTCTATCCTCCACATGCTATCCATCTTCCCCATGCTGCCCATCCTCCTTGAAACCTGTGTCACAGGTGGTATAGCGTGTTTTACACAGAGATGGCTGTATCATATTCGCCACACCTCAAAGTCACCCATTTAAATGCTTATAATTATCTTTGGGTGATTTGCTCTACCAGGAAGCATATGGAATTGAATAAACACTTGTTGGATAAATGAAACCCACCCCGTTATGTGTGTTTCTCTTTCAATGAAATCATTCAAATGACTAATTTATCTCTCAACCAAATTGTTTTGGTGCTTCCTTTGGCTTGTACACTGATGCTGATTTCCTGATCCTTAACTCTTTTGTAGGTGGGAGCACTTAATATACCAGTTTGGAGGACACCAAGAGCTCATCAAGTATGTTATTATAAAAGGGGAAGTTGTGTATGAAAATAAAAACACAATGTCCTACTGAACATTTCAGTACCAACTTTGGTGGTATTACTGCTTTCACACAGCCCATCTTTTGATTCATCAATAGCAGTTTTTAAAAATGCAAATACAATGTTTCTGTTATTTTGCTGTCTGCAATGCACAATGTTTGTGATTGTAAGTGATGTACTATAGGAACCTCACTTTTGAAGCACTGTCGATAAATTCACAGTTGAAAAATGAAATACATTTTGGTAATTTCTGTTATCCTTGAGCAATCTTAATTAAAAACAAGAAATGAAAACTTGGATATTTGGAGTGGCTAACTCTGTGCAGGCCAGGTTTAAAATGTCATTTTTGGTTTTTAAGTTTCTGCAAGACTGAGCTATTTCCACTGTCAGGTGTGCTGTGAGAGAGCTATAGATCCTGTACAGTGACAAAAAGGAGTGACATTACTGATGGCACAGATCCTACAGTGAAGTCTACAGTGGGTGGGAGTCATGAGTTATCAATCACAGGCAGCATTTTCTTACTCCCCATTGATCATTTTCATGATTTCTATGGGGTTTTTTCATGATTTTTATGGGGCTTATGTATCGAGTGGGCGCTCATAGCCATCAACTGGAAATTTGCTGGTTCAAATCCTGTTAATGTCCAGAGTGATTCTACATCCAGCCCTATAAGGAGGTCCTCCAACTTACAGGGAAAAACTTGGGGGTTGGTGGCAGGATTGGCACTCCAGCCACCGGAAAAAACCTCACATTGGTCCATTGAAAAGGGTCAATAATCACACCACTAGTTACTGATTGTCTCTCTGTGTGCTGAATCAGCATATCTTGAAGTCACTTTGAGATCTGTGTAGACTCTGTACCAGCACTAGCCAGGGCTTGTGGATCACAGGCTACAGTTATTGAACCTTGAACAACCATCAAAGATGTGTTGGGGTTGTCAGTGGACCACAGTAAACATGGTCACATAATGCCTCTAGGATATGAGGCTTTGAAGTACAGTACGAATGAATCCCATATCCATGTTAGTATTTTTATTTTTAATATTATTTTATGTCATCAATATCTTCCCCCAGTGACTGTACACACAGCATTCTTCTGGAAAGTTCTGGCTTCTCAAACGCTTGTTCATTGCAGTGATGGTGTTATTGTAGTTCATAAATAATTGTGTTTATTGATTTAGTTGAGTTTGCTGATCCATGACGCACAGGACAACATCTATGTTCATCCTCACTTTATTGAGAACATCTTTTTTTTCCAAAACTGAGAGATGCCTCTCCTCAAATGTTTTCAATTACAAAATCATGTTTAAAGTTTCCACCAGTTCATAATTAGAAATGCACTACTGTTGAAAGAAGACTGTACAATGCTTCAAACAAACCTTGCAATAATATATATTGGCTTTTATGTAACAGCAAACTTTTGTTAAAATAAAGTCCAATTCCTTACTTCTATCCAATCATCTTTTTTTGTTGTTTCATATTTGATTGAGGTACGTGCACATCTTCTAAATCTAATACATTGGCAATTTGGCTATTAGCTTTTCTGCCAAGAAAACTAGCTCTCATTAAACATTTTTGTTCAGAATGAGTGTTAATTGAGCAAAAACATAAATTTTCTTTAATTTGATCAAGATTATGTGCTATCATCATACCAAAATGTCTTGAGTCTCGACATAGACTACATTCACATCAGCACCGTGAGGATGTTACTTGTAAGATGGGAAACGTATGTTTCACTTTACAGGTTGTTATTAAAGGAGCTGTCACTCGTGGCGAACCCGTTTCCTAGGGGATGCTGGAGGGTCCAGTGAAAAGGCAGTTGGGGAGGAGGGACGGGACTCTGGAATGTGTTCCATGCGGTACTTTTCAATGTATGGTTGTGCCACTGCCCATACCTGTGTGGGCAGGACCAACATGCTTAGTCATTCGCAGGAAAATAGCAACAGAATGAATGACTGGAATTACCTGCTCATTTTCTGCTGGTCCACCCTCACATCATGCAATGCTATACAACTCATGCTATGTCCCAAGAATGTTCCCTCTTACACTCCAAAACTTCATAAATTTCAATCAAGGATATACTGTTATATTACCATGGAAAATGACCCATTAGATAATTCATTTAAATTTTGACCCCTTTAATAGTATATAATAAAATTAATTATCTGAGATAATACGTAGGGGCAGCATGGTGGTGCAGTGGTTAACACTCTGGGACCCGGGTTTGAGTCTCCGCCTGGTTTACATGTGTGTGTAGTTTAGAAAATGGATGGATGAATGGAGGTAATATGTGGCTAACATCAAATCTTAAGCATCCCAAGCACATGTCCCAAGTAATTAATTTCCAGTGATGATTAAATTAGTTTCTCAGATACTTAAGCCAGTCCTCACCATAGATTTCCTATCATTTTTAACAGACAGACGTCTCTTTGTCTATCACTTGCCTTCTGATCCAGCAGCAGCCGGTGGACGGCTTCGATATCTGGGGCCATGAAGCGATCCTTAATCCATGGCCTGAAAGAGGGGGAGGATCCAGGAGGGCAGGAGGTCAATACACTGTTAAGCTTGTTTACTAGCTAAGTTGGCTGGATCATTAACCCACCCTCCCAGGAACCAGAATTTGTGTAAATATGCCGCCTCTTGAACTTACCTGACCATGGTTCGCAGAAGGTCGTAGACCTTTTCCAGTGGTGTGGTTGTCCGGAGTGGCCGTAGAAACTCGATCCCTTGACAGGCAGCGAGCAGCTCAATGGAGAGGACTGGCATGAGGAAAGGGCAGATTATTGAATGAATGAATGAATGACTTGTCCGGGGGGGGGACGGCGGGGTGTATAGGCAGTTGTGTGGAGACTGCCCCATGGGGAGGGTAGAGGGATCAGTGTAACCTCCAACTGTGAAGCAATCCAGTTAGTCAAACATACAGCAGCCAAAAAACAGAAGTTACACATGTAGTCTTATCCTGCTTCACAAACAAAGCCAGCGTGCAGATAGCTAACTCATCAAGGGGTCAGGAACGACTTCCCCTGAGCGAAGGGCTGAGTCGGACGCGTGTGATACTCCTGTGACCAGCCTCCACCTCGTGTTACACATTAGCTTCAGTTAGACACTAAGTTTCCCATTGCCCCAGAGTGGCACATTTTCAGGGCATAGTCCACAGAGTGGAAGCAGTGCTACAGTAACAACGGGACCATTTTAGGGAACATTGAGAACATCTTTGACTGGCTAAAACCGGTGTCCTTTCAGATTATTCAGCTTACATAACCAGCTCAGGTCAAATGGTCAGGGATTTTAAAAGTTATCCTGGTGTGTATGAGAGAGACCAGAGGAGCAGCATATCAGCAGGTTCTGTTCTGGTTCTTCTCAAGTCCACTTCCGATGCCCATCTTTCGTCTCCTTTACTGTCCTAATTCATGATGGTTCAAATTCTTCAATATTTAAGCATATATGGAGACTGGGGAACAGTTTTCTCACAGATACAGAAAAGGAATTCAATGGAAGTGAATCAATAGTTATGATGCTACAGCACCCTGGGAGTCACTCACTTTGCTCTACGTGTTCCACCACCCTCAGAGCCTTCCGGGCTGCCCAGCCACCCATGGATACATGGTCCTCAGTGGCGGCGCTGGTGGACAGAGAGTCCACGGAGGACGGGTGGCATAGAACCTTGTTCTCTGACACTGCAAAGATGGAACTGGGTGTGAATGGGCGGGAGAAGATGGGTACCGGTGGGTAACGGGAGGTGAAAGGCCTGCAGGGTTTCCCCCAGGAAGCATGGCAGGCTGACCTAGTGAGGCAGCAGTGCAGTGTGCTATCATAAACCCAGAGTTGAGGCCACCTTCATTGACCAAGAAGGCAGGGAGCTCGCTGAGGGAGGGGTTACACAGGCGCTCAATCCTGCGCTCGCTGATGGAGCCCAGCTCATGGACGCCAATGGCTAGATAGTCCAGGGCCTGGAGCAGAATAACAACATGCAGTAATAAAAAAAACACCCTCCAATGTGCACCATTTTGACTTTGGGACCATGTTACAAATAAGTCATCATCGAATTCCCAGGACCTACTTTGGCTGGATATTCCCCATGGAAGTTCCCTCCAGAAATGGTCTCTCCACGTTCTGCGAATACCATCTGAGGCCTGGGTCAAAGTTCAAATTTCTACCTAACCATCCACAACTCCGCCATTACTCCTAGATGCCACTGGGCTATTTTCATGAATGCTACACCAAGTATGAGCATGTGATCTGTTATCTAATTTAAAAAGATACAGGGTTGTCCGTAGCACTGTTAATTTCTGTGTTGATGATATTTTTCACAAACTCTATTGTGTCATTTACCACGCCGTGCACCTGGGAGAGATAAAACAATATAGAAATGATGCTTCATTAAGGACTGGTTGTTATTCCAAATGAAGCCTTGCTCATCTTTAAAAAGTTAAGAAAATGGAGATGCTGCCTTCATTTAAATTCGCATTACTCAGTATTTGTAAGTCACTGATTGGCAGAGATGGGATAAATTCTGCTTCAAAACCCAATAATGAGGACAGACGGTGTCAGTCACCCAATAATAACCAAGTAACAAATGGATAAAGCAGTGATGTTGTCTTTTCATTGTTCAGTAAAACTAAGATTTATGGCACATAATCCCACTCACCGTGGGTTTTGAAGCTTCATCTCTCCCCTCAGATGCAGAAGTTAAAAAGCTGAACCACACACAATTCCCAGGTGCTACCCTGAAGACCAGACCTCACCAAGGCTTCCATCAGGTGATGGAGTGGATGCCAGCCAGGGCCATGATGGGTGTGACTTTACCTGAGGACAGCATCGCATAGTGTAGGCATCCTGGACACGGTCACAGAACCTGTGGCTCTCTGTAAAGGAGACATCATTCAGGTAGGCCTGGGCATGCAGTGTCGATAAACACGAACCTCATCCCTGGGAACTCACCTGCAATTTCAGACGGGTGGTGGTCCGAGTCCAGCAGGGAGCGGAAGCGGAGAGCCACCTCCTGTTGACCTGGGTGTGGGCGGAGTTTGTGGATGTCTGGGGGGGTGGCAAGGATGGATGTTCCATTAATTATTTTTAACTGTGCATTTATACCACCACCTCAGCCCTCACCAAAGTTAAGTTAGACATTCAATGAAAAAGCACTTATTGTACAATGGGACTTTTGGACTGTTATAACATTACAGTTCACCATACTTGCTGGACTTCATAACTACAAGCAAATAACAATTTAGTTTTAGCTACCATTGTTCATACAATAGCTGATTGACACCTCAAGTGACTCTCACCGCTGTCAAATGCTTTGGTGGTCCCCTTCAGCACCTCGAGGGTCAATGCTGCGATGATGTCGGCCTGCCTGGCAATAGCCTGAGCCCTCTCTACAGCCTCTGCCCCCAAGGATGTAATCATCTGGGTCCCATTGATGAGAGCCAGGCCCTGTCAAGATGTATTAACATGAACAGTTAATCACAGGGTATCCAGGGACATTGTATTAAGCTCCAGAACATTTAATACATTTTGGAGCCTTTCAGTGAATAATTGGACTGTCACTAACATTGTGCAATATTTTGTGAATGTTCAAACCTTTTGTGATAGTCTATAGCCTTTCACTCAGTTGACCCCAATTTGTAACTTGAGAGTTCTGTTTCAGAAGCAGTCAATTGCACAGATATATTGACAGCTTCGAAGAAATAAAATAGATATTACATTATAAGTGCAGTACCTCCTTGGGATTCAGTGATATTGGCTTCAGTCCATGAGCTTGTAGCACCTGTACAAGTAATACAAATACAAATATCAAGAAAATTCTAACCATATATATTTTCTAATGATTATGATCTTATATTATCTTATCTTTATCTTGTGATTTTGGCCAACACATCTCTATATACTGTTAAGCCTTTGGTGGCCATGATACTTTTTCTTCAGATTCAAAGTTGTCAGTATTGATTTTTATAAAAACATACATATTTGGCATCTGCCCAGCCACTCATTGGCGACCACATCTTCCCTTCTCCCATCAGTCCCAGAGCCAGATGTGACAGGGGAGCAAGGTCTCCACTTGCACCAACCGTGCCTTTCTCTGGCACATAGGACAAGCAGGATGCTGTGGGGACAGTTGGGGCACTGGTCACCCATAATGCATCCACTCCTGACCCAGAATACATCCAGATGCAGACCCGACCAGTGGCTGGAGGGCTTTGGGCTCACCGTTGAAGGCATCTATCATCCTCTGCAGTGTTTCCAAGGAGACGCCACTATGCCCTTTGGCCAGGACATTAATCCTCAGGGCAAGCAGCATTCGGGTTCGCTCAGGGCTCAGTGGAGCACCTACACCTGCATTCCATACAAAAAGAGCACAGTGACCTTTGGTAAATTCAGGAGTTTATACTCCAATATAGACTTTACACATGAAAGGAAGACTACAGTGACCAGACCTGCACTGCACACTCAGGCTAAGGAGAGAGTAATGACAATACACCTACATTCTTTCATTTACACTCTACCCACAGATTGACTGATACTTCTTCCTAAAGTAACAGAATAAGCACTAAACAGAGACTTACCAGCTGAGTGTGATCTCACCAGGTTTTCTTGCAGCTCCCTTCAAAGCAAAGAACAAACATAACTTCCTGAAAACCTCTTCTGAATTCTTTAACTACAGCAAAAATGAAGGCAGCCCAATGACTCACTTTAGCTTGCTGACTGGGATCACGGTCCTGGCGAATTTCCCAAACCCAGTTGTGATGCCGTATACAACTAAAAGAAAGCCAGTATTACAAGTTCGGCACTACATTACTTTTAATAAACGGACCAATAGTGCATACAGTAATATAAATGTAATTTTTTTCTAATGCCCTGTATCACTTTTGCCAGTGTAACTGTGAGCTATCTTGATGCTTACTTGCCAGTGATTATGATCTGTCACTCCCATTTCCTATGTTAAATTTATAATATTATAGACAATAGACAGTTCAGTAAAAATTGACTACATCAGTCATATTTTCAGATAACTTTGTGTCCTTCATTCAGGAAGCTTCTGTCTCATACAGTTGAATGGTATAAACATATCATTACACTTTTAATGCAAGTTTAATCCTTCAGCAGGTTAATTTACATGTGAACAAATGACATCTTAAAACTTTCCCAGCCTAAACTAATAGACAGATCAACTAATGATGCACCAGTTTTTAAGGATAATCTACATGGAAACATTCACCCATCTCACCTGGTGAAAGTGTATTCGAATATCTCATTGGTTTTAATAAGAAACTTAAAGACTTTTTGAGTTCTGGATGGTTATATAAGGCAACGCCTAAAGAAATGCATCCGCACAGGCTATACAAAGATCACACATTTGATCTGTACAGAGGTGATGTCACATCTGGGGTCACAAATAAAAGCCTCTTTCTGCTCTTGGGTAAACATGTTCTTTGACATTTTGCTGTTAGCATTTGAGGACGAGCTAATCGTATAATAACTATGTGATTTTGGCTTTTTTGGAAAAGACTGTAAGCAAGATTTTTTTTAAAAGTACAGTGTGAAAATCATTAAAGAAAACTTTGTTCAAACCACACATGAAATTATTTTTTTAAATACATCCGTAAACAAACTGAAATACACCACGTTCACTATAAAGTTATCATCCCAATAAATATTTTTATTTAACAGTTGTTTAACAGTCAGTTTTTTTTTAGAAAAAAACAAAACAAACAAACAAAAAACAGCTTAAGAAGATATACTGTGTGTAAAGAGATTTATTTGTCCTTTATTTGTAGTTTTTCTCATCGCACTGACAAACAGTGATCTGATTTGGAAAGTATTAAAAAAAACTTTCCATTGTTTCTTGAGGATAATTCAACTATTTTAAAAGATCTAGGAGCTGGGAAACCACCTTCATTTATCATACCTTTGTGATCATTAACAATAGCGTCCAGCAGCTCCCTGGATTGCACAACCTTAGTCTCTGCCTCTGGTGCCAGCTGGAAAAGGCACAGGGATGACGCCTGTTAATCTGCACTCACTTCAGCAACCATATAAAACTAAAATGAGTAAAAGAAAACATAAATGAGTCTTGATGCATGTGACTAATAGACCTACCTTAATCTTGTACAGTCCCTTTCCTAAATCCACAAGATCTGATGACGTGAGATTGTTGCCGTCCACATGAAGATACTGGAGGAAAAACACAACAGCAATGAATTGCTCGTTCAATAAAGCTGCTATTAGACATGAATAAACTTCCACATGCAATCGATTTATGAATAAATGGAAGGTCTCACACTCTCTGGCTCTCGATATGCTGCTGTTCTGTGAGCTGTTAAGGGGAAAAAACCTTTGCAAAATCTAAAAGATAAAAAGATTTTAATGTGCCATAATCCTCACAACCTACAGCTATCCAAGAATCACAAAGAAGTACTAGTACTAATACTATTATAAATTCTATTAGTACTATGCTTAACTAGAAAGGATACAGGTGTGAGACTCCTGGCTGGAAAGGGATAAAGTCAGGAGACATGGTGTCCCCATCGATCGCTGCAGGGGAGACAGTCACATCAGACACCTTAATAACACTGTATAGTATATGCATAAAGCAGACTGCGGGCAATGTCTTTTAAACTTTGCAGTAAAAACATTAAATATGGGTGATTTGACACATTTCTTCTGACCCTACAGATTACCCAGTTCAACAAAGTCGTTGTTTTCCAGGACATCCTCTATGGTGTCGCTGGGGTCCAGCAGCCCTTGTCCTTGGCACCTCCTGGCCACAAAGCTTATGTCCTTTACAGATTTGATTCCTCCGTTGTCTGGTTTGTTCTTCGTGTAGCGCTTGATGGCCTCCAAACCCAACCACTGGATAGTGTAGGAGGGGTCTTTGCAGGGCACCGTCAGCCACTCGTCCCGGACATGAACAGTAAAGCGAGGCATAACGTGATCTGCGGGTACCGTGGCTCTGATTGATACCGGCCGCTCTCCAAGGTCCTGCCACCGTGTGAGGATATCCGGCCAAAGGGGCCGAGCCACCACTTACAAGTAGCCAAGTAAACCACTCCTTGTATCAAGTTAAATCAACCGACACTGGGACACTCGCAGGTCTAAAGAGAGCCATGTCACTGCAGCGAGGAGCCAAATGTCAAGTGGGAGGGGCAATGTCAAGCAGGAGGCACAATGTGGGAGGGGTTTATAACTGTTCTGATACTCTAACCCTATCCCTCATTATAAACCCCTCCTACACCTTGTGATAAACCCCTCCTACTTGACACTGCCTCTCCCACTCGGCTCCTGGCTGCAGTCATATATACTTGGGTCTGAAGCCAGTTGAATGAGTTACAAGACTCATAGCATCTGTCTGTAGGTGGCAGCACTGACCTAGGTTTTGCAAAAAAAATCTGTCATTCTTCATTTCCCAGCCTCGTAGCTGTCAGAGTTAATGTATCACTTAATACTCTTCCTCACATTACTTTGTTATGTATTTATACTTGTAAGAATATATTAAAGGCACTTCCATGGACAACAAGCTAGTTGATCTGAAAATCCCAATTTTGTTCAGACCATTAGTACATACAGGGCGTGGGCTGAGCTAAAGAGGAGAGTGCACAAGAGAGGGCCTTGGACCCTGGATGATCTGGAGAGATTCTGTAAAGAGGAATGGTCTCAGATGCCCTGCTTATTATTCTCCAACCTTATAAAATGTTATAGGAGGACACTGAGTGCTGTTATACTGGCAAAGGGAGGCTGTGCAAAGTATTAAATGCTAGGGTGCCTATAATCGTGGCACATATGTTTTTTTGAAAATAATTATTTCTTGATGAAGGATTTGTTTTTCTTTGAATAAATTTATTTAAATGAAAAGTTGTATTTTTCCCTTAGTCATCCAACAACATGGGAAAGATAAGAGAATTAACATACAAACCTGCAAATGAGGGAGAAGTGTGTTGACCTTCATAAGGGAATGGGTATGAAAAATAGCTTCCTGCCTGAAAATGCCCATTTCTACTGCTAGGGCAATAATAAAAATGTGGACATCAACTGGAACTGTTAGAAACTTGCCCAGAAGAGGACCCAAGTTTATTTTGCCCCCACAAACAGTGAGGAGGATCGTAAGAGAGGCAAAAAATCCCCAAGGATCTGTCACGCCCACAGGGATGGGGCAGCACTGTAGCAAGCAATTGCCACATTACCACGCCGCTACTTAAAGCGAAAGGAAACTACCCGACCTTGCAAAGTATTGTTGCCATACTAATGACCATTACTTTCTTTGTCTTGTGTATTCCCCGATTGCCCTGCCTGCCTTGCTGTGCCCTGCTGTCTCACCTGCCCTGCTTCCCTGGTCGTCCCTGCCTCCCTGCCTGTTCCTGCCTGCCCTGCCTGCCTTGCCTTCCCGGTCTGCCTGCATTCTCTGTTCTGTTCCATTGTCTCCTCGTCCCGTTACTACCCATAGGACTGATCTCCCTGGCTTTGGACCTCCCGCCATCCACTCGACTACCCGTTTGGATTTCCCCATTGGTTTTGGTTGCACCCAGCATTGTCTTTAATAAACCCTTCTCCTGCATTGCGGGGTCTGCCTCTTCCCTTGTTCCGCGTCACCACAAAATACTTCGCCTTACCATGGACCTCGCAGAGAATCAGAGGCTGCAGCAGCAGGTTGACCACCTGACGTCTCTTGTCTCTCAGCTCATGGAGACTCGAGCTGCCCCGATCGGCTTACCTGATTCACCTCCCAGAGTGTCCACCCCTGCTCCAGTCACAGGAAAAGTACGACAGCAACCCGGATCACTGGCAGGCATTTTTGATGCAGTGTGGGTTGTACGTTGAGGAACATCTGGATCGCTTTACTGAAGAAACAGCACAAGAGATTTCACTCCACACTGGATGAGCACGAGACTGGAACACCGCATTGTGGATGGACAACAGTCCTCTCCTAGACTCGGCACATGATTTCCAGTAGGCTAGATTAAGGCGAGATTAAGGTCCTTCTACGGGCTCTCTCCAACCCCGTCCTGGTGCTAGGGGTGAGTGGCGAAGCCCTACAAGGTGGATGGGTGAATTACCGCACCGGTCCCATCTCATTCTAAGTAGGTGTGCTTCATGTTGAAACCCTCAACTTCCTAGTCTTACCTAAAGCAAAGGACCCTATCATCCTCAGGCATCCCTGGTTATGGAGACATAACCCTCTCATCGACTGGAGGATGGGTGAGCTTACCACCTGCTCATCTCATTGTTTCCATCAATGTTTAGCCATACCTTGTTGTACCTCTTCGATTGAGAGCCCCGAACCAGAAGATCTCTCTCAGATCCCAGCAGACTACTCGGATTACCAGGACATTTTCATCAAGGAGCTTTCCTTCAAGCTACCCCCTCACAGTGAGTGCAACTGTGCCATTGACCTCCTCAAGGGGGCACCTCTAACTAAGGGCCATCTGTACCTCCTGTGTATAACAGAGGAGGAAGCCATGGAGATGTACGTAAGTGAGAGCCTCAAGCAAGGTTTTATCTGTCCTTCTAAGTCCCCAATCACTGCTGGGTTCTTCTTCATCAAGAAGAAGGATGGGGGTCTCTTGTATAGATTATAATTCACTCAATGGTATCACCGTGAAGTGAAGAGAACCCCTGCCTTTAATCCCTTCAGCATTGGAACAGCTCCGGAGAGCAACAGTGTTTACCAAGCCGCATCTCCACAGCGGCTACAATCTCATCAGAATCCAAAGGGGGGACAAATGGAAAACCTCTTTCATCACAATTACAGGTCAGTACGAGCATCGGGTGATGCCTTATGGATTAACCAACAGCCCCTCCGTCTTTCAGGCTTTCGTGAATTCTGTCTTCCGGGACATGGTAAACCGATTCATGATTGTCTACATTGACGACATTCTGATTTACTCACCAACCTTTTCTCAGCATGTCTCCCATGTGCACCAGGTGCTCCAAAGGTTACGGGAGTATAGCCTCTTCATGAAAGGCAAGAAGTGCAAATTCCACCGGACCCATGTATAGCTCCTCAGCTACGTCATCCGCCCAGGGTAGGTAGCCATGGATGAAAGAAAGGTAACAGCCATCCAGCAGTGGCCACGGCCTCATACCATTAGGGAACTACAACAGTTTTTGGGGTTTTTTACCACAATTTTTACCACTGCTTTGTGCATAACTTCAACCAGGTCGCCACACCCCTCACTTCACTCACCCAAGGTCCAAGTTCCAAATTGCAGTGGACACCAGAGGCTGATCGATCCTTCTACTGTATGAAACACGTCTTCTGCTCCTCCCCTGTTCTGAAACAACCTTGTCCAGAAATTCCCTTCGAAGTTGAGGTCAACGCAACAGATGTCGGTGCTGTCCTCCTTCAGCGGAATCCGGTAATGGACATCCGTGTGCCTTCCTATCAAACAAACTTACCCCAGCCTAACGAAATTATGATGCTAGAGACCGGGAGCTACTCGCTATTAAGTTGGCGTTGGAGGAATGGCGGCACTAACTGGAGGGAGCCCTTCACCCATTCCAAGTATTTATAGATCACAGGAATCTAGAGTACCAGCAGAAAGCGCTGGAGGAAGCGCTTCGCATTGCCAATGACCATTCGACACCTCCCCAAAGATGTCCAGCAGGTACTGTAGGATGTACGTTCCTCATCTCTTGCGTATGGCAGTGCTTAGATGGGTTCACACCTCTCACAGCTCAGGACACCCCGGTATCTCCGCTACGCAAGGCTTAGTTGCCCGACAATATTGGTGGCCGGGGTGGAGAGCGGCTGTGGAAAGGTAAGTCACATCCTGTCCTGAATGCTTCCAGCTGAAGGTGACCCGTCAGCCTCCAGCTGGCTTACTCCACCCCTTGCCTGTGCTATCACGTCCCTGGTCCCACCTGGCAGTCGACTTCATCACTGACCTTCCCAAATCAAAAGGTAACACTGTAGTGCTAACCATTGTGGACCACTTCTCAAAGATGTGCCGTCCAGTCGCGCTGCCCAAACTCCCGAATGCTGCCGAACTGGCCAAGGTCTTAATTTCTTGGGTCTTTCGCTATTATGGGATTCCAGAAGATATTGTGTCTGACAGAGGCCCTCTGTTCACCTAAATTAAACATTTCGCTCAGTCTCACAACGGATTGGCTGAGAGGACCAAGCAGGAATTATCTAAAACCCTCCGATTCCTTTGCAAGGATAAACCAACCGAATGGGCAATACACCTGGTCTGGGCGGAATATCTGCTGAATGCTTGTGTGAACCCGGTAATTTACATGTCCCCTTTTCAGTGTGTTTTGGGATATTCTGTGCCATTTTTCCTGTGGGATGTAGAGGCCAGCGAGGTACCCCAGGTGGAAGAGTGGTACCGTGGGGTCAACAGAGTTTGGCAACAAGCCCGTAGAGGGCGGGTCCCGGATCTATCAGGCTCGGGCACTCCAGGACTGCAAACTACCCGAAAGCAAACTACCCGACCTTGTGAAGTATTGTTGCCATACTAATGCCATACTAATGACCAAATAAACTGATCGTTTATTTGTCTTGTATATTCCCCGATTGCCCTGCCTGCCCTGCTTCCCTGGTCATCCATGCCTGTTCCTGCCTGCCTTCCCTGTCTTGCCTTCCCGGTCTGCCTGCATCCTCTGTTCCATCCCATCGTCTCCTCCTCGTTCCAATGAAAGGTTGTATTTTTCAAATTTTTTTTCAGTGTGAGATGAAGCTACTCCACCAAAAGGTGGATTTTTTCTAACCGTTTTTACAAATTGTTACAAGGGGTGCCAATAATTGTGGAGGGTGCTGTACATGTTTGGCATCTTTAATAGTTCTTACAGACCAAATTTATTTCAGGTGAACGATTGGACTGACCTAGTGTCCTTTGCATTGTAATAATGTGAGGAAATGTAAAATGATTTCATCTTTAAAATGTACATTTTATATTAGTTTAAAAGGGGGTGGCATGGTTGTGCAGTGGTTAGCACTGTTGCCTCCCACCTCTGGGACCCGGGTTCGAGTCTCCGCCTGGGTCACATGTGTGCGGAGTTTGCATGTCCTCCCCATGCCATCATGGGGTTTCCTCCAGGTACTCTGGTTTTCCCCCACAGTCCAAAAACATGCTGAAGCTAATTGGAGTTGCTAAATTGCCCATAAGAGTGCATGTGTGAGTGAATGGTGTGTGAGTGTGCCCGGCGATGGGCTGGCCCCCCATCCTGGCTTGTTCCCTGCCTTGTGCCCATTGCTTCCGGGATAGGCTCCGGACCCCCTGCAACCCAGTAGGATAAGCAGTTTGGAAAATGGATGGATGGATGGATTAGTTTAAAAGGCATTTACAATAACAGGTCTACCAGTCACATTGTAAATGTTACAAACTCACACACAGGTTTGCAATTATATATTTTTGGGGACTCTCCATTCATTTCTAAGGTAAAAACTCACACATCTTTTGCTTTCTTATTAGATTTCAATCTTAAATGTGTCATCACTTTATCACTTTTAGTACACAAGCAAACTGTAATATGGCCAACAAAAGTAAATACTGATAGGCTAGTAAATAAAACCACTTTAAATACTCAAGACAATGTAGCGAATAGATGCCAATCATCTGACACGTTATTCAGCCTGTTTTATCTTAACCAATTTAAAATTAAATATACAATGGCATATTAGTTCTGTATGATGTTAACAGTTAACTAGCTGCCAACTGGCCACAGTTTGTCACACTGAATTTGTCCATAATTATTGCCAGCCACAGATTTCCGCTTCTGCATTAGATAAACTTAACTTTCTTGTGAAACAACTCAACTTCCTCTTTATGCGATCACTCAAAACCAAAACAACACTGCAAATGTCGGTTTTCCTTTTTTTTTATTTGAAATGCTAACAGCAGCAAAGCAACCCCAACTCCATGCAAAATGCGCGTGCTGCCCATTTATTGTAAAATAAAAGCTTGATTTCCTGCATAGTTTACTTAAAAATGAACACTCAAAACACTAATCTCATTTTCGTTGCAAAGCTAAATACCTGCACTACCAGTGAAAAGTTTTTCCACGCTATGGGTTTTTATCACTTTTCCATTTATTTCGTAAACTGCAGATTTTCTTATTCCTGTTAGAGCAAACACCATAAATGAAAACATAAGTAACTAGTTTCCTTTATAATATGGATAGAGTATGTAACAGTGCATGTCTGACATCCAATTAACTAGTTGTATGGCGATGGCATAGTCAAATTCTAGGCTGTCCTTTAACTTTAGATGCACCAGTTAACTATTTCATCCCATGAAACAAAGCAGTATTTAATCGCCCTTCAATGATATATAAGGCGAGAAGTGTGAATTCCACCGGACCCAGGTACTTGCTAATAAAGATACTCAAATGGTGAACATATCATAAATTAAATTAATTTGTTAGCTAAGAATTTTTTGTAAATGTTAAGTGAGTAACATGCAAATGTAGAAACTCTCAGTGTGTGCAAAAACCTTTGACTGCTAGGGTATTACAACTGCTTATTAATATGACAAGCTATACTGTTATGCCGTATGCATGCTGTTTTTAATGCAGGAAGCTCGTTTCCATGCTTTCGCGGTGCAGCTACGCAGCTTTGCTCTGCGGCTGGTCTACGTTCAGGTCTTTGGACACCAGAGCGACGGCAACAGGGTGCATGCAGGCGCGGTGCTTCACAAACACGCCGACCGTCTCCTGGCGGAACTTCTCAAAGCCATGCAGCTCTCTAGAAAAGAGCAGGGAAGGGAGGGAGAATATTGTGTAAGTGTTTCCGCATGCATCTACTCCTCCTTAACACAAAGAATCCCTCCATTACTCCTAAGACTGAAGGTCTTATCAAGCGCTAATGTTTTATTTTACATGTACATCAAACACATTCATTTACATGGGAACTTCGGTGGGATTTGGAGAGACAAATTTGTCATTGATTTAGATTGTTACAGGGATTCAGTTCAGTAAAATAGCACGATTCTTATCAACATGCTTATGAACATAAAGTAACACTTCTACTGACACAAATGTCAGTTTCCCCAGACAGTACCTGAAGAGGGGGCGTGTAAACTTCAAGCGTCCTTGTTCAGTGGCCATCTTGAAAGCCAGAGGTACAGCCTCATCCCATTTGGCTCGGAGACAAACCCGCAACCACCTGGAAGACACATGCAATGGCATCATACAGTAACACCCACACACTGAAACACCAAGAGAACACAGACAGCTGCCTGAAAAAGACAATGCGAAAACACATACTGCTCGACCTGAAAGAGACCAGTGCAACAATGCCCACATATAGATTGAACTTCTACATGTAATGCTGACAAACACAGAACCACCTTAAAGAGGCTGGCATGCTAAGACACAAACATATACACCATACATGTTAACCTAGCGTAAATTTTTTATCTTACTGTAAGTACGATGAAGATGAAGAGGAATTTCACCTTTCAGCATGATAATGACCCCAAGCATACATCCAAATCAACTAAAGAATGGCTTCACCAGAAAAAAAAAATTAAGTCTTGGAATGGCCAAGCCAGAGCCCAGACCTAAATTCAGTTGAAAATCTCTGGGTTGACCTGAAGAGGGCTGTGCGCAAGAGATGCCTGCACAATTTGACAAAATTGGAGCGCTTCTGCAAGTAAGTATGGGCAGATATGGCCAAGTCAAGATGTGGCATGCTGATAAACTTCTACAGAAAAAAACTGAATGCTGTAAAATCAAAAGGTGCTTCATCAACAAAGTACTAATTTACTATTACTATACTATTACTATTAATTTATTTTTGTATTTTTCCCCCCAAAATATATTTTTTTGTGAGGCTACGGATCTAGGATAGCAACTGGAAGGTTGCTGGTTCAAATCCTGTGAATGCTCAGAGTAATTCCATTGGGCCCTTGAGCAAAGCCCATAACCTGCAATTGCTTTGTCCTGGGTATGATGTTAATCTACATTCAGCCTTATAAGGAGGTCTTCCAACTCACAGGGGAAAAACTTGGGGATTGATGGCAGGATTTGCACTCAAGCCATTTGAAAAAACTCATACTGGTTCATTCAGACTGGTGTAGTACTGAGGTATCATCCACCACATGGCTGCACTCAGGTTCTCATCCCTAAGATGGTTTGTCATTTGATGGATGTGGCAGTGCACTGTATCAGTACATGCTCCTTACCTCCTCCTCAAATGAATTGTACAGATTAAAGGTGGGAAAAGTTTTGAAATGATTTGTCGTGGTCTCATTTTTATATCCACCCCTGCAACACCATATTTCGCATATGTGAGTAGAAGAAAGATGATTGGATGTATATTCCAATGTTACTTAAACCCTGACTTAAACCCTGACTCAGATACTACACAACCTACAAAGGAGAGTATGCTCTCACTCCACTGGTGCCAGGATACCTGAATCGTATTTCAGCGTTTTTGATGCCGTTCAGGTTGTAGACCTCCTGCATTCTCTTCACATGACTGAGAGGTATGGGCTTCTGGAAGAGACAAGATCGAAACAGTCACAACATCAACAATGGTTATGGGGTTAATCAGGGCTACAGCGACTATCCCAACCGACCTCATGTAGCAGCAGGGCCAGAAACTCGATCAGCTGAGGAGACGAGAGGTTTTTCACATCAGCTTCGCTGAAGCTGGCCAGGTCTGCCTCATTCGCCTGACAGAGACAGGGGTACAGAGATGGCATGAGGAACAAAAACAGAGCATATAAAACAAATGGTGGTACAGGTGGGGCGATGGTGGTGCAGTGGGTAGTGCTATCATTCGGCAACTGAAGGGTTGCAAGTTCGAGTTAGCAAGTGAACAGCCAAGTTCGTTCCTCCTGACCCCGTCGAGGTGTCCTTGACCAAGACGCTGAACCCCAATAGCTCCCGGTGAGCCTCTGCCACTGGTGTACGAATGTGTGTGTGGATGGGTGAATGTAAGGCATGAATTGTAAAGCACTTTGAGTGCTAGTAGGAGTAGAAAAGCGCTATATAAATGCAATCCATTTACCATAAAACCCCAGAGGCACAGAGTCTCAAACGAAACTCCCCTCACTGTACATGGACTTAGAACAAACCAAAAACATCCAAGTGGACGCAAGACCAAAGCAGTACCTGGACCCATCTCTGGCAGAGAGCGATGCAGACATCTGCCAGGGTGGTATCATATCTGGAAAGGAAGAGCTTTGATGTGAGCACAGATTGCGCCAGGCACAGAGATGAGACACAGATGTCACAGGGGCCTATGAGGACATGGAGGGGGGAAGCAGTGCTCTATAAGCTCTAACAGAATTAGCTGTGTGAGGGATGAGTAGTGTCACCACACACTTTTAAATGCTGATGTTTACTGATTTGTTATGTATTGCAATTTTTAAAAAGATTTTGCTGAAGAGCATTTCAGGTCTACATTTAAAGTAAAGACAAGGGTTGTAACGGAACACGCATTTATCATGTGCCTTTTGGTTACAGCAGTTTGGAACACACAATGAAACAGTTAGGGCTGCAACGATTCGTCGAGCCAAATAACTCGATTGCAAAAATCCTCGATGCAAATCCTTTGCTTTGATGCTTCATTTAATCCATACGATTATGTACTGCTGTGATCACCTTGTTTCACAGGAATTACTGTCGCAAAGTGAGGTTATGCTGCAATACTGTGCGTGTCGCAGACCGGTAAAAAATACAGAGTGGTGACACTCCCAAAGGGACCCATCGTAAAAATATGAGCATGAGTGGTGGAGAAATTCCTGGCAAACTTCCAGACCATGGGGACGGTGAATAGTTCCAGATGTTGACATTCACAGCATAGAATCATGTTCATTTCCATTCCTTACCAAGCACCTTAAGAGGTTCGTTGATAGTTTTTTTTTATTATAAATATCTAATACATTAGCTGTCATTAATATGCTAAACATTATTTTGTTTTTATATGTGCTCAGCATTACCTGTTAATGTTCATCATAATAATTAACTATGACTGAAGGTAGCTTAGTGGCTATTGAAGCCAACATTACCATTTAACTGAAGCATTTGTCCATTACTACTGATGCAGGGTAAAGTTACATATTAAGATGTTCTGGTTATGAGTAGCTTCATGATTAGAGTTATCTGCACTGCTACCACGTTAATACACCTGATTAAAATATCAGTTTATAGGTCACATGGTTCAGTGAAAATTTACTGGCAAATTTTTGGCAAAATTGCTTTAATTATGTTGTGGTAATTTATTTGCCAAAAAAAAGACCACACTGCGGTAAAGAGACAAGTGCTTCATTAGTAAACAGCACTCAAACAAAGTGTTTTTTTCCACATTATTTTGTCTCCATCATGTTCAATTACTTATAATATCATTGAAATAAAATAAAAACTGCTGTCCATATTGACCTATATTTCTTTGCCCTTATTACCCTCATCCCCACTCCTTCTCATTAAGTGCGAGGTGTGAATGGGACATTACATATAGTGGTAGTTTTTGCAATGTTTGCGCAATTTGCCTAATTTAGCTTGTTTTGTGGGTAACAATGGATTTTGCTCATTAGACACTTTTGAGAGGTGGGGGCCAGTAAGGTATATTTTGCCTGGCAGCCTATATGAAATATTATACAATATTATTATTGTACGTTATTTCGACTGGAAATTGGTTAAAAATTGTTGATGTAAAACGTTACGCTACTTTGTTTAGAAACTCTTCTTAGTGTTCGGGGGATGATGTATTCAATAAATATCTGCACAGTTATGGTTATTTGCTTGACTTTGAAATATAGCCTATATATGCTGGGTCACTAAAGATCCAAGTTATGTAATGGTGCTTCCTGAAAGTCCCATGTACACAAGAGTTAAGAAATTATTTTCTTAAAAAAAAAAATGTACATAAATGCACTAAAATATTTTAGTTCTTTTGACAGATATTGTATGCAGTTTAACCATTGAAAATGTTTCAGTTAAGGAAGCCAATGAGTTGTTCATTTTAAGAGACCTGTCTTTCTCTTTTGAATAGTAACTATACTGTTCTTTAATAAGATAAAAGTGTTACTTATCCAAATTCTCAATTAATTGATGGAATAATCAATAGAATACTCGATTACTAAAATAATCAATAGCTGCAGCCCTATAATTAATGCATTTTTTGACATGGGTGAAACCTAAATTCACAAGTAGATGTTTAACATGGAAAATATTATGCTACAGTAACTGTGGCTGAGTTGGTTGCAGCTAGTGCTAGAGAGCTAAAAGACCCTCCCACATCACACAAATCAGTAGTTTGGGAGCATTTTGGCTTCCCAATAACATCAACACCAGAGAGAGAGTAGTAGATTAAGAATGTCGGCTCTGTTATACCAAACTTTTTTTCTGGCAGAACATTCAACATGCTAACTCATTTTAGACAACATCATTGGATTGTGTGCTATTGCAGGAAATTCAGACCAGGCTAAAAAAATAAATAACTATTGCTAAGTTCATCCTACATGATCATAGCCCAGTTTTCTGATTACTGAAACCCCCAGATCGGAGGCAGATCTGTGTTCGCTTGGCACTGGCAAATTGGCGCTCATTCATTATTAGTCCAAAGATGTGACCAGAAAGTATTTCCGATATGCCGTGAATGCCCATCAGATATGTAGCAGACTAAATATCTGCATCTGTCAGCAACTTCAAATCCTGTAGCATGCAAAGTGTTGCAACTGACAATGAGGACAGCGACGAGTTACAGCAGGAAGTCTCTGCACACGCTTACTCATTCATGATAGCACCGTGCTAAACTCATGCATGTCAGTCCCTTAACAAAATCAGGCTGCATGCAACTGGGCAAATAGCAATACCAAATGTGAACAACATAATTTCAGAAACTCATGTTTAAATTGAGAAATCTAATTTTTTTGAACTCTCAACGAGATATTAAAATCACCACCTTGAAGAATCGCGATTTGTAACAGAATCGATCCCCCCAAACCACCACTACAAAATAACAATAATAATTCACTGCCAGCCAATGAGTAAAGTGATTCTACAGCTTCTTAACTGTAAGTGTGGAAGTCTAACTCATTTTAATGAACAGGGCCATTAACCATCCTGCTTATGCTAATGCTAACCATTCAGTAAACGACTTCACAAAGACTCTTTTTAAATCTTTAACAGTCTGATACTCTCTCACATTTCAAGACAATGTGAGTTTTTTTGTCACAGATTATGATTTTGCAAACACTGTGGATCTTCCAATTTCACTATTGGCAAGATTGCAACTTGATTCAATCTGCCTTTGTTATACCTATTTCTATGTACCCTGTACCCAATTTTCTGCTACCTGTTCAGTGCTAGAAAGTGCTTATCTATTTGTTGACAATGTTTACATCATGTGCATAAGCCAAGACTAAAGACCTATGATTAAACATTATTAAACAGTTGATTTTATTGAAATGTCAAAATTAGAAAAAAGACTGACTTAACATAGCTATCTAGGCAGCTAGTGACTGCCTTACATCAAACGAGATGATGGGAGGGCAGCAGAATTCTAACAAAACTCTCATGATTTTATTCTGACATTGGAAATTTGCAATAGTGAAATAGTACAAAAAAGTTGTTTGGTGTAAGGCCTGCCTTAAGGAGCCTGCTGGGATCCTAGGAAGCTCACCGATTTTTGACAGGTGGCATCCCAGGCGTGTGCATCCAGCCATTCCAGTCGACTTTGTTGAGAATTTCCACCTGACCCAGGAGAAAACACACCACTGAGGAATGGCTAACACCAGGCTAGAGGCTCTGGGCCTCTGGTATATCCTGTCCACCTCAGAGATTTTATGTGTTCAGAGAGGAGTTTCTGTAAGAAATTTATAGTCTTGGATGCGTAACTGACATTTCGGCTAAAGAAAAGGAAAGTGCCAGTCACACATATGGCATTAAAAGATGGTACCTAAACTACTGGGGTGGTTGTACTATCCCTTGTTTGGATTATGATGGCGTACTGTTTATAACTCACTTTATCCTTGAAGTAGGTGTACAAGTGGTCCTTCCACTCATCAGTGCTAATGCTGGAATAGGCAAACAGTTGAATGTAGGACTTGATGAACCCCATAAAGACCTCTGTGGGTGAGAAAAATAAAAAATCCACCAAGACAATGAATCGGATCATGTGACATGGGCATAATCATTGTTAGCCAGATCTCCTCAAACTTGTTCATCCAAGTGTAATAGTAAGATAGGAGTATGAAAAGGTGTAAAGGGAAATATGTGCTATGTGTGAGAGAGAGGAAGGACTGTGGGGGTTCTGTGGATGTATGTGTATCTAAGTAATGGGAGGTGGGCTTTACCTGGACCACCCAAGAGCTCTTCCAGGTGGTATAGGAACGCAAAGCCCTTCTCATATGGGATGCAGGAGAAGGCCTGATCAGTGTCCACCTCATCCAGACATGGAACCAAGTTGGTAATGGGGTTTTTCTCCCCAAACATATTCACCTGTGGGACAGATAAATAGTTCTTATCTGGTACCCCACAAACAATGACCAAAGATATTTTAAAGTGACTACAGCTATTGAGAGCTCTAAAAGTCTCTGTGGGTTTCTGTATGTTGTTTACAGTAGCCCCCCTCCCCAATGGGAGCCCCTCAGCAGAGGTCTCTCTGGGGCTTGCCCATGGAGGTCTCACCGCTTCCTGCATTTCTTTCCACCCCCCAATGGCCTTGAACTGTCTGAACTGTTCACTCTCCAGGCACCTGGCAATCATCCTCTCCAGGTATACTGTGTGACCTTCATTCAGCCTGTCCGGAAGAGGGGAACATGAGAGTGACACTCATTCAGTCAAAGGAGGAATGTTACTGACAACGGTAACAGACATTAGACCTCTACACATTACCATGGTAGCTTAGTGAGCAGCCTTTTGTCTCAACTCGGAGGTTGTGGGTACAGATCTACCTCGAGCATTTCATTCAGCTTGTAGCCTAGTACCCAAATACTTCCATCCAAGGACCAGCTGGTGACTCAAAACTACTCTCTGTGTGTATAAGTCACAAACTCAAAAAAGCTTGTAACCTCTAGAGTGCATAGCATATGTCTGAAGCCTATATGCAGCTGTATGCCCTCTGTCCAGATTTCTTATATTAGCCACAATGTTTTTCAACATTGTTCACACACCCATACAGGTAAAGCGTGTCCCCATCATGTCTACCAACTCAAAAATGATCTGTTTCGTGTAATAAGGTACCAGTCAGTTTTCAGCACCCCTGAAGTAGTCATGTTTAATGTAGTTTGTCTGAATGTGTCATGTTACACAGAATTTAATACAGGATGCAGTGGAGATGTGTTTCTGTCACCTTTATGTTTGACAAATCATTTATTTTTTTTGTTGAAAATTTATATTTCTTAGTTGGTAGCCCTTTAAAACAAATATTCACAAGTAAATAACTGAGGTATTTGTCTTCATTTTATAGTTTTTGAATTCAAGTTCATCATCTCGAATTGAATTTGTGTTCTTCTGGACTCAGACTCAGCTACCCAACTCCAGTACTGGTTTCGGTCTCGTCTCAATTAAACAAAAATGAACAAAGAGGAGAAAAGTGAACAAGAACCGGGCGAAAAGACATCCGTCTTCTGCTATATGGAAATATTTTGTATTTCATAGAGAGGATTTTGAGCAAAAGCAAGTGATTATCAACCCTGCTTTGTGTCGGTGGTCACAACTGACAATACCACCGACTTATTTGACAGACGTTGTTGGTAGACCTGTTCTATTAGGCAATATAGTTAATTTTCAGCTCTCAAAAATATCAAATAACAGCTAAATAACAGGGCTAACTTTTGTTTTAGCAGAGATTAGTAACATTTTGATCGTATGTAAATCGTAAATAAATTAAGCAAACTAATTTAAAATCAACGTTATAAAAAAACAGGCTAGGCTACTCCAAGAGGCTAAATTTCATATATCTATGGATAACCACTCATCATTGGGTAAGTCCGTCAAACCCAAAAGTCGTCTTTAAAATGTATTTGCATTGCAGTCATGCTGTGGTGATGTTTAAGTTCTGCTTTTCAATACTAACAGACAATTGTCTTTTTATTCATTTTTAATGTTGTGTTTTCACTCAACTGTTGGCTTTCATTCTTAATTTTCAGTTTCATCTGTTTCATACACGGCCTCCTTTCTGTCATATTGCCGAGTAACTGAGAAGGTAAATTTTGAATCAATGTTTAATTGCGTTATCGTGACAGCTCTAGTGTTCACCAGGATATTTAACTTAGCCTTCACATATTACATTCTCATTATGGGGATCTTCTCCGAGGTCAATGCTCAATTAAAATAAACTGCCTAGTCAGATTACCAGGCACAGTCACAAGACCCTGCTTCATGTAAAATTTCCAGCCCAATGAAAGCACAACACAACAACAGTTTGATGTATCAGCAGCACTGATGGCACGTCTCGGATATACCAAAAGTGCTCCCAGTTCTTGATAGTGACCAGGTTTCCAGTCCAGCTGTGGGAGATCTCATGGGCAATGACCTGCAAAGGGTGATGCAGACAGCCAAAGACACTTGAAACACAAGTAGGTGATTTACATACCAGAGAAATGAGACAAAGGACATCTGCAGCTTACCCCAGCCAAAGACCTGTCCCCGGCCTGAAAGACAGCAGGAGCAAAAGCCTTAGAGCAAAGAATGTCAATTTACCCTGCTGCTTAGAGGTGAGTTGTGAAGTTTTCAGGTACCGGTTACTCAAGATGACTTGTACAGCTTGCTGAGGTTGAGGTGCACAGGGGTAGAGTAGATATGACATTGGGGAATGCAGGGGGGGTTCTCACCAACAGAGTGGGCGTAGCATATGTCAGGCAAGGGTTTTCCATGCCCGCATAGGGGAAGGAGGGGGGAAGAAGCAGGATATCGTACTGCCCCCACACATAGGGGCCTATGAGGTTCTCAGCAGTCTTCAGCATGGTCTCTGTCTGAGAGAGACACACTCAAATTTATACTCCAAAACAAAAGGGGTGTAGCTTTAAATGACCACACATTATCAACATCTCTGTCCAGAGATGACTGTTATTTAAAAATGTCTTCACTTTTAGGAGCAACATTCAACACGGCAGCACCTCGGCACAAACCCCGGACCTTTGAGGTAAAACTATCACAAGAGTGTTTTTGAGACACCGATCAATCAGATGTTAAAATGTCAATATATTTCCTCTTTATTTTCACTCTAACTAAAGCTCACTCACACAGACAGCCCACCATTATACCAAATGTGCACAGATGGCAAATCAGCATACGCAGCTTGGCCTGCCTGCAGTAATGGCGTCTGCTTGCCCGCCTACCTCAGCAAACTCATAGGCTGCCTGGTCCACCAGCTCTTTCTCGGACCACACCCGGGACCTGGGCCCAATTTCCCTGCGCGACACACAGAGCAGGTCTGAAACTGGGCACTCTACAAGGCCAAAGGTCAGAGGACACGGGTGATGCAAGTGTCGCATGACAAAGCTGTTTATATTTAATATTAAAATGTTTATTAAAGAACTAAGAAAGTAATAAGAAAACAGAGGATTAAATGGCAGAACATAACAGAGAGAAATATATTATAGTTAATTCTATATATACATTTTTTATACAATTAGCAGAAACTGAAGTGCCCAATATGTATCGACCTGTCAACCTGCTGGCAGAGGGACACACAGTCACAGAGGGCATTCATACCGGTGCCAGTCCCAGGTCTCAGCAACACTCCCTGTATCTACTGTTATTTCACTTTAAACACGAAACGCTATCTGTGGCTAATAAGACTGACAGCACATTTAGAGTCACATCGAGGTGCGTTTAACGTGGTCAGGGGTGGGGAGGGTACCTGCTCTCCACTGATCCAACCACGAGTGCGATTAGGTATGAAGGTATGGGAACCTGTGTGAGTACAAGACAAAGTCACATGACCTAATTCTGCAGACAGTCTGTTGTGTTTACCAGCAACACAAGCCACTCGAGCAAAAGCAGGAAAGAGAGAGACAGGGAAATAGATCAGAGAAGAAAATGTCTTTGAGCAGCCTTTTTCTATCCCGGAAATAACTAAACACAACAAACAAAGAAAATAACAAAAAAAACACCAAAAAAACAGCTGAATAATAAACACGAATTAGATGAATTAGACAAACCTCTGAATTTGCAACTTCTGTATTTTAACAACTATACTAATAATTAATCTCGCTTAATCATCAATCCACAGCTTCACTTACTGCATTTTACATTTTGCAGCATCAGCAAGCAGGATGCTGAGGGATGTTGAGGAAGTGAGCAGGGAGGCATCATGAGTGAATAATGACGGGCTTGTTTTCACAGAACAGGCTCTGAAGCTGTTTTTTTAAGCAATATAAATGTGGTCAGGAGTAAGGGTGGCCTTACAGTACAACACAGTATGAGGAAGAACAAAAATAATTTGGTGTGTGAATGATGACACGACACCGTCTTAGCTATCTATGTAAATGGTGCCTTTATTGCAGGGGCCCACCAAAGGGCAGCACTATATGAGTGAAAAAGTCTGTTTTATCCTGGCAAAATCCAGCATGGAATGCACTTGCCTGATGTGCTTATATTTATATGCCCTGTGAGACATTTCTGATATAGGTTAAAAGTAGATGGGGTCAGTAGATGGGGGCACATACAGTCTGCCTGAAGCGATAGATTGTCCTGCTGTTGTCCTGGGGGTCAGTCTCCTGTCCATCACGCAGTGCACCCATCACTGCCACCAGCTCCTTAGGGACAGACACCTGTACACATACACACACACACACACACACACACGTGTGCTTTATTAATAACTTTGTGGGGACCCTCCATTCATTTCTATGGGAAGAACCCAAAAAGCCCTATGACAACCCTAACCCTACCATAAATAACCAAAAATTTTTTTGATTTTTGATTGCATTCACAGATTTTAATAAAATTGAGTTTCCCTTTGTGGGGACCAACAAAATGCCCCCCACAACATTCCCCACAATGTAATCTATACATGATCCACATACAAATCTATACAAGTTCCATGGGACTCTGATATAGACTCTGATACCCCCTGATAGAGGGGAAGTGAGCGTCTGCGAGAAGGACCAGACAGCAACCACACAGTGAGTGGCACACATAAACCTCCCCCCTTTGTTGATGATCATCAGCCGCCTTTGGTAAAAAAAAAAAAGAAGTGTGAAAGAAAAACAATAGTGTGAAGAAAAAAAAAAAGACAACTTCCTGCTGAAGGGCATCTGCTGACACAAGTTGGCAAAAAGAGCGAAAAGCATGGTTTCAGAATTCCTTTCCTGGTTGCCAAAATGAAGTTGAGAAATTAACTACACCACTGAGCAAACGGTGCTTATCACAGAGTGTCCTGACTGTTTCAGGCTGGATGTAGGAAGGGGAAAGATGTTTTAATTATGAAAAGCATCGTGAGGTTACCTGTGCATAGTACGTGTGCTTCACCGATGGGCCATCCTGACATGGAATCATGGACCTGCAGTGAGTTGCCTAGCGTATGAGCCAATAGTTGGAAGCAAACATAAGGAATGAGCCAATCAGCATTAAAGGTGGGAGATGGAAAATATGGTAACAAACAAAAACATTAGAAAAGTAATGAGGTCAATTGTATTACATATGTAATCAACGTATGATATTAGATAAATAGTACAGTCAGTCAAGTCATTCCACTGCCTTCACAGGAAGCCACCACTTATGGACCTCAGTTTGTCCAGGGGGGAATTATCAAACTGTAAAAAGAAAGGTTGTTCCCCAAACTGTTTACCCCATACAGTAGGAAGTACATTATTGTCAAGAGTTCTTTTGTATGTTGCAGCTTTAAGGTTCACTTTTATTTTAACTGGGGCCTTAGCCAATGAAAAACAAAAACCAAATGATTTCTCCTCCACCAAACTTTGATAGTCTGCATGACTTTACACCATTTGAGCCGACACCCACATTGTTAAGCTCTTGACATGTAATTTTTACAGTGCAGAGCACAGCAGTGATGTTCCAACAGGTGCCATTTATGCAATGCACCATTTGAGCATACAGACCTGAAAGTCTGAGAGGCTTAATACTCTTGACTGAAATGCCAGACATTTCCACTTCACTGTCACTTGCTTACAGCTGACTAGAGCAGCTTTAGAGATTTGACCAACTGAAAGGATATGATGGTACCACTTGGAAAATCACTGACATATTCTGCTGGCAGCGTCTGTTTCTGGCCATTGCATTAATTATACACGTCAGCAATGAGCATGACTTAATTAGCCAATTACACCAGAAGGGGCGTCTGGATAATTTAACCATATAGTGCAAAAACAGAAAGTACATTCTGAATCATGCATCATCTTTTGATTATATGTTTAATCGTACCTTTAACTGATACACCAAGCCACCAATTGCTCCAAAAGAAATTCCTTGCACTTTGTTGTACTTATGTTTCATTGTGAACGCTGTATTTGCATAGCTATATGTCCCAGACAGGGCCATTGTTAGAGGTGAATGGACAGAAGAACTGAGTCTGTACTAGGGGTCGGCCAATAGTAAACTTATATATAATATAAAGAGCTATTCATGACTCTCAGGGGGCTAAAAAATATTTCAGCCTCTAAAATAGGCCTAACAACACCCCTGGTCCCATGCATATTACTATTCCGTTACAATTTCTATGAAATGCTTGACCCAGCGGAAGACACAAAAGTAGCATGTAGCTGAATCACGTGTGTGTCTTCTGTGTTTCAGTGGAGGCTGATCACCAGTTAATCCCAACTGGACCAATTAACATGATAGTGTTTCAAATAGGGCCAGCGGGAGGATGGAAGAGGGGCAGGGACACCTCTTTCATACTTCGGAGTTTGCAGGTCTTAGGTTTTTAACCCTGGGGAATCCAGACCACCTTATCAGTACAGGAAAAATATGTCCATTGGCTAAAATTGTCATACAGACCCAGTGAACTCAAAAACAGGTGTTTTGTGAAATGAACGCTTTCCGAGTCCATGGTACGAAATGTACCATATACGACCTGCTGGGCTGTTCATGCTGTTCCAACTTGTTAATTTCACCTATGAAATAAGGACAGAAAAGAAGAAAAAACAAATCTTTGCAACATTCTCATTTTCAAAATGCATTTATTGAGTTTTCCTTTTCATCATTCACCATGGGCTGGCAATAAAACACAGGCTTCAAACATGCCAACCCATCAAGAAACAGATCAAGTGAACAGACCTGCAAAAAGGTGTCCTACACACAGAAAGTTTACTTGTGGTGGGTTGCAAGGTCTGGTGCACCACCTGTATTCCCTGTTTTTGTCTGAGGCTGATGCTGAGCACATGGAACATCATCATCACAGTTGCCAGAGAAAAATTTAAAACATCCAAAACCTAGTTGCACATGTTCTACAACATCTAAACATTATAACTGGTGATGCAAAATTTCTGCCACTTACCTATTCACAGCTTGACAGGTGAATCTTTGCAGCATGTATAGCAACAACCTCAAAACACGGTGGGGGCCATATTTAATGTGGAAAAAATACTGGTTAATTCAGTCAGTAATAACTAAACGTCACTGTTACTGGGTCATATATGGTACAACGGGGTTATAAAGCAAAAACAAAAATTCTTAACTTTGATAAGTGGGTTGAATGTAAGGCAGAAATAAGAGGAAGGGTCACATATGACCCCGCGGGTTCCCCAGGGTTAAATTTTCTGTCTTTCTAGTTTTAGTTTGTAAATCGGAATTAACACCATCTATACATCACTAAGAAGATTTAAGATTAAAATTGCTCATATTTTTTTTCACTCTATGAGGAAGTAGCAAGGAGATGCATTATGGGCAATGGCGATTTCTTCCATTTACAAACCAATCAGATCACTTTAACTCATGAAGCTCAGACAAATGGGATACTTGTATGAGAGATACATTCTGGGATACCTGACATTGGCTGAACAGATAGGGTTGCTTCTTGCCAGCAGTCTGCTCGGGGTTAAGCCACTGCAGTGAGGAGGCCCTGGGGGACGTTTCATATGTCACCTCCACAATCACATGTTGCCCCCTTTGGATGACAGTAGACATAATAAAAGTTAAGTCAGCGGGATTAAAAAGAGAGGAAACTTCACTGTAAAATTAATATCCTTAACAATTCTCTTTATTCTAAAGCACTACCCAAAAACACCACTTCAAATAAACTAAATAATTCATATTAGGCACAAAAACTCTGAACGTCGATATAGAAATGAAAGCAATGTATCAATAGAAGCTGAGCATGTGCTGCCTGCCTGACTGAAAGTTCAGTGGAGAGGAGCACTTATTGGTCTTTACCGGAATACTTCCAAGGGCAGCTGAATCTCAAGAGGAGTCCCATTGAAGCTGTGCTTGGTACCCATACTGAAGCTGGCCACCTGACCATTGGCTATTACCTTGGTGATGGTGAGGTCTTTGGTATCGAGGGTCTTGTAGACAGACAGACACAGACAGACAAAGTAACAGGGGAAGTGAGAAACTTTACTGCATGTCAAAAGCAATTTTTTATTTTATTTCTTTTAATGAATGACAACAGCATGCACAATGTTGCAATGTACAAAACTCCAAGATAATGACAGAAAGAGAAGTAAGCCGAAGCCTGTAGAAAAAGCATTACCTAAGAGCCAGATAAGCAGGAAAGACCTCAAGTTCCTTTCCAGTCGCCCGTTTGGTTTTTGGTTGCTAAGGCTATACTTACACACAAAGCAACGCTCATTTGAACCAATTTATGAAGCATTTTACTTAAGTGTTGCTCAAGGGTACAACTGCAAATCTCTTCTGGAATTTCCCCATTCAGGCTCAGAGTTTCTGCACTGAACCACAATGCTATATCTCGCTCTTGCAGTCTGCACCATTGATGGCTGTAGATGGAACACTGTCAACTTCAGACTAAAAGTTTGTTCCCCAACACCTCAAATGCATCATGTGGAAAAAGCACCTGGTCCATTCCACAAGGATGAACATAAGGATGTTCCAAAAGGTGAAAGAAATCTTTCCAGTGCAAAGCATCCAGCAGCTGAGGGTGTTATACCATGAGGGAAGAATAAGTGAACAGTCACCACATTGGAATGACAAATAATATGATTGCATTATAATGAAATATATAAGGACTATTTTTTTACCATTTGAACTCAGACTTAGCATAAACACACAAAGACTTTTTTTCTGGGACAAACTAAAAGCACAGCTTTCTAAAACAAACACCAACACAACTGTAGAATTCTGTTGACCAAGATTTCAAAATATGGAGAAAATAATCCAAACATGTCTGTATTACATCATGTTTTCACACTGCATGATAGAAGCACTCAAATGTGGGGGTTCAAAGTGTGTATGTTGGTCATAACATCCTGTTTGTACCTTAAATACTAACACATGTTCCTTGTGGTAATTACTTTAGTATTGATTTAGTTAAATTGCTTCCTTATATATGATCAGAAATTCGTTTCATTATACCCGGTACTTTTGTTGACTTTGATAGTTTTGATAATCCTAAAACTGTATCCAGTTATCCAAAAATGTTTTGTGTTTAATTTCTTTATTGTTCTAACATATGCTTTGTATGATCATTTGTAAATTCACTAGGCCTACAAACCCAGTAGCAAAATCAGCAATGTTAATTGCAGTGTCCATTTACAGGACAGTGTTAAAATGGAAAAGAAACTTTCTACTTGAACTCTCTGACTATCAGACTATCAATATGCATGAAAAGCAGTGGCAGCTAGTAGTATTTTTTTTTTTTGGGGGGGGAGGGGGCACAGTGTTGGGAGAGAGACAAACCGAAGCAGCACTTCACAGCTAAGAAAAAGCAAAAAAAAAAGAAAACCACACACACACACACACACACAAAGGTTTGTAACTATATATTTATGAAGACTCTCCATTCATTCTATGGGGAAATCTCTAATCCCAACAACGCAATCATAACCTCTACCCAGCCCTAACCTTATCCATAAGCAACCAAGCAACCTGAAAATGGTACGCACAAAGTTAAAATAACAAGTTTTTATCACATTGTGGGGTACATTTCGTCCCCAAAATGCAATATAAACACAATACACATACACACATGATCATTTGTCAACTGATGAACTTGCAAATCGACAAAGATAGCACACACCGGTGGCCTGTACTATGAAGCGGGGTAACTGGCTTATCTGGGTAACTTTGCGAGTAACTACATGACGTAACTTCACGATTAAACCTGTACTACGAAAGTGGGTAGGGTTTAGTCGAGACATTACACTAAGCCTCAAAACTGCTCCGAGCAGTTTTTGTTCTTGGTTAAGTTAACGTTTCCGCGTAAGCCAGCCATATATGAGCACCGCCCCTCCCACTACAATTTCTCCGAAGACAATGCCGGCGTATCTGGATGATCCATACGACACTGGCGCGCGAATCATGAGGGGCATACAATCTGCATACAATGTATTAATTAATAACTGTTAGAGAGAAAGTTATTCTGAAAACCCAAGAGGTGTGCATTGTTCCCTGTTGTCCACTGATCAAAGCGCACTTCACTAGATGTGCCTGTCTTGTCTAGTTTTAACCCATTCATGTATTGTCCCATCACAGCTGAAAGAACCTGTAATATTAGCTAATAACACAATTTGGCACAAATCAGGAACACAATCAGTGTGCATCAATGTCTGTGTACTGCACATCACAATTCCGTCATTAAAAAACGCCCCACCTTACTTCCGTTAAAAGTTATTAAAACTAGAAAACTGAATATGGAATATAATTTAACCATGGTGACAGGTTCCTAGTAATTTTTTCACTACACATATGCTTCTGTTTTGTCCTGTTGTAAATCCATCCATCCATCCATTTTCCAAACCGCTTATCCTACTGGGTCGCGTGGGGTCCGGAGCCTATCCCGGAATCAATGGGCACGAGGCAGGGAACAACCCAGGATGTCGTCGTGGGGTTTCCTCCGGGTACTCCGGTTTCCCCCCACAGTCCAAAAACATGCCGAGGCTAATTGGAGTTGCTAAATTGCCCGTCGGTGTGCATGTGAGAGTGAACGGTGTGTGAGTGTGCCCTGTGATGGGCTGGCCCCCCATCCTGGGTTGTTCCCTGCCTCGTGCCCATTGATTCCGGGATAGGCTCCGGGCCCCCCGCGACCCAGTAGGATAAGCGGTTTGGAAAATGGATGGATGGATAGCCCTACCACTTGACATGATTTTATATTTCATCTTGACTTGCTGCCCACACACCTAAGGGCAATTTAGCAACTCCAATTAGTCTCAGCATGTGGGAGGAAACTGGAGTACTCAGAGTCTTGTCTTGTCAATTTGAACTGTTATGCTTGTGTCCTGTCTGCACTTATGATGTTTTGTCCTGCTCTGTGTTGCACCATTGTCCTGGAGGAACGTTATCTCATTTCACTATATACTGTGTGTATGGTTGAAATGACAATAAAAACCTACTTGACTTGACTTGAAACCCACAGAAGTGTGATGCAACAGAGCTAACCACTGCACCATCATGCCACCCCAGGCTGCAACCCATCTTCCATTTTACAGTTTTACTCGTTTGGCTCCCTATTAGTTTTTTTCTAAAACCCAGTTGACCATCACATTGTGACATGTATTACTCTCTTGGCTTCTTTGAGGAAAATAATGGCCAAGAAAAAGTAGAAAGGATTAAAGTGATGTTTTGGATGTTAGATGTCTTGGGAAACGCATGAAATATGGATGTTGTTTTGTATTAAATAACTACATAAAATATTGCTTATTTTTTATTTCCAAGCAAAGTAAAACTGAATGAGTGAATGAATATTAATACACAGTTACATGGACACAAACAAATGTTGTTTTGGAAAATAGATGGGTGTGAAAATTTCCTCATAGGGTGTGAACAATTACAGAGGGCCAGAGGAATTCATTGAACTTGTTTTGATATTGATTGGTTTTAAAATGAAAGAATTATTACAATTTCTCCAACTGTAATATTGATACACGGTTACAGGTTACATAGTGCTGGTGTTCTGGAAAATAGATGAGTGTGAAAATTTCCTGAAAGGGTGTGAACGATGAGAGAGGGCCAGAGGAACACAATGAATTTGATGTTGATTGGCTTAAAAATGAAGGAGGTACAGTCGAACCTCGTTACTACGTACCCCGGATACAACGTTTTCACCTTTTCAACGTACAGGTTTCTAATTCCCGTTTTTAGTCTATGTATTATTCCAATAGCAGCCATTGTTTACAGCGTACACCCTTACAGCGTAAACTTCGATACAACATCCAAATTTCTAGAGAAAATACGAAAACTAACCATCGTTACAACGTACAGTGCTCTCCCCGCCCACCACAACTTGTGTCGCTACATCTACCTGATCTTCGCCCGACAATGCACATGTGTCGATTGCGTTGCTTGGCGTTAAATGAGTTGCCTTGACCGATCGTCACTGGACAGCGTAGCAATGGCTTGTTAAGTGTTGTGTGCGTGTTCTTTGTTTATTAAACCTTGTGAAATACCGGTCATGCCGGTAATTGTGAATTCAGAATAATAATGGAAGTAAATGATTTTATGATTTAATTTGACCAATATTTCATTAATATTTTCAGGCCAAATGCCAATTTGGATGCGAATGTTTATTTTAAAAAACGATTTTGACCAGCCGTTGTGTATTTTCGTTGCCGTTTATCGCCGGCCGGCACTAAGTAATCGTGAGTAATTTAAGGAAAATTTCAAGGATCCAAATGAGCTTTGTCGAATTATTTAACAAGTAATAATGTGTTCGTTTGTTTTGTAGTCAATTTAAGGGTCTGTGCTATTAAAGTTTTATCATTTACATGGATATTTCGTGAGTTCTTTCATCCATCTTGCACTAAGTGGTTACAACGTTTTATGCTTATAACGTACATGTTTTTGATATCCCGTCTTGTACGTAGTAATGAGGTTCGACTGTATTACAATTTATCCAACAGCAATATTGATAGACGGTTATAAGACACACGCTGTACAAGTGGTGTTATGGTGATTGGCATTGCACTTTCAAGACGGTCCCTCAGTTTTGTGTGAGCAGAAGGACATTCCCGTCTTGATTTGTATTTTTTAATTCATATGGCTGGAGAATGTGGAGCTAACTAAAAATGTGAAATATTCTCCTCGTTTGACTTTACATGTGGAACCTAATCTGAAAAGAATTACCGCCATGATCCCGAAGATATTGCAGTTTATATGTCAGTAAAGGTAGCGAATATCGAACATAAAACTAACTTCACCGAGGTCTCCTACCTAGTTCGACACCGCGCATTCTACCAAATGTAAAATTTCTTTTTGGATACCTAAAGCGTCACACCAGTGTTACATTCCTGTTAAAACTTCCACTTCAATCCCAGTTCACACCGTACACGTCCATAACATTTTATTCACATGCATTTAATCGAATCCTTAAAATATGAAGTTTATATGCAATCATCATACAGTACCAAATCGTTAAAGCTTGGAAATGCACTTTGCACCACCTCCAAACCGATAGCTCGCTGGTGTTAAGGTAGTCTCTGGCCAACCAGGTAACCAGTTTTTTAAATATACATATCCTTTTCAACATCCCGACAATTTTTGTATCTTGCATTTTCAACTAACACATTTCCACAAAATTTCACATAATTCTATATAACAGTATCTGACTGTTAATATTTTTAGCAAGGATGCATCATTATTACTGTTTGATAATGTAGCCCACTTAAGGACAGCTAACGCAAAAAAGAACAAAAGTTTCTACTGTACCAAACAAGAAAGTTTGTCCTCCAGTACTTCTAAGGTAAGAGAGACCTTTCCTTTGATTACACGGCGTTCAAAATCAACGTGGAAAACCAGGTTCAAATGCTTGGTTGTGCATTTGGAGAAAGAAGCGAAGGAGCAGGGATCCATCGCTGGGGCCATGTCTTGCCGGCTGCTAACGAGCCACTTCAACCACTTCTGAGATGCTGCTTTTACAAATTTATCTAAGCGGCGACGCCCACCATGGTGCGTTATGGGTATTTTCGTTTTACGTGCAGTTCGAGAATAGTGAGCAAGATCATGCTTTATACTGTACAATGCCACATCCTTTCTCTGTAAATCTCTTTATTTTGTAATATTTACCAACTGTAGTAAAGTACTATCCTGAAGAATGTAAACCGGATGCTGACTAGAACTTGAGATTTATGCTGAGATAAAAGCATTTTTTCATTCGTTGCGCAAATAAAGTTTCGCTAATTACATAAACAAACTGCATGTATAACATAATATAGGTATACACAGTCAGCATTGTTAATGAAAAGTTCCTGAGTCGAAAAAAGGAATAAAGAATAATAATAACTGCCCAAAGCAACATGTAAGCAGACATTCTGCGAATGGACTGTAATCAAATGTGTTTACAGGGGCGTGGAGTTTCAATCCTCCACCCTATAAATCAGGGATGTCAAACTCCAGTACTGGAGGGCCAGAGCCCTGTGTAGCTTAGCTCATTCCCTGCTCCACCACAAGTGATTTATCTTGTGAGCTCTGTGGTAATTAGCACTAGGAGTTGAATCAGGTGTGTTAAATGAAGGTAAACCAAAAATTGTGAAGGGCTCTGGCCCTCCAGGACTGGAGTTTGACTCTCCTGCTATAAATAAACTTTTGCCTTTGTATTACTGTGTTCCTCCAATATTGAACATTCTCCAGCACCACTGCATGCTTATTGTCATACCTAGTGTAAGGAATCCACTTGCAGAGTCTCTGCAGTTTTAGCAGAGCGGTGCTTTATTGAACAGTAAAAATAATATAATGTAATACAGTGTAGACATACATTGGGTACTGAAAGGCAGCTCAAATACAAATTATGGACAGTTCTTCACCCCCTTATACTCCAAAAGACCCTCCCTAACAAGGTACTGTATGTAGGTGTTGTGAGTGAATTTGCATATAAATAGTGACCTCCTGGAGTGTGAGGATGGGACTGGACAGGGATGGGACTGGACAAGACGGAGATTTCCTGTGAGAGCAAATGGTAGCTCAGCCACTTATCTGGCCACTGTCAATTGAATTATCTTCTTTAGTACCCTAGTGGTGTCAAGTGGAACCCCCATTCTCTCCTTGACTTCCCCCATGATCATAAATTGCTAATACTGTCTGTATTCAAATGATGAACCAAGAACATTGGGGCATCTTTACTACTTTTCCTTACATAGGCAACACACTCAGAAACAGTGGCGGACTGGGACAATAATTCAGGCCGGGAATTTGACTCCACTCCCAGGCCACCTCTGCTGCTGCAGTCACCACCACCCTATTCATGTAATCTACTGGACTGATAAACTTGTAGGCTAACCCTATTATTGTAACAGGTAGACTACCAGATGCAATATAAATGAATAAAAAAATAACCCTTAACAACTCACTAGGAATACACCATTTATACTACCAAACCAATGACAAATAGAAAATTGGCTTTTTAAAAGAGATAATGAGACACATTCACATGTTGAAATATTTACATTTTATGTATTTCCAGTGCTCAACTCTAGTATATCAAATGTATCAGAAACACAAATAAACTTAACAAAACCTATGACAGCGTAAGTAACAGATAACAATGTTTACTCAATTATGGCATTATGTGGAACAGACCAGTAAGAGTAAACAGTAAGTAATTAGCACTACTAGTACACCAGTAGGCGGCGCAGTAGCTCACTGCTCTCTGCCATCTTGTCAATTATGTCATCTTTATCAAGTTCCATAAGAATCTCCTTCTCAGTTGCCATCAAAAGGAATGCTTCAGACTCAGGGAGGTTCTCAGACGGCTCTTCACTAACTTCAGGGTGGAGAAGGTCCTCTCACAGGCAACTTGAGTAATAGATAATGTGAGGAGGAACTTGTAGCCCAAACCAATGATGCGATAAGCATCAGTAAGCAGATTGTACTGAGACAGGAGGAGATAGCAGCATATTGGACAGTTTTTGCATGTGGAACAACTTCTGCTTACAAACTCCACACTTTCATTAGGAACCTCAGAGCCTTCCCCTGCTTCATCATTAGAGGCAGCACCCATAATGTTGTAGTTCTCCATTAGTGATTGTTTCAATCTTTCCCAGTGCTGTGCAAGGCTGATCAGTTCAGCCTGCAATGTCTCAAGACACTCAAGGCACGTTCATCAAATTGCAGTAGGCATTTGCTGAGCTCCTTCATGGCTGTCCCTGGAAGGCCTTTTTCTCTGATTTCAGGGAAGTTCCTAGGATCCATGCAGGAGACATCTGAACACAGCACTGCATTTTCTGCATAATGGCTATGAAAGCTTTCAATAACAGTGTCCAAGATCACATTGTGGATGTTGATTTTGTAGTCAGTGTCTGCATTAGCAATAGGCTCATCTTGTGCCAGCTCACCTGGTTGCCTCTTGTGTTTTCTAATTCTCTTCTCTGGGAGAGAAGTCTGAACTTCAGCCTCACTGTCCTCAAGCTTCTCCAGAATGCCATTGGCCCATTCAACAAAGTCATCTGCTGCCCTCATTACACCCTGAAAGTCCCGGGCACGCTTTCTCAAGCTCTCCTCTGTTCCTGTCACCAAGTGCTGTGCTGAAGCAATATCCATGCCACTTGTTTGTAAATATTTAGAGAGAGGGGTTGTCTGCTCAAAAATCCTGAGGAAAATCTCAGCTGTCAGTATGGTTTCATACTTTAGGAGAGCAGCCTTGTACCCTTGGGCCTTGTTTCGGATGACAGGTTTCATGGTCACATCCTTTTCAATTTTTTCCATAGTGATGACCAGATCTGTGTAAAGTGCATTGTCAGGCTTTGCAAACCTTCCAGATACTTTCCTCAAGACCTCATCTTTGGCCCACCAGCGCGTTTCACCAATTACACCAAGCCGTCTGTGTCTCTTGTCCTCACTGTTTTCCTCCCATAGCTTCATGCGCTTGTACGAATCACGAATGAACACTGCAATGTCATTCAGTAGTGAGAAAAGGGACTCACTTGCCACAACAACCCCTGTAGTGTCAGCTAGAACAAAGTTGAGGACATGTGAGTAACACCATATGTGTACTTGGTTAGGTGATACTCCTGTGAGCAATGCAGAGAAAACTTTGTATTGTCCCTGCATGTTTGCAGCTCCGTCTGTTGCATTACCAATGCACTTTTTGATGTCTATGTCCATCTTCTCTAAAGTCTGTTTCACAAGCTCCACAAAGTACTGTCCAGTTGATGACTCACAGTCAATGACTGCAATGAGTTTCTCGTGGACAACATCAGTAACATATCGCAGAACTACTGCACACTGGTCTTTGGATGTTAAATCCTGTGTTGTGTCAATTTGTATTGAGAACATCCCTGCCTTTCTCACTTCAACAGCAATTGTCTGTTGAATCATATTTCTTATTAATTCAACTACTTTATTTACTGTTGTTTTGGACATCAAAGTTACCATGGACCCTCTTCCTTTAGTTCTCACCTGCTTCTTTTTCTTCTCAATACAATCACTAACATGTTCCTGTAGGCAGACATCATACTTGCTCAGCAAAAGTATGAGCTCAAGAAAGTTACCATGATTGATAGCCGTGTTTTCAAGGTCATTTGTAGCTTCATGACTGTGCCCTCTGTAGCTTAGCCCACATTTACCAATAACTTTCACTACATCAATCACACGTTCCAAGACCTGCCTTCTCTTTCTAACCTGGTCTCGATGGACGGTCATTTGCTTATCAGTCAGAAGGGTATGGATATCTGCTTTGTTGACTCTAAGAAAAAAGGCTTCAGCACTTTCTCTATGGATACTGCTTCTCTCATGTTCCTGTACTCTCTGATGGGCATGTTTCCAGGCCTGCATACCTCCTTTGACAAATGCACTGTCCATGCCTAAAGGTTTTGCAAATGCAAGACATACTGAGCAGAATAGGGAGTGATTACTTTCATTGTATGTCAGCCATTTTCTGTTTGTGCCATCTTTTGAATGGAATACATCAGGAATGGCTCTTTCAGATGTTTGAATTGGGTGATACTTAAAAAAAAAATCTAAATCCTTAGACTGTGGACGGGCAAAATAATCAAAAGAGATATCAAGGCTTTCACTGTCTCCTTCATCTTTCCCTGAATCCTTCTCTCTCTCACTCTGCACATCTAGTTGCTCTGCAATATGAAATACGCGTGTTCAATAATCTGTATTTATAATTGTGCAGCCATCAGTTGTATGTCCCCAAAATAACAGTCCTACTACTGATCTTATAAATCATAAAAAGCACATGTTGTTTAAAAAGTATAGCCTGCTGCCTGCATGTTTAGTTTTGCTTATCTTAAACTTTACCTGAAGGTTCCTGCTCTGACTCAAACGCTGAACTGTCCACCACCTCTAGCTCAACAGCCGGAGCATTTGCAGCACTAGTGCTACTGCTGCTTCCTTCGTCACCTTTTCAAAATAAATAAATAAACAAACAAACATTGTAGGCTACATATTGTAGACTAGAAATGAAAAATCAAAATAACTAATACAGTATTCTTTTCCATACCATCTACTTGATTTATTTATTATTTAAAACAATTTGACCCACTAACACTATTCTGTCTACTTTTTATTCATTTTTATTTATTATATAAAAAATATGCTACATGTAGACTAAACGAAACTTGACACAGCACAGCAGCACTTACATATTGTTGCTCGTTTGTTGGTTTAATTTTATCTATTGTGATTATCTAAGTGATTTGGATGAAAGTGTTCGTCTGCCAAATTATTATAAATATAATGTACATGTAATCTTGACCGACCTGTTCCCTTACTGGCGAACATGGCTGGGATTTTGCAGCAGCTTGCTGCGTCTGCGGCCAGGGCTTTTTTCCTTTTTATACGCTCCCTCTCTGCTCCTCCTTTGCGTTTACGCTCCATTTTGTGATGCCCGGCCCGTCCGCTCCTCGTGTGTGCCACGCCCCCTGATTACCCACGTGTTCTTTCCCGATTGTACCCAGCTGTGTCTAGTTACTTTGATTAGTCCTGTGTATTTTAAGTCCTGGTCTCCCCAGTTTCCCTTGTCCGTCATTGATGTTACGTGATGTCAGTCAGCGTGAGATGTTCCCTGCACCTTGTTCGCATAATAAATCCCCGTTCACCCTGCTTACGCCTGCTCGCCTGCCCGCTCGCCTGCCAGCGCATTCGCCCGCTTCCCGGGCAATCGTGACACATTTTTTGAACGATTTAGTCAGATATACCCTGTCTCTGGATATAGCCAGATATTAGGCAGTGCGTCGCTGATGTTGGGTCATGTGGGAGTGTAATTTTCCCTCCGCCATTGCCTGATTCGTAGATTGAGAGATCCGTCAATTAATTCGTAGTTGCACACCAGCCTATCACATGCCAGGCTGATCGTCTGCACAGCGGCAGCCGGCAGGCCAGAACGACCGTCAGGCCACCGGGAAATGTCCCGGTGCTCCCGATGGCCAGTCCGCCCCTGCTCAGAAACACAGAGAACTAGCGACGTTAATGACCAGACTCAGGAAAGACTAACAGGGAAGTAGTGAAATACTTTGAATCATTAGATAGGACTAGAGACAGCTAGTAACCAGGAGGATTCCACACAAGGTAAACGAGGGGGGTCGGTACGATCAGGGTGTGACAGATCCCCCTCCCCAAAGGTTCGCACACCAGGCACACCCAACAGGACCAGGGGGGTCGAACCAGACACGACGCAGGACCCAGAGACAGACTGGGCAACACCACCTAGAAGGTGACAAGAACAAGAACATCAACAGGGCAATGGGAACAGCATCGACACGCAGAACAGGCACAAAGATAGCAACCACAACACCAACCAACAAACCATGAGGAATGCAGACACATACAAGGGCACCAAAGCCACGGAAACACTGGACCCGAGGGAACCAAAGCAAAAGGGGGAACACAACCAGGGGACAGACCAATAGGAGGGGCAAACCCACCAGGAGGCACAAAACCAGGGGAAACCACCGACGGGAAACAGCTAGGGGGCAGAAAATCAAAAGGGGCAAAACCAGGGGGCAAAGAAGCAAAGAGCTGGGGGAGCCAGGGAGTTGGAGGGACCCCAAGCAGGCGCGAGGCAGGAGCAGGTATAACCACCGACGATCAGGAGGCAGGAGCTGGAGGGACCACCAGTGACCATGAGGCAGGAGCCAGAGGGACCACCGGAGGAGTCAAGGAGGGAGTTGGAGGGACCACAGGCTGGCTTTATTGCACTTGTACCAGTCACACACACAACACACTCGCCCTGCCAACCGTGCCCATCGCTCAACTTACTCCTATGCATGGTGGGCACACATGCTATAAACAATAAAACACTACAAATTAAACACTACATGTGACATTACAGTACAACACAAGACATTACAGTGCATAACGATCACAGCAAACTATTTACAGCCTAAACTGCTGCGCTGCCTCCTGTCCCTCCAGCGCTACACTGCGACTCTTAACTGTCCCAGAAGCTCTACACAGTCCTGAAGACACTCTCTGCAGTGGCAACTCCTCTGCGGCTGCAGGCCTCCAACTCCCCCATTGTCCAGATAAGTCCCTGCAGCCAGGGTACTCACCACCGGCCCTGGCGATGGCTGCTCCAAGTGGGCTAGAGGCTGGTATGGAGCAAGACCATTGATGGCGCATCACTACAGTCCTGCGCCACTCTGGCAACCACACCCAGTAAATCACATCAGAGATTCACTCCAGGACCTCCCCTTGAATCTTCCAGCGGCTGTCGAGGTTGGGTGACCGCCCCTTCTTCCTGATGTAGCAGTATACCCAAACAGGGTCCTTGGGCTGGAAGGCCTGTCCTCAGCAGTGGACGTCATATGCTCTCTTCTGCCCAACCGTAGACACGTCCTGATGATCCCTGGGCAGCCCCGTCTGCACATAGTCCCCGAGCTGTACATCAGCTCCTCTGGGGTCCACAGTATGGAAAATTATTTAGCACTATAAAACGTAGAATATAATCATTATGATATTATTAGAAAAGCATAACAAATACCCATGATGTAATCATTACAATGTAAACATTATAATGTAATCAAGACAATGTAATCAATTGAGTATATATTTGCACCTTTTGTTAGCCTGAGTTTCTGTTAGTTACATTATGTTAGCCCTAAATGTATGAATATCCACCTTTATTAGTGTTATACCTTATCACTATGTTGAAGGACAAATATAATATCAACCCTCTAATTAGACAATGTGCAACAAGAAGAGGTTGCCAAGGTTTGCTACTGAAGGAAGTTCACCAAAAGTACACGGCTGAGTATTTTTAAAAAACCAAGCAGAGATGGTCGCGCCACCATTATGTTCGGTCGAGGGACCAAACAATAAAAGAAATGACTGACAAACTTATCAACTAGGGGTGTGGATTAAGGGAAAAAACGATTGCGAATAGCTGAAGGAATGATGATGCTCAAGTGGCGAGATATTGTTAAATGATAAGTACTTATATAAAAATGTATGTAAAACAGTATTGGACATACTCTAAGTATTGGTTGTAACTTCATTGTTGCAATAAAGCCTGAATTTGGATCTACACAAGCGGCATCAGACTTCTGATTTGGCGAGGAAGGAGAAAAAACCACGACATAAATTGGCGTCATGAACAGGATCGAAGATGAGACCTGGGGAGGCGACCACCTGGCGGAGAATTCCCTGGTGATAGAAATCCATAAAGGAAGGGTCCCGTGTGGATATTCCCTCAGAGATAAGCGCCTTGAAGAAGGGGACAGTTTACCCTGAGGGTTTGGGACACTGCTTCAAGGCACAGAGGCCTTGCAGGGTTAATAGTGATTTAAAGGTATTGCCCTGAGAGAGGGCCATTGTTTGTGATGTAGGTTTTTCAGTCAGTTTGAGTCAGAGACATCGCCCTAAAAAAGGGAGGTCTCCTTGTTTTGATAAAGTAAAGGTTGGGTTGCCCTAAGGGAGGGGCCCATGTGTTTTAAGTTGTGGGGAAAAGTGCTGTTACGTCGTGATGCAAAGATATTGTTAAGTTGCAAAGGAATTGTTTTAAGCAAAGGTTATGTTGTGTTGCAAATAAAAATATTGGTAAAGTAATAAGGCCAGAGAGAGCCTAAGCAATAAAAGTTGTGGGGATTTTAAAGGTCTGCTGGATCAGACTGGTTTTGTTGTGCAGAAGTGGGGAAAATGGTCGTATATGCAAATTTGGGCTGAATCAGAGGAAAAGCACATATATTTTTGACGGATAAGTTGAGTGTTAAGGTGTATAAAGCAGAAATAAGTACCCTAGAGGTAAGAAAGCTTAAGAGACTAAAATTAGAAGGGATTAATCTAGCAGGGGGACTGGATAGAGCATTTGTGCATTTCTATAGAAAGTCATTAACAGTAATGGAAGGGCGGGTAGGTGAGTTTAGAACTTTGACAAATCTTAAAATAATGTTTTTGAATGGAATGGTGTGATTAGAAGATACTATAGAATAGAATATAGAGACTAAGTCTAGAGATTAAGGGTATTAGAAGACATTTTTGCGAGAGAACAACCTTACGTAAACAAGAGGTTTTTGTGACCTCTCATGGAATTAGGAAGTTTAGCCAAGAAAGCGTAAGGGGGTTTGTGTGCACAGTGGACAGACAGACGTAAATCAGGCTGATAAAAAAATGAATAAATAACACAGGAGTAGTCTTTGAGGATTTGGCAGAAGGGGGGCTTCAGTATATGAGTCCTAATGGATAATTGGGTGCAATTTTAGGAGTAAGTAGAAAACAAATGATTTAGAGGTAGTGACATGTCAAGGTGAAATAGGTACAGACAGGGAGAGAATTCAAATTAAGAAAAAGAAAGGAAAAGAATAGAACACAGGTTGGCTGTGAGGAAATTTGTTAATTTTTATACCAGACAGGAAAACAGTCCAAGTGACAGTAGGGTGCAGGAAAGCAGTAAAATGAAGGGCCCAGTAAAGGCAGCAGACACACCAGTACAGCAGTTGGGGAGGGAGCACCCCCTGCTCCCTAAAAAGTGGGAGAATAGAACAAAGGCCCTGGTAACTAAGTGGCCTAAAGGGGGCACATGGGATGTAGCAGTGTGTGAGGAGATGGAGACTCTGATAAAGTATCATAAGGCTAATAAGAACACAGAAAGGGGTAAAAAGAAACGAAATAAGGAACTGGAGGTTTTGAGGTTATTTAAAGCAAAGGGAGAGGCCTGGAGAAGGGATCAGAAAGCGATGAGGAAGGCACTAAATGAGAAGCAGAGGGGAGAGAATGAAATGAGGTAGGTAGAAATATGGCCGCCGTCTTATCAAACTCAGTACCCATTAGTGGAAGCCCCCCCTCCTTCATACCAGGGTCACTTTCCAATAATAGAGGGGAAGGTAGCATTCAGAGGTGAGGTGACACAGAAGTTGTTTAGATGGATGTGGCAGGCCGTGATGGAAGGACTGCGAGGGTGTGAGCTAATAACAGAAGGCCAGGTATGTGGGTCTGAGAAAAAGTGGGGTACGGAGTAAGTGGTAGAGATGCAGAAGGGCTGATGCACCTGCTGGACACCCCTAACCCTGCATCTAAAGGATGGAGTCAGTTTCAGGAGAAGGAGACAGACACGGAGAGTGAGGAAGGAGTAGAGGAGGACAAGGTAGACCATAGAATATGGAGGCTGTAAGGGTCCCCACCAGGTACACTCCGATGCTTCCGTTGATGGTGAAAGGAGCACAGACACAGTATGTGCAGTTGGCAGGACAGGATCTGGAGGGCCTGCTTCTCAGACTCCCAGTCCTGGCAGAAGGGGCCGGAAAGTGGATAAAAGCATTTGAGGGGAAAACTGTGGGTCGGCTCCTGGCGATAGGGGACATAAAGGCAGTTATGGCTCGCGCTTGGGGGGTGGACGCAATGGAGAGACTGCTGCGAAGCAGTGGCCTGGGAGCGGCGACAAGGACTCCTGTGAATGATGCATGTTACTTTAACAGTTACCGTATTCAGAGGTCTGTACCGTTGCACCCAATTATCCATTAGAACTCATATACTGAAGGCCCCCTTCTGCCAAATCCTGTGTTATTTATTTATTTATTTTTTATCAGCCTGATTTACATTTGTCTGTTCACTGTGCACACAAACCTCCTTACGCCTACTTGGCTAAACTTCTTAATTCCATGAGAGGTCACAAAAACCATTTAATACCCTTAATCTCTAGAGTTAGTCTCTATATTCTATTCTATAGTATCTTCCAATGTGCATACCTGCAGAATCCGGCATTCAGAGATCTGTACCGGAGGGCACTGCAGAACGCGCTCCCTGAGCCAGTGAGAAGCAGGCTAAGGCAAGTTGTGGGACTCATTACTATGCCTGAGGAGCAGTACCATGAGCAGCTGATTCACGCTATTGACATGTACAGAGAGGAGGGGGACTCTGCTGAAGAGCATGAGAGGGAGCTTACAAAGAAATTGAATCAGATGCAGCTGGAGGAGCTGAAGAAAAAAGTCCAGGCACCAATGGTCTCTCCGGATCCAAGCCCCTGGGGGCAGCCTGCGGACAGCCGACAGTCTCCTGTCACTGGGGGCCCCCAAGACAATAATTGACCTCCGGTCCCTTACTGGAACAGAGAAAGTAGATATGATAGGTGGGGAAGTGACCAGAGAGCACCTAATTTCCCACAAATCAGGCGATCCCAGTCTCTGGGGAGACTGGGGAACAGGCCACCCCAGCCGGTATGCTGGAACTGCAATCAGCCCTGCCATACCTATAGAGTCTGCCAGAGTCCACCCTTTCAGCAGGTGAGCCCGAGAAGTCCTGTGGGCCCGGTTGATCCAGGAGGCCAAATAGAGGCAGGGGTGGCAATCTGCAGTTGCAGAATAAAAAACCGCAGGGCCCGATCAACCAGTGGGCCCAGGGACATTTATTCTAGGGGTGCCCAGAGAATCCTAAAGGGGGACCTCAGATGCCAATGTTGAATAAGGGGTCTGAGGCTGAGCCGATGCTGCAGGTTCAAATAAATGGCAAAGTAATACCAATGATGATAGACACTGGAGCTACCTACACTTTTGTAGGACCAAAAGATGCCAGTCATATCCCCCGGTCCGCTGAGAAGATCAGGACCATAGGATTCTCAGGACAAGGGCAGTATTTTTCTAAATCTGCTCTAGTGAAGATTAAGATAGGGGAAAAATGTAAATATGCCCATACTAATATCAGAGCACATCCCAGTGAATTTGTTAAGTAGAGATGCTTAACAGATGTGTCAGCTGCAGATAGACATAAAATGTACAGAGGAGGTTGTAGAGGTGCTCAGTGGTCAGTACAGCCTTCTGCAACAATATTTGTAGTTCAGTAGGGGGCAGTATAGCTTATATGGGGTAGAAGATGTTACTTCAAAGGTTTGGGAAGTTCTAGAACAGTGGGGCCCATTTATACAGGAACAATATAGCAATAGGCTAAACTGGACACTGGACAAACATACTTGTTTTTTGCGACGGGGAGAGTTCACTGATCCTAGACTGAAAGATAAGTGGGATCAACTGATAGATTCACTGCCCAGCCGAGAGAAAGATAGGATGTGCATGATAGCAGATGGGATAATATTAGGCCCTGAGGGAGTAGCCATTCAGATACGGAAAACGGGAATAGTGGGAGAATGGTACAACATACCAGACCCACATATAGCAGTGGCTTTTAATAAGTCCATGTTCGATCTGGGGGACATGATGGGAAGAGCAAAGCAAGTGGTTTGGGTGCTGACAGAATGTGAAGGAATGCAGGCAGTGGCAGGAGGGAAGTTGTTAAGGATTCAGTGGAGTGCAGAGATTGTAGATGATTTGAAGTTTGATAACAGAGGTTCGTGGCTGTGGAGCATGGTAGGGGTGTAGTGTAATGTAACAGAAAGTGCCAAGGAATGTTGGCAGGAAGTGCCTCAGGAGGTGTGGACCGCCCATGATATGGATGTAGGCCTGCAAAGACAGGTAACCCAGGAATAAGGAAGATGATGGAAGGGTTACCGCAGGTAGAGGGGGAGGTACTTATCACCAAAACCTGTGACACCTCCTGCCTGTCCCAAAGGCAGGAGGCAAGGTGTGGTGGTTGGTTTATGAATTGTGTGCAGCGAAGTGGTTAGTGGAGGATCAATAAGCGGAAGATCCCAATCCTCACACCCTGCTAACAAATGTGCCGCCTAGTGCAAAGTGGTACATAGATGTGGATTTGTAGTTGGCATTCTTGAGTGTGTTCCTAACATAACAGTCACAGCTTCTGTTTGCTTTCACCTACAGGGGTCAGCAATATACTTACATGAGGATGCCACTGGGATTTAAGCACTCACTGCATGTGTTTAATCAGGTGCTTTGGGCAGATTTGGATGGGTTAAATTTAAGAAGCACAGTGATAGACTATGTGGGTGATTTGCTCTGTGTTATATACACAGGCACTAAAGCTGCCGTTGCTGAAGGTCTTAGTGAAAGGGGGGCTTGAGGTGCCCAAAGCTAAGCTGCAATACTGATAAGAACAGGCTGCATACAGTACTTGGGCTATGAGTTCAGGCACGGGAGGGGACCCTTCTGAGGCCTCTCTGTGGAAATAAAGGGCGATGCTGAGGACTCTGATGGTCTGTTTCACAACCATGCTGGATTTTTGGTTGTGTCTCCGTTGTGTGGTCGACACCTTGATCATGAATGCGCATGGTCTTCACCATTGTGCAAGGCGGGAGTGCTACAGAAGAGAAAAAAAAGAAAAGAAAAACAAAGTTTATGAGTTGAAGTCGTACATTCAAGCAGGAAAAGGGGAAAGCACAGACGGCAAAGGAAGACACCGAGGAGGACAAGCCAGTCAGCTCCCCAGAAGACAGAATACGCCTCCGAGTGTTAAATCACAGGTGTTACAGGATGAGATGGCAAGAGATGCAGGTCAACATGCAAGAATGTTTGACTGGTGGTATAATATGTGGGGAAGTTGGCAGCGATTTGCCCACAGGACCAGGGGAAGGTGGGTATCCCAATTGCACTGCTGTTTGAGTACAAGGAATGCCAGCTGTGCATCTAGGGTACAGTGGAACCACTCCACCAGCCTGTCGCTCTGAGGATGAAGGGGGGTGGGTGGGTCTTCGCAGTCCACAGCCGCTGGCAGACCTTGCCGAACACCAGTGCCGTGAAGTTTGGTAAATGGACTGCATTTATATAGCACTTTTCTACTCCTAAGAGTACTCAAAGCTCTTTACATTTCATGCCTCACATTCACCCATTCATACACTCATTCACACACCAGTGGAGGAGGCTGCCATGCAAGGCGCCAACCTGCTCACTAGAAGCAATTTGGGGTTCAGTGTCTTGCTCAAGAACACTTTGATGGGGTCAGGAGGAACCAGGGCTCAAACCTGCAACCCTCCAGTTGCCGAACAATAGCACTACCTCCTGCGCCACCATCTTCACCATTTCTCCCCTGATCAATGGTCAGAGGCCCTAAACTTGCAAAATATCTCCTCAGGCAGTTTAATTGCTATGGTAGTGGCGCTCTGATTCGGGAACTGCATACACCGCGGACCACTTCATAAAATAATCCATGGCTACAAGTATGTAGCAGTTCCCAGCCTTAATGCAGGGGAAGGGACTTAGAACATCCACCTCCACATGCTTCGTGGGGGCGGCCACCAGATATGACTGTAGGGGAGCCCGGGACTGCCATCCTTCCAAGCCGAGCATGCGTTCCAACAGTGCATGGGTAGATCAGTGTCCTGCCGGTACTAGGTTAATAGAATCACTGCCTCAGATTTTTTTCTTAGCGTCTTTTTCACCCAGATGTGCCCAGCCCTGATGGCCCCATGTATCGACCTTAACATGGCAGGAACCAGTTCCCATTAGGTCATGCAGTAGTTGCGCTTCTCTTAGGTAAGTGTCCGACTGAAGTATGCAACCACGCACTCCTCTTTGGGTCCTGCCTGAAGTAGCACAGTATCCAGACCCTTGTTGCTAGCGTCTGTGTCCAAGATGAAAGAAAGGTATGCTAACACAGAGGCATTGGCGAGCGCTGCATGAAGCTGGTTAAAAGCTGCAGCACAGGCTTCCAAACACATGAAACCGCGTCCCTTCTCTGCAACATGGTGCAGTAGTTTTGCAATGCTGCCAAAGTCTATAGCAAAGCACCAACAGAAGGACACCAGTCCCAAGAAGCAGCATCGCTCTGTCACATTGCATGGGATTGGCCAGCCTCACACCGCTACTATCTCTCTTTTTCTTTGCTCCGCCGCTTGTTGGTTTCCCAGGGGCAGTCTGTGTTGGTGCAGGCAAATGGGCGGGGCATCCCCCATTTCATTGCGAAGGTGCACCAGGGAAGTGGGTCAGCAATCCACGTTCCTGGCAGCAAAGATATCATGGAACGAGCCCAGTAGAGCTTTGAGCTTGTCCTGTTGCTCCGCCGTCAGGTTCTGGCTGCTACGCTGCCACATTTCCTATACACCCCCACTGGGACCTGAGCAAGGTGCTGGAGTGGGGCAGTCGCGGGCAAAGTGGCCGACCTCAATGCAACGGTAACAAGGAGCAGTGGCTGTCGGGCAACTTCTCCAGCGTGGTTCTGTGTGAGTCGCATGCACAGTCTGTCCTACTTTGGTGTTGGAGTCCCCAGGCACACAGGTGCTGGTTCAGCATTGGGTGGCTGGCGATCAGCATTATGCTGCAGGTGGGATCAGGATTGCTTTGGCCCACTCCATGACCTTCGTGAGCATGACAGGTGCCCACAGTTGGATGTGTTGACATAACCACTCTGGTGTTAGAGCCTTAAGAAAGGCTTGGAGAGCCAGTGCTTGCTGTGCATCCCCAGGGAACTGTGGGAGGATCCTCCTTGCAAGGATGTGGAAGTCTGCTGCAAGCACCTCCAGGGTTTTACTGTCCCGCCTTCACCGGTTCGCCAGTTCTTCCCACTCCGCCTCCACTGACCTCCAGCACCTCAGTGGTGAATTTTGCTGCTCGTAAGGGCCCAAGCTGAGGACAGCCTGGAGCGCTTCCAGCGCCAGTGCCAGGTGCAATGTCATTTCCTCATCATGCCAGGCATTGTGCCGGGCTACCAGGTGCACCTGGAAGAGGTAGGTCTCCAGGGGTTCCTTCCCAGCATAGCACATGAGCATTACGTCTGCCTTGTCTCCAACTCTCTCAGGTACTGGTGCACTCAGCAGGGGGGCTTCTGCTTGCTCTGCCCGGTTGGGGCGTGGGCAGGTTGTGCTGGATCCATTGTGTAGCCTCAAGAAGATGCATTGCTCGGTTCTCGGGGTTCCCATTCCGGAGACCGATTATCCCTGCTACTCTAGGAAATCATTGAGTAATTGTACAAAGTGGTTGTAACCTTCCTACAATCCTACTTCCAACATTATTGTAAAGGTAGCTATGCTGCTCTGCTTGTTGTCCAGAAATGACACTCAGACAGATCCGGGTTCTACCACAGGCTGGCTTTTACCAGTCACACTCACAACATACTCGCGCTGCCCACCGTGCCCATCGCCCCGCTTACTCCTACCATGCATAGTGGACACACACACTATAAACAACAATAAACATTAAAGACTATACACAACATTGCAGTACAATACAAACCATTACAGTGCATAGTGATCACAGCAAACTATTTACATTGTTGGCACCATCCCAAACTACCACACTGCCCCATGGTCCCACCAGTGATACACAATAATTTCTTCCTGACCCTACACTTATGGATGTTGAGATAAGTGTTCATTTGTGAGGGTGGAACATTGGTTATTCATGTTGTTCATGACAGACTTGATCTTGGTCACAGTACTTGCATGGCAGCCTCCGCCACTGGTGTGTGAATGAGTGAAATAATCTCTCTTCCACCATCCACTGATGTAATACTGTAAAGATGTCTGAAAAATCCAGCATACAGTATACAATTGTCATGCCCCAGTCATCCTGATCCCCCTGTATGCCACACCACCCTCTGTACCTTGTGTGGAATCCCCGTGTTCCCAGAATGACTAGACTCGAAAAAAAGATCCCTCTTCTGACCGAGGAGGACTACCTTGGTCTAGCCAATGAGGTGACTTGCTGTGGCAGCCTGATGTCCAAGAGGACCCAGCAGCTAGAGCCCTTGGTGTCCAATCAAGGGAAATCCTGTGCTTTCCCCCTCTGAGAACCCACACCTCGCAGAGGAGGTGCGGCGGAACCTGGCGCAGCTCAGGGGCAATGATATGACGGGTGTACCTGGACTGTGGATTCCCATCATTCGGGCAGCCCAAACCTTCTGCTACTTCCGCTTCGCCTGCGCCCAAGGCTCGTCTCCCCACCACTTTACCTACGCCCGTTACAAAGGTGCACTCCCTGGTCGCGCCCACACCCGAGGCGGAGGCGCACTCCCAAGTTCCTGCTCCTGTTCCCGTCATTCCTGCTCCAGACCCCGTGGTTCCTGCTCTAGTTCCTGCTCCAGCTCTCTTTGTATTGTCAAAGGAAGAGGAGGAGCTAGAGTGGGATCCATTGGGGCTTACCCTGAGACCTTCCCAGGGGTCCATCCTGTTCTTGCCACGTGGTCACAGGGGGTCCCTCCGGCTCTCTGGTTCCCCTGCCCTTTGCCACTTTGCCACCTGTGTTTGCTCCCCGCCCATCTGGTCCACCTTTGTTCCCTCCCAATCCTTTCACTCCCCCGGTCGGTATGCCCCCTATTGGTTTGGTTCCTCCTGTGGGTTTCTCCCCTGGTTTTGTGCCCCCATGGTGGGTTTGTCCCTCCTGTTGGTTTGTCTCCTGGTTGTGGTTTCCTCCATTCCTGTGTTTCCATCTTTGGTGCCCTTTTGTGTGTCTGCGTTCCCCGTGGTTTGTTAGCTGTTGTCCAGGTTGCTGTCTTTGTGCCTGTTCTGTGTGTCAGTGCTGTTCCCGTTGCCCCATTGATGTTTCTTGCTTTTGTTTCCCCAGGTGCTATTGTGCTGTTGTGCCCTGAGTCCCGTCATGTCCCCGGTTTGGTCCCTTCGGTCCCTTTAGGCGCACCCGGAGTATGCGCCTTTTGGGGGGGGGGGGGGGTGTGCTGTTATACCCCAATAATCCTGATCCTCCCACACCCCCCTCTCTACCTCGTGTGTAATCCCTGTGTTCCGAGCTGTTTAGAGTCATGTTGATTACTGTGGTGTGTATTTAAATCTGCGTCAGAGTATGTTTCCCTAGTCTGGTCATTTACATCATTCAGTATTCCTGAGTGTTTTTGCCCCTAATAAATCCTGTGTTTCCCCCGATTCCTTGAACTCCTGCCCTTCCTTTCCAGCTCTACACCCTGCACGTCCAGACAGCAATATTTACATCAGCTAAATGACAAAATATAAACATTAGGCAGCTGGACTATACTGTTTTTATGACGATAACGCTGTTCAAAATTTAATTTTTATTTGCTTATGGTAACTAGTGAATATTATGTTGTTTCCGACTCTTACATCTGAGGCATTTCACCCAAAGAATATGATGGATCCTAAAATCATCAAGAACAAGCTAGTCATACAGGTAAGCCCATTATGAAAAGAAAAGGCAGGACAAGTTTCAAGTGAAGAACAACGGACAGGACAGGGCGCGGTAGGATAGACAGGGTCAACAACAGGGTAGGATGACACAGGGAAAGGCCCTACAGGACAAATAGATGGGAACTCATCCGGGGCACTGAAAAAACACAAGACAGACTTAATAACATGGAATAGAACACACCAAACACCAGGACAGGGCTGACAGGTGAAGGGACATCAAGGACAGGGACAAAAACATAGGAATGTGCCGCAAGGGAAACAGGTCAGTACATATCAGGTGGGATGGCAAAGGGAGAAGAACTGAGGTGTGACTACTGAAGCAAGGTGGTGATCTTGAGCTGTGGGTCCTCCTTAGTCCCTTCCCAGGTGAGGTGGAATCCGTTCAGGTTACTGAACCAGAGGGCCGTGGAGGGCCAGCGGGTTCAGAGGGCACCAAGGCATTAGCAGTGCTAGAAAGCACCGAGGGATCTGCAGGACGGTAACAGAGACAGGAATGGGATCAGGAGGGTGTTACAGTTACCCTTCACCGAACCGTAACTAGGGAGGTATCCAGGCGGACATCTTGATGCAGATCTAGGTCCGAGCAGTAGGCTCAAACAGCATGTCTCGTCTACCTCTCTTGGAAACAGAGACCAAGTCAGCCCCTCTTCTGGACTCTGGACTGAGGCTTATGACCAGGTTGGCACAACCATTGGCCTGAAATGGCCTTAAGTTCCTCCCAGACCAGTATTTCCCAGGTCTGCCACTGACGATGTTACCCTGCATTGTCCATTCCCAACCTTCCTGTGTTACTGCTTATTTTCTTTTAGTGTTTCTTCAGTAAAATTCCTTTTGTTTCAAAACTCACCTGCTCCTGCTTCCTCCATTCCCTCAGATACGACAGAATAACAGCTCTCTGTAAAATGGCAAGCAGTTAACGGGAGCCTTTTGTGCTCCACGTCTCCATGGGAGCATTATCCCTCATGACTAGACTCCTACTTCCATCAGAACCTCTGGTTTACATGCACTGCCTGCCTGCCAAGTACTACATTGGCCTCCTCCACGGACACCTATTTTTCAGTTTCAATCCCACAGTGTGGCAAATTCCCAAGACAAGCGCACTTTTTCTGAGAGTAAAGGAGATGCTGGCCGGACTCAGACAGGGATCAGACAGGCGGAGCGGGCTGGACATAACAGTGCCCAACTCCCCCACCCCCTAAAAGGCACATCCTCCGGACATACAGGGAGCGAACCCATGGGACCGGTCAAGAAGACTGGAATATGAGGGACCTCACAGCCAGAACGCAGGGCTGGACCTGGCGACCAGGACAGGATTGAACACCAGAAGAATAGACTCTTGGGACAGAGGACCTGGGGAGACAAAGCAGAACCAGAAACTGGAACAATAACACCAGATTCAACTAGGGTGGACAGGACTAACAATAAGGACGGAAATTAGCATGTGAGAGACTCAGGCAGGACACTTCAGGGAACATGATGGCACCAGACAGGTCAAGATCAGATGAAACACTGCACAGACAAGAGACCAGGCACCAGACATCACAGGAAGGATGCCGTACACTATATATACCAGAACAGAAAAAAACCCAATTGGGGCATAAGACAGACTTACATCTAAGGGCACAACCACCAGGACAGGATTAAAAACAACAGGGGAAAAGACCAAAACAAAAACCACAACAGGGTAGACAGGTAAAGGGACCACAGGAACAGAGACAGTATAACAAGACGACTGGGGTGAAACACAGACAAGACAGGGCAGACAAAAATGGAGACACAAAGGGGACTGAGGTCAAAGAGGGGCCTCTGGAGGACCCCTGGATGCTGGCCAGTGGACCCACAATGTGGGACCTCTTATGCCTTGGTGGGTCAGGCCGCATCATGGGAACAGCCGAGCTGGACCCTGAGGGCAAAGTTGAGGAACTGGGAAGACTGGGACCTGGAACTCTTGCAGACTCAGAAAGACAGGGGCAGGAACCAGTGCTTGAGAGCCCTGAAGGGTTTGCCAAACAGGGACACCCTGAGAAGCCTGTTGGGTAGATGCCAGATTCGGCATGGCGGCCCCGAATGGTGTGCCCCCCATCTCCCTCTTCGTGAGACAGAGACCCAACTAGCCTTTTTCCTGGACATGACAATTGTGTTCGTTGGCTGAATTTTTTACAGTTCTTAATAACTGATCATGATTATTAATCGATTAATTGATGATTAATCAACTGATAATTAATCAATATGTATTACCATTATATGAAGTAATTTAAATAAAATAACCAATAACCTATAATTAAAACTTCAATAACATACAGTAAGTCCTACCAACATATTGTACTACTTTTCTGGTATTCAGGTTGTATATAAGCACCACAAACAAAATGAAAATACAATTTGAACTTTGGTTAATATAATATTAAAATATAACTGGGCAATCCTCAATCATCGGAGAGCTCATAGGGTCAGGCCTGTTGAGGATCTGAGGCGGTGTGGTGCTGAGGGGTTGCCTGCTGCATAGCGGCACTTGGGTCCCAGTTTGAGGTGGTCCATCCAGATGGGCGTGTGAAATGTCTTGTCTCTTCAGCAAGATGACCATCTTTCTCTGCTGTTGGGGGAGCTTCATAAACTCTGCATTTCGGTGGCAACACTCTCTATGGCATGCAGACAGGGAAGCGGCCAGATCTCTGTTGGTGGGTATACCTACTTTTGGTCTGGTCGGTCTGACGACTGCCAAACTCAGAAAGTAACTGATGCTGTAGCGCATCGGCTCCTCCCAGTGGTGTTTCATGGCACTTCTTTCAATGAGCGTACTATGAGATTGAGATTATGAGCGTATTGGTGTGGTGGAATTTCAGAGAGGGACAGGGGGAAACTTAACAAACTGGTGAAGAGGGCCAGCAATGTCCTGGACTGTCCGCTGAAATCCATCGAGCAGGATGGGAAAGAGAGGATGCTGTCTAAACTGACATCCATTATGGACAACACCTCCCAACCCCTGCATGAGACTGTACGAGCTCTGAGCAGCTCATTCAGCAGTAGAATTCTACACCCACAGTGTAGGAAGGAGCACTACCACAGGTCACTCTTACCGTCAGCTGTCAGACTTTATAATTCCGTTTAGCGTGGTTATTTTACTCATCACCTGTCTAACTGACATATCATCTGTCTCTCATTGCTGTTACTGATTTGCAGGTAGCCTGTACACTGTATATTTCACCAGGATCATTCACACCCCACCCCCCCCCCCCACACACTTGTGTACATATCTCTGTACATTTGTACATATCTCTGTAAATTCTTTTCTCGTTTTTTTTTTTTTTTCTTATTTGTACTTAAAAACTTTGCTGTGTCTGTATATAGACAACTGACCTACCTGTTCTTGTTCTTCTATATTCCTTTTGTATAAGAGCTCTGTAACACTTAAATTTCTCATTCGTGGGATAACAAAGGTTTATTCTATTCTATTCTATTCTATTCTATTCTATTCTATTCTATTCTATGAGACTGAGGCCAGGGCACTCCTTGTGTGTTCACTGTTGTGTCAGTGTATGCTCCAACCGTGATGAGTCTCATTGAGGGAGACATTTTACTCGCTAACTTTGCTCAGTGACAGGGTGAGACTCCTCTGGTCATCGGTGACTTCAATGAGACTGGCACTGACAGAGCTGGCTACGAGGATTGTGTCGGTCCTTGGAGTGAGAGTCGTTCCATGCTCCTTGACTTTGCTAAAGGTCACAGGCTGCAGGTCACTGGATCCTGGTTCCAACACCCTGAGCCACATCATTGGAACTTGGTACTCCAATACTGGTGGTGCAGTGAAGGAGATCGATCATATACTCGTGGGCAGATGCCCACGGAGGCTCCTGCAGAACTGCAAGCTCTACAGAAGTGCCCAGTTTGTTTATGTTTTATATTGGAGGCAAAACAATGGCCTCACACCTCTAGGTTTTTGGTTTGAATACTCTGTTCTATATGTGCCTCCAGGTATTTCCTCCTAGTAATTTGATTTCTTCCTGCAGAACAAAAACGTGGATTTAGGTGAATTGCATTTACTGTATATTTGTGAGTGTGCAAATATGTCTGTGTGCCCTGTGGATGATTGACAACTTGTCTTGAGTGTACCCCAGCCTTGTGTCTTAAAAGTGCAACGTGGAGTCAGCTCTAGGGTACCAGGTGACCCTGACTAGGATCGGCAGTTAGAAAATGTATGAATGTTTCATATTGGTTCATATTTATATTCATATTAATTTACTGGAGTCTTCAGTTAAGGTATGGCACATGCCCATATGACAGCTACAAACAAAGAGTTTAATATGCTATTTGACCTTAATAAAAATTAATCACATAATAATGGAGCATACTGTATGGAACATAAAATGACAAAACAAAGATATCTCATCATCACTTAGCTGCTGTCTAACTCAAAACCGACACATATTATTTGTGGGATTTTGACAACTCTACACTCAAATGCTAGATTGTCTTGCCATCTAGTGGACATGTTTATACATCTCGTTCACGTTTATTTATTTAGCACTGTTTAACAACCTTCTGTCACAGCATACTTTTCATATGGTAGTTATTCCAGGGCATACCACTGATTAATGAGTACACTATATGGACAAAAGTATTGGGACATCCGGCCATTACACCCACAGGAACATTTATGACATCCCATTCTAAATCTATAAGTATCAATATGGAGTTGGTTCCCCTTGCAGCCATAACAGCTGCCAAATTTTGCTGGGAAGGTTTTCCACAAGATTTTTTGAGTGTGTCTGTGGGATTTTTTGCCCATTCATCCAGAAGAACATTTGTGAGGTCAGGCACCGATGCTGGATGTGAAGGCCTGGCTATCAAGTTGGAAGCATAGAATTCTCCAAAATGTATTGGTATGCTGAACCATTAATAGTTCCCATCACTGGAATTATGGGGTCTAGCCAAACCCCTGAAAAACAACCCCATACCATTATCCTTCCTCTACAAAACTTTACAGTTGGCACAATGCAGTCAGGCAGGTAACATTCTCCTGGCATCTGCTAAAACCAGACTTGTCCATCAGACTGCCAGACAGGAAAGCAGGTGGTGTGAGACGTCACTCCAGAGAATACATTTCCACTGCTCCAGAGTCCAGTGGCAGTGTGTTTTACATCACTCCATCTGATGCTTGACATTGTGCTTGGTGATATGAAGCCTCTGGTGCATAGTTTTTGTGCTGGGGTAATTGCGAGAGGAAATTTAGAAGTTATTTAGTCAACAAAGCATTGGAGACTTTTACGCATTATGCGCATCAGCACTTGACGACCCTGCTGTTACTTTATGTGATCTGCCACTTTTGAGTTTCTGTTGCTCCTAAATGCTTCCACTTTCCAATAATACCACTTACATTTGACAGTGGAATATCTAGCAGAGAATAAATTTCACAACCTGAAGATTCATGGACTGGCAATGGGTCTGAATGAAACCTAAATTCAATGCTTAAGAGTTGTGTCTCAATACTTTTGTTCATATAGTGTATCACTGATTGGCTTTTACCAATAACACATACAGTGGCATGCAAAGGTTTTGGCACCCTTGCTTAAAATGTCTGTTAATGTGAATAGTTAAGTGAGCAGAAGAAGAACTGATCACCAAAAGGCATAAAGTTAAAGATGACACATTTCTTTACTATTTTAAACAAGATTATATTTTTATTTCATTATATCATTCACAGGCACAAAATACCAAAACAATGAAAAGGGCCTGAAGCAAAAGTTTGGGCACCCCAACATATTTGAGGTATCAGATAACATTTACCAAGGTCCCAGAACTTCATTAGCTCATTAGGACTATGGCTTGCTCACAGACATGGTTGGAAAACCCCAGGTGATTCAAAGTGCAAAGCTGTATACATTCTCTGACTCTTCAAACCTTGTCCCAACAATCAGCAGGCACGGGATCCTCTAAGCAACTGCCTCGCACTCTGAAACATAAAATAATTGATGCTCACAAAGCAGAAGAAGGCTACAAGGAGATAGCAAAGCGTTTCCAGGTAACTGTTTCCTCAGTTTGTATTGCTAATAAGAAACTACAGTTAACAGTAATGGTGAAGCTGAGGTTGAGGTCTGTGAATGAGAATGAAAGAACTGCTTGTTGGATTGCTAAAAGATAAATAAAAAACCCTGTTTGACTGATAAAGACCTCCAAGAAGATTTAGCAGACCGTTCTACTTGCAGCAACACTTGAATTGACCTTCCTGGTAGAATCAGCAGAAGAAATCCTTTCCTTCATCCTAGCCACAAAATTCAGCGTCTGAAGTTTGCAAATAAAGATCTAAACAAGGCTGATGCATTCTGGAAACAAGACCTGTGGACTGATGAAGTCAAAATAGATTTTTTGGCCACAATGCGCAAAGGTAGGTTTGGAGAAAAAAAACTGAATTCCAGGAAAATAACACCTCTCCAAATATTAAGCCTGGGGATGGAACAATCATGCTTTGGGCTTGTTTTGCAGCCAGTAGCACAGGGAATATGTCATTAGTAGAGGGAAGAATGGATTCAAATAAATACCAGCAAATTCTGGCAGCAAACATCACACCATCTGTAAAAAAGTTTAAATTAAAAAGAGGATGGGTCCTACAACAATATAATGATGCAAAACACACCTCAAAACCTACAATGGAATATGTCAAGAGGCGCAAGGTGAAGGTTTTGCCATGGCCCTCTCAGTCCCCCAACCCAAACATCACTGAAAATCTGTGGACCGATGCAGACCAGTGCATGCAAGACTCTTAGTTAAGACTCTTAGCCCAAGAATCTTGCAGAATTAGAAGCTTTTCACAGGGACGAGTGGATGAAAATCCCCCAAGTAAGAAGTGAAAGACCCTTAGTTAGCTACAAAAATCATTTACAAGCTGTGATACCTGCAAGGGGGTGTTAATAAGCACTGACCATGTCGGGTGCCCAAAATTGTGCTTCAGGAGCAGTTTTTTTTGTTGGTATTTTGTACTTGTGATTGATTAAAGTAAAAATGTAATCTTGCTAAAAATATTAAAGAGATGTGTCATTTTTAACTTTATGCCTTGGTTATCACTTCACCACTACTTCAATAATCTGTCCTTTTTGTTAATTAGGTATCGATCTGAAAAGGTAACCATTTTGGGTAATGAACTGAATGTACTGATTTCCGGCCACATGGATTGAATCAGAGAATGTTTCAGTTGAGCTGGGCCAATCTCATCCCAGTCTACTGGAAGATCAACACATCCTGACACACCACCAGCTTATGCTCATCTAGGTTGGTAATGAAACCTCTAGATAAAGTATCTGGGACTACATTGCAGCATCCTTCATGATGTTCCACTGTATAATCAAACTCTTTCAACTGGATTGTCCAACGTGCCAGCCCTGATGAGGGTTTCGGGTGATTAAAAACCCAGGTCAAAGCAGCAGCATCAGTTATTACTGAAGAATGTCTCCCTTCTAGATAAAATATCAACTTTTCAGTAGCCCATATTATTGCCAATTACTATTCCTTTGGTACTGAATACTTTCTCTCAGCATTAGTAAAAATGCCTGAGGTATATGCTATGACCTGTTCTTTCTTCCCTTTCTCTTGAGTTAAAACAGCTCCCAAGCCAGTGTGGCTTGTATTTGCCTGGACCTTGAATAAGTTATTAAAGTCAGGTGCTATTAAAACTGTGTGTTGTTGCAATACAGTTTTCAAATCTTCAAATGCTGCCTAGTATTCATCAGACCATTCCCAGGTAGCTCTCTTCCTTTGAAGAGCATGTAGGGCAGCAGCATGCTCAGCAAAATGAGGAATATACCGATGGTACCATCCTGGCAATTCCATCTGGACCTCCTTGATGTTACGTGGTACAGGAAAGTTTACTACAGCCTCCACTTTAGATGGTTCAAGTTGAATTCCATCTGCTGAGATCAGATGTCCTAGAAAAGTGAGAGATTTCTGAAACAGGTTATATATCTTCAGATTTAAGATTAATCCAGCTTTCTGCAGTTTTGTGAAGATGAATGAAATGTTGCCTCCATGAGTGTGAATCTAGTACGATACAGACAAATATATACAAAGCTGCGTTTTCCAACAATTTCCTTCAGCACTCTTGTCATTAACAGTTGAAATTTTGCAGCAGCATTTTTCAATCCAAAAGGCAGCTGAATAAATTAATATTGATTATCATGATCATGATTTTCTGAAGTCATTTGGACTTGCCAGTACCCATTTTTAAGATCTAGGATGAGCACCATGCAAGGATTCAAGAATATGAGTTTTAGCATTTAAAGCTCTATAATCAACACAAAACCTTAAACTTTTATTTTTCGTAGGTTGGATTACTACAGGAGAAGCCCAAGGAGAAGTACGAGTGTCACAGCATGCTGGGTTATGGAGCAGGGAAGCAGGCATGGGAGTCAGAGAAGTCGGGTGAACATGGGGTTTATTCAGGAGCAACACGCTTAGGATCATGGACTGACATCAATGACAATAATGACTGGACTAATGAAAGGCACACAGATATGGACTTAAATACACCACAGTAATTAATATAACAAGGAACCGCTGGGAACACAGGGATTCCATACAAGATAGAGAGGGGGGCGTGGCACACAGGAGGATCAGATGACCGGGGCCTGACAGGAAGTATGATGCCTTTAATCATGTGATGTACTTCTTGGTAAATACATTTTTGTTGGTCAGTGGATACTTGATAAATACACTTAGGTATAGGTACATCATCTGTGGTGGAAATTTGATGTTGTATTACAGTGGTATGACTAAGTGAATCAGTACATACATCAGGCCAAGCGATTATCCAGTTGTGTCTTAGTTTCAACGTCAACTTCGGAACGTTCCACTAGGACCTTAAGGTGAGTCAAGGTATTTCCTGAAATTGAAGACAGAGGTTGTGCTATAAAAAGTGAAACCAGAGGCATGGATGAAGATCCATGCTGGATAGGAAAAGGACAAGAGTCATTCCCAGCAGTAAGAGGTAAGTTATAGGAGGCTTGGCTAAAATTAATAGTCAGACTTGACAGAAAAAAAAAGTCAAGCCCAAGGATGACGGGTAAAACCAGATCTTGGTCATAATCATGTATAATGTATAATGTTTGTCTGTACACCTGACAGGTCCATTCAACTTTACCAAGTGCTGTGTAAAGTGGTGTAAAGTCCGTTAGCTAGTTTGAAGGATTGTTCAGAACTAGAACACCGATTTTATTCCTTTGTCTTCAGCTGTTTCTAACAAGATTCCTTTATCAATGAGAGAAAACTACATGTGTCTACCATTGCAAAATTGCTGCCCTCTGATGTTGACTGGTAATGTGAGGGCTTTGAGAATAGTTGGTATCATTCCTTGCATCTATAATGTGATTGTATGGCTAACCTTACTAGAAGTTAATTTATACTGTTGGTCAGCACTTGGCTGGTTGAACTGACTATGATAGCGTTTGGTTCTTGCCAGTTCCGTTCAATCAGTGTTCCCATTCTCACCATCTCTTCCACAATTTTAACAGTACCTCTTAGTAGGCATGCCAGACAAGGATTATGCTTACGCAGAACAGCATGTACCAAGTCCTTCTGTGTAATGTCATTCCTCCATCAAATTTACAGTGCCCTGTTCTGAGAAACAAAGTTGTGGGTAGTCCTTGTTTCCTCTCATGGATTATTTTCTCTACTTCTCTCTGCTCCTAATCCTCTGAAAGAAAAGATTTAAAGAAAGTATCTTTAAATTGACTCCAGGTTCTAATAGCTCTCCTCTCCACCAAGCACCAATCTTTAGCTGTACCTGACAGGACAGAAGATATTGTAGCTAGCACTTCCACCTCACTCATTGGTCCAACTGCTAAACATTCTTCACACCTCTCAATCTATGCAACTCAATCTTGATGGGTGTTTTAAAGTGCTGATTTTGGTAATGAAACCTCTTTGACAGAAGGATGGAAATGACAAAAAGATGGAGAAGAATTACATGAGGCATCTCAAGGGGAACCAGGACAAGTAAAGAAGACGGCAGAGCGCGTGCCTGTATTAAAGCCTTCAACTCCCCTCTCTGCTTTGTAAACAATCGAAGACTGACCTAAATCTTGCACTTTTATGTCTGTAAGTTTTACTCTATCTAGTTCCCTGTTGAACATGTACTTGCATCATTCTTCCATTGCCTTTGCCTTCTCCTGTACTCCTTGCATATGTACATTGCAAGCATCTACGGAAGTTTGAAAAGGCAGAGTTGATTTTTTTCACCAGATTCCACTACCTGCAACTGGGTGTTGGGGTCAGTGTCCATCCATCCCTGTCCTATGTGCTCAGTCTCTGTTTGGCCAAAAGGTGTTGCTGGCCATCCTGTTCCCTCTGTTTTCGTACTAGACCCTAGTGTGTTTTCCAATGACCACTGCACAGCTCAGCGGGTTGAGTATGTAATACCAAGACTGTAACCTTGTATCCATGGGTTTGAAGCCTGCCTCACCTATTGTTTATTGGGTTTCTGTTTTTCTAGTGTTTTGTTTCTTGTTTTAGTTTATCCTATTTATGTCCATTTAAATTCCATTCTGCTTCCAAGTGTTAGCCCTTGTGTGTCAATCTTCCTAATGTTTATTTCCCGGCATGTAATTAATGTTTCCTGGTTTTGGAATTTGTTAAAATTCCCTAGTGTCTGTGCTTGTTAATTATAAATTTAGTTTCTCTACCTGTGTCACGCCCGAACAGGTGGAGCCCACCAGATTCTCCATGTCAGCTCCGCCCACGTAGGCGGAACCCACCAGGTGTTCCGCATTCCGTTTGAGTACTGCCCAGTCTTAAGCCCTGAGCGCCCCTCATTCAGTGTGAAGTATTGAGCCATGTTTATGTGCCATACCAAGCAATTACTTGTCACTAGGCAAACGAACCTTCTCCGTTTGCCTAGTGTTCTTACCTGCCCTTTTCCTCTTCCTTCCCCCAGACTCGCTCCCGCACCTGACCCACCGATCCCGCTGAGACCGGCTCCTCCTGTTCCCCTTTCCTTGTGTTGTCGTGTCCCTTGTGTGTTTGTAGGACTGACCTCACGGCTTTGGACCCCTGCCTACGGACATCGACTATTCTCTTCTATCAGCGCCATTTGTACCTTCGCTTCCGTGCTTGGAATAAACCCTCCAGTTGCGCGCACCTCTGGATCCCTGCCTCGTTCTTTGGGTCATCACCACAACCTGTGGCCTCTTCCCCTGTATTGTCCTCATTGGTTAAATGTCTGGAAAATTCACACCTGCCTTTTGTTAGTTCTCGTTATTTGACTATTTAAGTGCCTGCCTTTGTCCTGGTCCTCTGTCTGCTGTTGTGAATGTAGCTGTGTGTTGGGGGCTCTGGTTAGTTTCTGAGTCTGCTCCCTATCGTACCCAGTTTCCAGTTTTTCCTTGTTCCTTAGTTGTGTTTAGCTTCTTGGTTTTTAGTTAATTCAGGTTTTTCTCCCTGCTTGTTTTCTGACCCCATGTGCTCCTTTTACTTTGTTTTCCCCACTGTGTTAGTTCCTCTTCTAAAACCCTTTGTCTTGGAACCAGCAGTGGATCATCACTCTTTGTTGCAACACCAGGTTAATATCTCCTGTATCCCCTCTAGAAGAAAAGGGGTATGGGGTGCTTCTCCCACAGTAGGCAGTGGAACATGTTCCTCCGATCCCTCACCATGATCTTCAGACACACAGGGATGACGATAAGAATGGAAAATGTCTTGCAATTCTCATTGAGTGACTAATAGGCCAGCTGTGAAGTGTGGGTCATGGAGATTCCATGTCTCCACTTGTGAGTTGCTACTAGTCATGGCAACACTTTTACTAATGCAAGATACAATGAACTATTAAGCACTGGTTCCTCTTTGGGCACCAGTTATTCAATGCTGCTGATTTTACTTTAGTATCAATCTGTTACATCTTGTACACTGACTGATCAGAGTGCTGGTTGTAAGTCTGGGCAGTCATTAAACATGTAGTTCGTTAAGTGAGAAGTGTTTGTATGTGTTACGTTCTGCCTGCCACGTACACTTCACTCTCCTCTCTCCTCCATGGCACGACCGCAACAGGCTACACCTGGTACTTGGTGGACCAGATACCCCAGATATTTTGGATCCTGGAACCGAAGGGCAGGATTTAAATTACGGGAGAGCTAAGGGGAGCTTGGCTCCCCGGAAAGAACATATGAAATTTACAAAAGAGAGGAGGCCATTTGACCCATCAAGCTTGTTTGGGGATGACTTAACTAATAGCTCAGAGTTAAAATCTTATCTAGCTCTGATTTAAAGAAACCCAGGGTTTTAGCTTGCACTACACTAGCAGGAAGACTATTCCATACTCTAACTACACGCTGTGTAAAGAATTGCTTCCTCAAATTCGTTTTAAAATGTTCTCCCACTAATTTCGAGGTTAACAGATTCAGCTAAGCTAACTTCTGCTCATAAGACATTCCGCTAAGACCAGGAATCATACTCGTAGTCCTACGTTGCACCCTTTCCAAGGCAGCAATGTCCTTTTTAAGGTATGGTGACCAAACCTGCATACAATATTTTCTCATAATCAGCTATCTTTATTTTAGTGGAACCCATAAAATATCTGTACTTTATATTTCTGCTCCCTGTATTGATTATCTTACATTTATCTACGTTAAATTTCATCTGCCAGGTATGAATGATCAAGATGGCGCCCCCCCCCCCCCCCCCCCCGTGGTAGACGTGTTTGCTCGCTTGCTTGCCAGTTGGTTAGAGCGTGGTGCTAATAACGCCAAGGTCACAGGTTCGATCCCCGTATGTACCAGGCTTAAATTTTACCTGGCTTACAGGTAGAGAATGAAACAATCATATCTTGACACCAAATTTGTGAAATTATGGACCCTAGCGACTGAGAGCATCCTGCAGGACTGTTTTGCTCAGACAGACTGGGATGTGTTCAAAACTGCAGCCACTATGGAGGACTATTCTGTCAGCATACAGGACTGTGCTGAGTAAGTGACTGAGTACATTATCACTTGTGCTGAGAATATCATGCACACCACACAAGTCAGAAAGTTCCCCAACCAGAAGCCCCGGATTAACAGTAAAGTACGACATACGGTGTGTATAAGTTTGGTATGTCAACCAAGATCCTAAGCAACTTCTACAGCTGCATTGTGGAGAGCACACTGACTAGCTGCATCACCACGTGGTACGGCAGCACTACAGCTATGGATCGCAGATGCCTGCAGAGAGTGGTGAAGACTGTGGAGAAGATCATCAGGACTCCACTGCCCTCTTTGCAGAGCCCCTACCACTACAGAGTCCAGAGGAGAGCTGCCTCCATCCTCAAAGAGCCCACACACCCCCAACAAAGACTGTTCACACTTCTGCCCTCAGGACAGAGATACAGAAGTGTGAAATCTAGAACCTCCCGACTTAACTCATTCCCCACTGTCATCAGACTCCTAAACAACTGACAGGAGTATGATTAACATCATACTACCATATTACCATACCATACCAAAAATAGTACCTGGTTCCTTGGGCGGAGCTTAATGCTCTCCCCATCTATGACGTCATAAGCAGGAGGGGGGCGTATCACTTATTCTGTTTGGTCGGGGGGTTATCTCCATATACCATACATGCTTATGCCACGTGTTGCCGATGGGGAGCCATATGGTTTGGGAGATAAGGGTTGCCGTTAAACTTTAATAAAATGTTTGTGTGTTATTTTTAATTATGTTTTTAAGGAATAATAAAACATATAGCAGGATGAATGCTTGCATGTCCAGCGGGGGGTCCGTCTGGCCGTAGCCACGTGTTGTTAGTATGCACAAGAGCCACGGCGTATTTTAAAAGTGGGCAACAAAATGTTTTAAAGAAGAAAAACTTTAGCGTTATTCTAAAAGAAAGAAATGCAGGTGAAATTTAAACAAGTACAAACATGCCCGAAGGAAACAGAAGAGCAAACGCTGAGTTTAAACAAGCACAAGCGAAACCAATTAACATACAGCACATCGTTTTAAAAGAAGGCGGCACTTAAACTCATTGCATTTAACCAACATGTTAAAAGAAAGACTTTAGCGGTATTTATCAGTGTTAGGTTGAAGAAAGCATTTAAGCAGCAAACTTTTAGAAGAAATAGGACGAAAGGTGAAATGAGCAAGTCCCGGAGCTCGGCCATATGCAGCTGGTCTGTTTGAACAACGCGGTCGAAATGAAAGACCAAAGGGGCCTGTACTTGGCGCATGCGCACTCACAGATGCCTATTTCAAAATGGCGACACCAGCGGAGCGCCTGTGGTTTCAAATAAACCCCTATAACCATAATGTTTTTAAGTAATGCAGCACTTTCTGCCAATGTGAATAATAAAGTAAAGCGCTCTAAGCATTTCCAGAACAAGAATCAAGGAATAACGCTGTTAATTCTTGTTTAAATGAGCGCATGCACTCTCTCTCTGGTTCGCTTTCCTGTAGCACATGTGTAGAGGCACACAGTATTTTCTTTAAAGGACCGACTCGTTGCGGCAAGCAGCTGTCAAATTGGAAACAAAATGGCTACCAGCGGAAACTGTTGTCGTGATGCTAACCGTTGGCCCGGGATTATGAGAAGCATGCCACGATCCTAGCAGCATGCACATTAATTCTATATGTTAATCTTGTTTATTTGTAAATAATATAAAATAATCTATTTCTAATTTAAATAAAAGTCGATATCTAACACAACACCCCCGGATTGTTTAGCTACATTTAGCTAAATTTATCTATGTCTGGTTAATCAAAAGGAATAAAGCACTATAACTTTAAAAGATGTATGACACATTAGTATGAATTTCTAAACAATAACATTTAAGGAATAAAAACAATTTAGTTGTATTTTGTTAGTTTATTTTAAATAAGGTGAGCCCAGTTTATTATTAATTTAATAGCTGTACTAACTAGTGAACGATATTTAGCAACATACATCAAAAAACCCTCTCCTGGAGCCGACACCTTATCATGGTGGAGGGGTTTGCGTGTTCCAGTGATCTCAGGAGCTATGCTGTCTGGGGCTTTATGCCCCTGGTAGGGTCACCCAAGGCAAACAGGTCCTGGGTGAGGAACCAGACGAAGTGCGGCTCAGAAAACCCCTTATGAAGAGAACAATTTTGGAACCACATTTTCCCTTGCCCAGATGCGGGTCACCGGGGCCCCCCCCTGGAGTCAGGCCTGGGGGTGGGGCTCGATGGCGAGCGCCTGGTGGCCAGGCCTACACCCATGGGGCCTGGTCGGCACAGCCCGAACAAGGCACGTGGGTCCCCCCTCCAATGGGCTCACCACCCATGGGAGCGGCCATAGGGGTCGGGTGCGATGTGATCTGGGCGGCGGCCAAAGGCACGGATCCTCGGCTACAGAAGCTAGCTCTAGGGACATGGAATGTCACCTCTCTGATGGGGAAGGAGCCTGAGCTGGTGCGCGAGGTTGTGAAGTTCCGGCTAGATATAGTCGGACTCACCTTGACGCACGGCTTGGGCTCTGGAACCAGTCTCCTTGAGGGGGGTTGGACCCTTTTCCACTCTGGAATTGCCCACGGGGAGAGGCGCCGAGTGGGCGTGGGCATACTTATTGCCCCCAGGCTGGGTGCCTGTACATTGGGGTTTACCGCAGTGGACGAGAGGGTAGCCTCCCTTCGCCTTCGGGTGGGGGGATGGGTTCTGACTGTTGTTTGCGCTTATGCGCCAAACGGCAGTTCAGAATACCCACCCTTTTTGGAGTCCTTGGAAGGGGTGTTGGAGAGCGCTCCTCCTGGGGACTCTCTTGTTCTGCTGGGGGACTTCAATGCTCACGTGGGCAACGACAGTGAGACCTGGAGGGGCGTGATTGGGAGGAACGGCCCCCCCGATCTGAACCTGAGCGGTGTTTTGTTATTGGACTTCTGTGCTCATCACGGATTGTCCATAATGAACACCATGTTCAAGCATGAGGGTGTCCATATGTGCACTTGGCACCAGGACACCCTAGGCCGCAGTTCGATGATCGACTTTGTAGTCGTGTGTTTTGGACACTCGGGTGAAAAGAGGGGCGGAGCTGTCAACCGATCACTACCTGGTGGTGGGTTGGCTCCGCTGGTGGGGGAGGAAGCCAGCCAGGCCTGGCAGGCCCAAGCGTATAGTGAGGGTCTGCTGGGAACGTCTGGCGGAATCCCCTGTCAGGGAGAGTTTCAACTTCTACCTCCGGCAGAACTTCTCCCATATCCCGGGGGAGGCAGGGGATATTGAGTCTGAACAGGCCATGTTCCGTGCCTCCATTGTGGAGGCAGCTGACTGGAGCTGCGGCCGTAAGGTGTTCGGTGCCTGTCGCGGCGGCAATCCCCGAACCCGTTGGTGGACACCGGTGGTAAGGGATGCCGTCAAGCTGAAGAAGGAGTCCTATCGGGCCTTTTTAGACTGTGGGACTCCAGACGCAGCTGACAGCTACCGGCAGGCCAAGCGGGATGTGGCTTTGGCGGTTGCTGAGGCAAAAACTCGGGTGTGGGAGGAGTTTGGTGAGGCCATGGAGAACGACTTCCGGACGGCTTCGAGGAGATTCTGGTCCACCATCCGGCGGCTCCGGGCAGGAAAGCGGTGCAGCATCAACACTATTTATGGTGGGGATGGTGCGCTGCTGAACTCAACTCGGGACGTTTTGGGTCAGTGGAAGGAATACTTCGAAGACCTCCTCAATCCCACCGACATGATATGGAAGCAGAGTGTGGGGACTTGGGGGTGGACTCGCCTATTTCTGAGACGGAGGTCGCTGAGGTGGTCAAAAAGCTCCTCGGTGGCCGGGCCCCGGGGGTGGATGAGATTCGCCCGGAGTTCCTCAAGGCTCTGGATGCTGTGGGGCTGTCCTGGCTGACACGTATCTGCGGCATCGCGTGGACATCGGGGGCAGTGCCTCTGGACTGGCAGACCGGGGTGGTGGTCCCCCTCTTTAAGAAGGGGGACCGGAAGGTGTGCTCCAACTACAGGGGGATCACACTCCTCAGCCTCCCTGGTAAGGTCTATTCAGGGGTCCTGGAGAGGTGGGTCCGCCGGATTGTCGAACCTCGGATTCAGGAGGAGCAGTGTGGTTTTCGCCCTGGCCGTATAACAATGGACCAGCTCTATACTCTCAGCAGGGTTTTGGAGGGCTCATGGGAGTTTTCCCAACCAGTCTACATGTGTTTTGTGGACTTGGAGAAGGCATTTGACAGTGTCCCTTGAGGAGTCCTGTGGGGGGTCCTCCGGGAGTATGGGGTACCGGGCTTCCTTTTAAGGGCAGTTCGGTCCCTGTATGACCGGTGCCAGAGCCTGGTCCGCATGGGCGGCAATAAGTCGTACTTGTTTCCGGTGAGGGTTGGACTCCGTCAGGGCTGCCCTTTGTCACCGATTCTTTTCATAGCTTTAATGGACAGAATTTCTAGGCGCAGCCAGGGCGTTGAGGGTGTCCGGTTCGGTGACCTCAGGATTAGGTCTCTGCTTTTTGCAGATGATGTGGTTCTGTTGGCCTCATCGGACCGTGACCTTCAGCTCTCACTGGAGCAGTTCGCAGCCGAGTGTGAAGCGGGATGAGAATCAGCACCTCCAAATCTGAGACCATGGTTCTCAGCCAGAAAAGGGTAGAATGCTCTCTCCGGGTTGGGGATGGGGTCCTCCCCCAAGTGGAGGAGTTTAAGTATCTCGGGATCTTGTTCACGAGTGGGGGAACGATGGAACGGAAGGTCAACAGGCGGATCGGTGCGGCGTCAGCAGTCATGCGGGCGCTACATCGGTCTGTCATGGTGAAGAGAGAGCTGAGCCAAAAGGCAAAGCTCTCGATTTACCAGTGGATCTACGTTCCTACCCTCACCTATGGTCATGAGGTGTGGGTAGTGACCGAAAGAACGAGATCGCGGGTGCAAGCGGCCGAAATGAGTTTTCTCTGCAGGGTGGCTGGGCTCTCCCTTAGAGATAGGGTGAGGAGCTCAGTCATTCGGGAGAGACTCAGAGTAGAGCCGCTGCTCCTCCGCATCAAGAGGAGGCCTGGGGAGGTGTTCCGGGCATGTCCCACTGGGAGGAGACCCCGGGGAAGACCCAGGACACGCTGGAGAGACTATGTCTCCCGGCTGGACTGGGAACGCCTCGGGATCCCCCCAGAAGAGCTGAATGAAGTGGCCGGGGAGAGGGAAGTCTGGGCTTCCCTGCTGAGACTGCTGCTCCCACGACCCGACCCCGGATTAAGCGGAAGATGATGGATGGATGGATGGACATCAAAAAACATTTTTAAAACTTATTTACATTTTAAAACCCCCAAACGCCCCAAACAATTGCCCGAGACGACACCAATCTTGCGCATCCGCACTCACGCCGACACACATTTCAATGGGGACACATGTTGCCTTTTTATTTCAAATAAGGTAATTAAACTCTTTTTTGGCCAATATGTTATTTAAAATAAAACATCCTAAGCATTTCGACAACAAGAATCAAGGAATAACGCGGGCGATCCTTATTAAAATAACTCTCGCTCTCTCTCCATGTCGCGCTTGTGCGTAGAGTCACGATCCCCACACACCACTGTCTTTTATTGAAAACAGCTGAGGCAAGTAGTTTTCCTAATTTTAAAGTGTGTATAAAATAAGTAAACGTGCGTAAAACAAGTACAAAACGTATTATATGTATTACAAAGCACATAGCCAACGACAATTAATAGTGATGTGTCGGTCGCGAACGAAACGGCTCTTGGAGTCGGCTCTTTGAAGTGAACGATCGGAGCCGGCTCCTGCCTGTGAGCCGGAGTCAGAGCCGCTTTTTTTCTTTCTCTATTTTTTTTTCCACCCATCACGACAACAATTTCCACTGGTAGCCATTTTGTTTCCAATTTGACAGCTGCTTGCCGCAACGAGTCGGTCCTTTAATGTTAGTTAAATGTAATGAGTTTAAGTGCCACATTCTTTTAAAACGACGTGCTGTATGTTAATTGGTTTCGCTTGTCTGTTAACCAGTTTTCAATTCAAGCTGCTACAGTTCCTAAAATCCCTGCAGCTTTGAGCTTAAGCAAGAGCTGTTTGTGGGGGACATGAAAGGCCTTCTGGAAATCTAAGTAGATCACATTGTAGGCCTTTTTGTGATCAATTTCTCTTATAGCTTCCTCAAAGAACTCAAGAAAATTAGTTAAACAGGACCTACCTGTCATGACCTGCTCGTCCGATCCTCGTGTGTACCACGCCCCCTGATTATCTACGTGTGCTTCCCCGATCTCACCCAGCTGTGTCCTATTATTTTCGCCCAGTCTTGACGATTTCAGTCTACGTCTTGCCTTGCTGTTTGTCCGTCATTGATGTTAGTATCTTTGCGATGTCCCGTTCTACCCGTAGCCTTCCTTCCCTTAATAAAACCCCAGTTTTCCCCGTATTCTGCCTCCCTGCTTCGTCCTTCCCTGCCTCCTTCCTGCCAGCCTGCCCGTCCGCAACCCGCAACTCTGACACTACCTCTCCTAAATCCATGTTGGCTATCTCTCAGAATGTTATTTGAATCTAGGTCATCTATCATTTTTACTTGGATTATAGCTTCCATTACTTTTCCAGTTATGCAAGTTAAACTGATTGGCTTATAGTTTGCTAGATTACTTCTATCCCCTTTTTTGAATATGGACGTTATATTAGCAAAGGACACAAACTCCCCTGAAAGTCCATCCTCAGACATTTAGCATGAATATGTCATAGTTGTGTGTTTATCTGCTCATTGAATTCCATTTTCTGAACATTAGTCTCTTAAGACAATTCTGCGTATATTCTTGCTGGAGCCATCCATGCATGGTGGCACTGCACTTGAGTTACTACATTTACGTATCCAACTGATCTCGTCATTGAGTGGACATGGTATTTGAATACAAGTCAATAATTAAGAAAACAGGTCAGGTCAGGTTGAGAAGCCATGCACACCACACAACGAAACACCTCAGGGTCCAAATTGACGTCCCCCCAGACTGACACGCAGTGCAGTCCTGCCATCCGAAAATGGGAATATATCTGCCACATCCACATGTTATATGAGCGTCCCCTTGGCCTGGTCCAACCGCTTGGGTCCTCAGCAACCGTCTGGAGGATCCCCAAGGCCATATCTCTCTTCCTGCCCATGGGGGAGTTTTGGCTAGGCTCATCCAGGACAAGGGTCCCTGGAGGCAGAGAAGGTCCAGCACTGGACGCACTTGACCCCACAGTAGCTAACCCACTTGAACCAGAATCAGGTGCCTTCGCTGTGCCTCGCTTGCCCCAGGTACCTTAGCTGTACCTCACTCACCCCCAGATGTCCTGCTAGCACCCTGCTCACCTTCTCCTGATGTCCTGCCAGTGCCTGCCTTGTCTCTTCCTGAAATCGTGTTGGTGCTCACCTTGTCCCCTGTAGGCTGCTGTCACCCTGATACCTGACTCCCTGACTGCCAGCTTCCCAGAGTGGGACCCTCTGGGTCTTACCCTGAGTCACTCTGTGGGCCCCTGCCTCTGCCCAAGGCTTGAGCGGCTCTGGCCCCATGTCCCAGTTAGGTCACTGACATTGACAGGGACCCAAGGGAGGGGCCGGCCAAGGGGAGGACAGGGGTATACCATCCATGGCGGCTGTTCCGACTCCCATCTGCCCAATGTCACCTACCAAGGTACTTCTCCTGTCACAGCCCTAAGGAAGGGAACCGCAACACCCTCCTGTTCCTGTCCTTCAGTCCCCATGACACCTTCCAGTTCCTGCCCTGTAGTTCCCTTGGCACCTTCCTGTTCTTGTCCTGCAATCCCCTAGACGCCACCTGGCTCTGTGGTCCCCTCGGCGCCACCCGACCCTGCTGTCCTCTCAGTTACACAAAGTCCTGCTGGCCTTCCGAAGCCCTTTGATCCTGCATCCCAAGGTTGGATCTGAGCTTCCCAAGACATACCCTGATTCCGACTCACCACGGCTCTGTTCTTTTCTCATTGCTCAGTTCCCTTGTGTTAATCACTCCAGCTGTCTCTAGTTTGTTCCTTTGTCAGTCTTGTATAAAAATGTTTCCCAGTCCCTGTGTTCTCCAATCCTGTCATTGACGTTGATCTCTTATGTTGTCACTGCCTTCCCTTATTCCCATCCTCTCATTTTGGATCCCACATGATCCCATGTATGTTCTGCCTTTGCTCTTTCAGTTCAGTAAAACCGCTGTTCATTTTACCTGCTCCCGCATCCTCTGTCCCACTTCACATGACACTTCCCACTCTCTGAATGACATTTTTCAATTTTCTCACTGCCATTTACTGATCATTATTTTTGTAGGAAATTGATACTTAAAATCAGACACTAGTTTTGTCATTGGAAGGCTAGGTATGTAAAGTTCACTTGCACGAGAAAGCACTTGCATGCATATGTAAGTTTTTCAGATCTCTAGACACAGTATAATAGCAAGCAAAGTCACACAGCACAGGATAACACAAAAACAGCAAGATGGCAATACAAGAAAAACAAAATGGCAACAAAATAATGTAGGGCACTTTCCTACCGCATCAAGTACGGTACTTTTGGTACTTTCGCTTTTCCATTGACTTCTGGTTGAGTACCAGTATGCTTTGTCGGTTGGTTTTAGCCTGTCTCTAAACACAATACAAACGCCACCTTGACAGTTGCAAAGTCAGAAAATAATGATAAACGAAGTTAAAAAATGTGATTTGATTGTATGAAGATACACAGGAAAAATATCCAGATGGCATGACAAGAAATACAGCATGTATATAGCATGCTGTCCTATCAATGTAATTTATAAAAAATCCATCCATCCATTTTCTTATCCTACTGGATCGGCCTATCCCGGAAGCAATGGGCATGAGGCAGGGAACAACCCACGATGGGGGGCCAGCCCATCGCAGGGCACACTCACACACCATTCACGCACACATGCACACCTACGGGAAATTTAGCGACACCAATTAGCCTCATGTTTTTACACGTGTAACCCAGGCAGAGACTCGAACCCGGGTCTTAGAGGTATGAGGCAACAGTGCTAACCACTGCACTACCATGCCACCCCCACAATGTATAAATGAACAATAATTAAAATTGCAAAACTTGTTTATACAGTTTTTTTTATGACAGAGTAAAAGTATTTTAGCTACTTTAACCCCCTGCCCTATAATGTGCGTACAGAATTAAAAGTAAGAAAAAGCCTTATTTTAATATAGCTGACTAGCAATGTAAGAATCATATGTGCATAACTTGCGATGCTGATATTAATATTACACACCGCCAAGCTGTATAATATACTACAGCCATTTTTTGAATTCAGGACAAAATACCCCGTCTCGAGTTGTAATGTCATTCTCTCCTAGCCAGGGCTCTGGAGGTGCAGCGGTCTCCCCTGGGCAGTGCTCCGGCTGTACAGGATCAGGTGAGATTGGAGACGCAGGTACAGAAAGCTTCTTCTGCTTTTCCCTCCATTGAAAGAGCCAGCAGGCTGGGTTGTGGGGAGCCATTGGGCTGAGCTATGGGGAAGCGGTGGGCAGAGCGGCTTTGGACCTCCTTTGTATTTAAAATATGTATTTTAAATACATGTATCAGAAATACTGCACATCTCGGGTTATTACTATATTATTTATTACATCATAATATAACATAAAACAATGAACAACCTTTATTTCTTTACTCCCATCTTTGGAGCATATATTTTGGCATCGTTGTTTGTGATCGCAGGGGGTAGGCAATGAAGCTCGCTTAGGGGACCACCTAGGTTTTGAAAATAGGTGACGTCTGATATTTTGCCTGAAACCAACTTTTCCGCCAGACTTATGCGGGCAAAAGCCTGACACTTGCATGGCTGTTGCAAGCCTTAAGTTAGATATCTGAGGTAGGCCTATGCCTAGTCCTCACTCTTAAGCTTAGGCGAATAGTCATGTACGACCATGACATGAATAAAAATAGTTAAATAATAGCTGTAGAAAACCAAAGATCCATTGAGTTTGTTTTACACCTAATTGATTGTCATGTGTAGTTCTTTAGTAATTTTGTAACACTTTTGATGAATTTCCTGTCTATAAGAATCTATGAACACTTTCATAACACATGATACTGCATTCATAAAGCATTACAAACACGGCTATAAATATTTATTAAAAGGCATAACACTTTATAGCCATGTTTATTATGCATCATAGTGCATTGTAGATGGAGAGCTTCATTGCTTATGAAGTATTATAATCAGCATTATAATGCCTTATGAATGTCAATAGAAGATGCTACAATGCTATATTATTTCTTATATCTACCATTATAATGCGCTATGAAGGTATCTATAACACATTATAGATGACAGGTTCAAGTAAAGTGTTATTCTTGTCCTTGTGCTTTCAGAATTTAACCACACGAAATTCATTTTGACACGTCAATAATGGCCACTAGAGGGCTCTGTTTATCTTCAAAAAATGTATTTTAGTATAAATCCATAATCCAATCACTTACTCTGCTCAGGATTGTGGGGGCCTGAAGTTCCAGGATTCTTAATGCACACGGCAGGGGTATACTCTACACAGGATGCCAATCTGAAGAAGGACACACACAATTAACACACTATGAGTAATTTAGAGATAACAATTAGCCTAACTTCATGTTTTTGGACCTTGGGAGGAGTCCAAAGTGCCCAGAGGAAACCCACATGACACTGGCTGAACATGAAAGCTCCACACATGCAAAGCAGAGGTGGAATTCAAACAACCTACACCAGAGGTGTGAAGCAACAGTGCTACCCACCATACTACAATTTCTTATAGATACATGCAGCAAATATGTTTACTTTCTGTCAAAAATATAGTCCTATGTGCAATCAATTCCACATGCATTAAGAAATATTATTCTAAAATATATTAACAGTACAACAGCAGGGCCCCTATATGATCAGAACACAAAACCCAGTTCATGATTCAAAATAAATAATTTTCTGTTTTTCCTTGTTTTAGTCCTTTGGTATTTGTAGAACGAAAAAAATGTTTTCAGTTACTGTAAAGTGGTGTTTTATACAATGTCATTTGGTTGACCAGCATCCATTTATTTTTATTGCATATATTTATTACATATATACGTATGTGCATGTTGGTTTAGTCGTGCACGTGCATGTGTGCTTGAATGCTTAATATCTATGCATTGTTACCTGAGTATATATGTTTGTGCATGCTGTAAGCTACCCACCCTATTGTATCCTTATGTGTGTATGTGTCTGTGTACCTGCATGAGCTTGTTTGTGTGTGCCCTGGGACATGGCCTTGTCATGTGACCGCAGATGTTTGACAGCCCCCCGTTTCCTGCACAACCAGAGGATATCCCTCCAGGAAATGGGTCTGTGGATCCTCCCGAAATGGGGCCATTGTTGTGCAGGGTGGCGCTCAGATTAAGGAGGGGGGGGGGGGGCAGCTGCAGCGGGCAGACAGAGGGTAAACTCTGCCCAACTATGAAATATTTGCTTGAAAAATATTGTCCTTGAACATTCTCATACATACAAACAATACAAAAAATATTAACAACTTGATTCATGGTACCGGCTAGCAAAACTTGGTAGCAGATAATTTTGCCATCTATAAGGCAGATAATTGTGGAACTATGACATAATCACATTACTTTTAGGACTGTTAATTAAAAGATCAAATTTAGGCTGGGAAAACAAACATTCTACATTTGAATATAGGTATTGTCTCCAATAGCAGAACGGTGCAAAAATGAGAAGTGCTAATACACTATCCACACTGTTGCTGGTGGTCCAGCTAGTGTTTGTGTTTATGTATGTGGCGTGGAAGAGCAATAAACGCAGCAAATAAAGACAGTCCATGCACGCCCTGCATGGTCACCCTGTAGTCTATTTTGCATAGTCGACACCACTCCATATGCCTACCTCCAGTATAATTTTGCACGGAGCCTGTTGCCCTCCTAACAAAATGTTATTTCTGACTTAAGCTTTGCGGACTCTGACATTACGGGTTTTACGCTTTCATTGCCATGATCCCCCAGATAAAAGCGCGATCAGACCGGGGGTCTGGCTTTTGCCTCGGCATCTGTTAAACTTATTTGCAATCCCCCCTCTCCCCCTCCACCCCACCAGCGGGCCATAAGAGCGATCCCATCCCCGCCCTGTCGGGCAATGAAAAGTGGATTCAGAAGCGCACACGTATGAGTACACAATATCACTCGGTAACACTTTGTTTAAACACGCACACACACACACACACATGCACACACCTCGGCCGAGTGTGTGACGGAAGGAACACGAGCTCCTCCCAGTGGCGCTCGACAGGAAGACGGTGACGTCAGTTGGAGCCCTTCTGCATGTAGTTAGAGTTACAATATTACTATGTGTGCTATAATAGCGCAATGTTGGACATCGGCGGGCAGAGAGAGACGAAGGGAGGAAAAGCCTGTTTACACAGACGGCAAACCGCCTGGGGAATAATGCAGGAGAGGAAGTGAGCCGGCACTCTGTCTGCCTGCTCCAACTTCCTGCTCTGAAGAAGAAGAAAAAAAAAATCAGGATCTCATTACAGTTCAACAGAGCAGTCGAGACGACAGTAAGCATGGAAAACCAAGGGATTTTAATAGATTCGTTTTAAAAGTATTGCGGAGGAAAATCAAACTTCTCATATCTGGGTACGTGGAAACGAATTTCTTTTCTTTACGTCCGACAACTTTTTATTTTTTAAGACATTGATAAATTTGAATATTTTGTGTACTATAAGATTTTGTAACGTTAACCTCAAAAATGACTTTGGAAATTTGATACAACACAGGCGTCATAATGAACTTGAAATTGCAGTAACCGTAGGCTTTAATATTTTTTGTACCGATAAAAACATCGTTTTGAATATACCTTATTCTTACGGGGCGAGTATTTTAGCAGTAAAAAATTTGGTGAATTTATGATTAATATGTGAACTTGCATATTCTCACACTGTCTGTGATAGTTGTTCATGTGCATAATGGACGCCGAAGCGTATTGATGTCGGGCTGCGATGCAAACAGAAACGACGACGCTGCAGATTTGGTTTTAAGTAAATCAAACAAAAGAGTTAAGTTTTTATAGTTGATAATAGAGCGCGGCCGGGGAAAATAGGCGCATGGCCCTTTAAAAGGCTCTAGTAGAGTTTCTGGTTTGTCTGGAAACAGAGAGACTAATTGCCATGCGCTTCCGCTTTGAAGCTGGCAGCAGACAACATCTTGAAAATGACTCATTGGCGCAAACAAAGAAACTGTAGTTTTCCCAGCTTCTCTACGTATGTGCTTCACGTTTGAGATCTGTTTGCATCTGTTTGCTTTTTTAAGCAGACGCTGGTGATGTTGGGGGAGTTTATTTATAAGGTTGGGGGGAAAAAGTCTACTAAAATTTGCGGGGATGCTACAGCGCGGTGGACACAAATTCGGCTCCTCGGATTTTCCACTGCCTGCGAACAGGAAGAGAGGAGATTTAGTCATGGCTAAGCAATGTCTGCGCACACCGACTAATCTCATTAGGAGTTTCCGTTCCCCTCAACACTGGAAGGTTTTGTGTGCATAGCGGCTCCAGTTCGAGCTGTTGTACCTGCGGACAGGCTTGGAGGAACCGCTCCCCTAATGCCTCTCCAGCGGGGCCATGTGTTTTTACGGCCACTGTGAAATCGACCCCCACCCCCCCGCGCCGCCGTAACCCGTTACAGAAACGGGCTGGTGCCCTTTACGGTTGTGGTTATAATAATACGTAAATAAACACTGGGATATCGGGCTTAGATCTCAGCCCTAGCATCGGTGCCTTGTTGTTAACAAAGTGGAAAGCGTTCTCCCGAATAATTGAATTATTCACCAAGGTTGTTAATCCCTCCGAGATATTTTGCCGGGTTTTTGTCAATCATTTATGTCGAACATGTCATTTCGTCCAAACCATCGATTGCTGATTCTGCAGCCAGGCAAGTCCAGATATATAGGCTAGATAGGCCTATAGGCCTGTACATGAGATGGGTTTGAATGAGCAGGGGGGCGTTTTGGAGGTGTTATCTCACTAATGCAGGCAGGTAGGATGGAGCAGAGGAGCAGGAGTGATGGGTCCTCATCTTTGGCTGGTGAAAGGGGGAGGTGACTTAACATGTTCCCCTTATATGTTTTACACAAAAAAATCAGTTCCTTTTTTCAGTTCATTTTTCATTTTCTACAAACCGCTCTCTTCTGGGGTGACTCAATCTTACATTTCTTCCATTAGCCTACACATGTTGGACTATAGGAGTAATATTTTGCTGAGCAATGTGACAGTGCAGCTGTGCCACCCAGGCCCGCAGTGAAGGTGCGACTGGCCACTCCCTCCTCATGCTGAGGCGGCACCCACATCAAGAGAAACTTTTCGCGATTACAATTGAGTAGGGAAGTGGTATCGGGAGTTTGGGCAGTAGGCTTATATGAGTCGACCTGCGAAGACGATTTATGCGATATCCAGCCTTAACCTGCATTTGCCACGAATGATCAAGAAACTCTCTTTTTAATGTCGTGCAACATTAAACCGCAGTTAAATTCTTTCATTTTGGCATGGATGGTTTGTTTAAAATCTGCTTCTAGCATTATGGCCTTCTTTGGGGCAAATGTGTGGCCTGGGGTACTATCTGAAAAAGAACTGAATGGTATTAACCTGAATAGCAGTTGACGTACTGATAGCAGAGACATTATTTTCATACACATCCTAGGTCAGACACATATTTACCTATTTTGATAATATAAAATGCAAGCATCAGTGAGCATCTACTGGCACTGGGTGATCTGCACACAAGCCCAGTAGCAAGGGTTCCAGTTAGATGTGGAATTTTATGCGAGGATACTATTGGTTAGGACAGTGTGCTGGCTGGCTGTTTCGTTATGACTGTTTGGATTGAAATCTGTTCTGTGCTGGTTCATCTCTGCACCGCACCAGGCCTATTATCCACCCCACATAGCCCCGCCTCACCATCTGCACCCTGTGTCTCCAGACCATGGCGTTCCATTTGTGCCTGGGAGTCCTCCATGTTGGGGGCAGCCGCTGGGAATCACGGGGCACATCGAGCACGCAAAATGTGAAGATCGCTCCTAGGAGCTGAAAAAAAAGCCTCAAACGGTGGACTTTGAGGACTCCCTCTGTCTGCCACAAACAATGACTCATTATTCTCCAGGATCGAATTGCACCAGAGGAAACGGAGCCTAAATATACGCAGAGAAGGCAAATAGAGCAACTCTGGGTATTCCCAGACTAAGTGGGTGTTTGATTGTGTGTTTCGCAGTGAACCTTACAGAGGAACTTGCCACTCTCTGACAGACCTAACTTGCACTGCGCTTAGCTCCAGCTGACTTATCGCACATCTATCACAGCCCAGCACACCTTCTCTGTTAAGAGATTGTTCTGGACTGTCAGTGGGCTAGCACAGCTGTGCTTTTATGTAGTTTTTGTAACCCCTCGTTATTGGGCATTCTCTAAGAAGTGCACCATTATATCATTAGTTTTCCTCAGAATTCCCATTAATCTGGGTACAGTTTTAGCTTTGCTTTTTGCATCATATGTAGAAGTGTATTAAAGCTCATATCTTAACATGACATTTTAATATTTATTTTGTTATGTGGTGGTACATCCCCAAGACCCTTAGAAACATAATGGCTCCTTTAGACGCATTTGAGGAAAAGCTACGGAAAAGGGATGTTTTGTTGCCGATGTCGACAGAGGCTGAAAAATGGCAAAGGAAGCTATCCATTTGGAGGAGCCCTGCAACATCCGGGGCTTCCGATCCATACCCCTGGCAGGAATTCCCACCTTTCAATCCGTGATTGCCTTTCCCAGGAAGACGCACTTCAGATCAGAATTGGAGGAAGTCCTGATTTAGAGAGTTTTATAGTTTTTGAATGCAGATGGAAACTCAGAGGATGCTTTGGCAGGAAACGGTTTATTTTGCTTCTGGTGGAAAAAAAAAAACCTTGTTCCACTCTGACTTTTGTGCTTATTCCCTGAAGTGTTGGGAAGCAGTGCATGATGGGCGAGGAGGGCTCTGTGAGGTGGACTGAGGGAGTGGCAGGTTGCCGTTAGAGTGGATAGGAGCTTCTTTAAATCAGTTCCAGACTTGTAGGATGGAGTGGGAGATGGAGAACACCAAATGACTGGATTTACTGGGGATTCTGAGCTCTCCAGGTACTGTGTGAAAGTTCTCTTCACTACGTCTTTTCAGTCCCGCAGACAAGCGACTCACTGGTGTGCGGATCTGTGTCCCCTGCCTCCCCTGTCCCCGGGTGGGAAGTGGTCATGTCACAGTTTGTTTTTCACTGGGAACGGAAGGTGTGAGAAAGGGGCATTTCAGAGTTGTGGGCATCTGTGGCCGGCTTTCCACACCGAACCAGCACGGACGTGACTTGTGACTGTGCGCTTTGGGGTCAAGTGATTGGAGTCGCTACCCTCTTCAGCAGAAGCGCATGGGATTAATAGGCCATTGATACTGTGGGGCAGAGATGCCTCCTGAAAACAATATTTAAATAAGTCACATCAAGAGTGCCAACATACTCCATACCAGGCTTTGATCAAACATCACGCATGTATAGGAGATCGTTCATAACTAACCGTGGTCAGTGCTGGTCGGCTTACTGCTGTCGGATTACCAGATAGCGTAGCTCTCCATATTCTGGAATTAATGCTCCAAGGATCCCTGGTCTTGTTCCCTGGTGTGATGACAACCTGTATCATTCCAGTGACGTATCCAGCGGTATTAATGCATATTTGTCCCAGCTACACATTGAAAGTAGCTTAAATCAGTGACTAGATGTCTATATTTAATTGAGCGTCATTCTGTAGCGCCTCAGACATCTTGATTGAAGAGAGTTCATTAGTGTAATTTTAGGCCTTGCTGCTATTTTTACTCAGTGCGTCAGAGTAAACAGGCCCAGTGTCGTCCTCCTTGGGCCTGTTGAGGTCGAGGCTGGCGGAGTGAGAAAGACGACGCATAAATTCGAGACCGTGACGAGCCTTTTCCCGAAAAGGACAGGGGATCCAGAGGCCGTAAACCATCTGGGCCGGGCGGGGCGGTGCTAAGCCACCGTCAAATCCACCTCGCGGGCTGCTCGGGAAAGACCTTCTGGTCTGGTACCGGTCCGACGGGCGGACCCACTGAACTCCCCCTCGTAACAACCCCCCCCCCAAAGCACTCGACAGCTGCACTAAACCAGTCAGTCGGAGCAGGTAGTGCAGATTTCTGCTTTGAGCACTCGAGGGGACCGTCTGTTTGACCGGCGGCCAGCCAACCCCCACCCCCACCTCCCCCCACCACTAGGGGGAGGGGAAGAAAAAAGGAGAAGGCAGCGAGTCGTCAGCTGAGTAAACGGATCCTGACGGGTCGGGGGCGGCACCCGCCACAGCACAGACCAGTGTGCATGGCTGCCTCTGTGATTTATTTGTTCACAGAAGTGGAGGGGGGAGCGGGGGGGCAGGGATTTGGGTGAATTCAGTATGACGGTGGACAGTGTGACATATTTATAAGCACCCAACCTGCGTGAAACCACGCAATCCGGGGCCTGCTTTGGCCCTATCGGCACAGGCGACAGCGCCACCCCTCCCCCAGATGTGGGTCCGCATTTGGCCCCCTCTGTTTCCTGTAGAAGTGGGGGCTGCTGGACCGCAGCATATTTCTTTAAGGAATCACCCCCCTCCCTACGCCACCCTCCTCCTGCTACTGACACGCTGGCGGGGTGCCTGACCTCCACTGCTGCCCCCCCCCCCAATTCTCTCTCTGTGGAGCAGGGGTTCGAGCAGGGCCTCCCAGCAGTCCGCCTCACGTTTACACCCCTCTGACATCAGAGGGTGGAGGGGTTATGGGACTAAAAGCATCTTGGGTAACATCCCAGAAGTCATGCTGGGCTGTTCGTGAGCAAACTACCTTAATTGGTCAGTAACTGGGTTAAATTGTAAGTTATATAAGTTGCTTTGGGTAAATATTCTAAGCTGCTAATAATCTAGAGCAGGGCACACGCACAGGACAGGATGCCAGTCCATCGCAGGGCACATGCACACGCGCACACACTCATTCAGGCACTACAGGCAATATAGAGTCCTCTAATCCACATCTGTGGACTGTGAAGGAAAAGCAGGCTTCCAGAAGGAAACACACATGAGCAGGAGGAGAATGTGAGACACTAGCTGGTCAGGAGGCAACTCACAGCCAAGTGCCCCAGAAGTAGGCTGTGGGTCCATAATGATAGTAATACATAACGGTTGCCCTGGGGTGTGAGGTCACAGTGTCCGCTATCATACCATAACATAAGAATAATCATCTGTCCGTCCACCTATCCATCCAGCCATCCATAACTAGGCTGTGGGATCATAATGATGATGATACCTACTGTATTATATCTCCGTAGGGCTCAGCTTCCTGATCTGATGTTTACATGGCTGATATTGCTTTTTTGCTGATGAATATTAATTTTTTTTTGCAAGTAAGGCTCCTCCAGCTGCATCGGTGCAGCTTCTAGCACCCCCCCCCCCCCCCTTCGACAATCTGAGTCACCTCTTTGCTGGAGGCCTAGCAACACCCTTTTAATCTCTCCTCAAAGGAGAAATGCTATTCTGCTTGGTTGCAAACAATTTCAACATCTTTCAAATAGTTCTGAAATTTTACATTTCTATTAATAAGCCAAAATGACTTTCTTCTTCCTGTACACCGCATTTGCCTCGATGTTTCTGTTTAGAACCAGGAAATGATATAAACAACTTAATTAGTTATGTTAATACCACATATGAAATCATTTAATTGATACCTGAATGACTGCTTTGTTCTTTGAAGCAGTTTACACACACCTCTGGAATGTTATAAGGCAGTAAAGGTAAATTTGATGACAGTGGGGCATTGTGGGTCATTTGCCTAAATGTGGTTTTTCCCTTCCGCACTCATTGGGCTGTCTGCTGTCTGACTTGTTTTGTGAGCGTGATTAAAGCACATGAGAGAGCCGGAGCAGGTTCTATTGTTGGGTGGGACCCTGACATCACACGCCTGAGGAGGGCGCTTAAGCTAGGCTGCCTTACACATAATAATAAAAAGCAGATAAATATGTCGTATTACTGTGCATGCTATACGTTTTGTGTGTTTTGTGTGCTACAGTCATGGTGTACGGTAAATAAGCCTGTTTTTATGCAGGAACATGGCTGTCACCCTGATTTTAAGGACAGGAACTAGGAATTTTCCAATAAGCATATTTAGAATAATAGAGGACTCTATGTGAATTAGAGACATACCTCTGTTTGTACAGCCACTTGAAAAACACACTTTTCTTGATATGTTTTGGTCAGTCGCACCTGGGGCATGGTGGGGGGGGGGGGGGGGGGTCACTGTCACACAGAAATTGCCCCCCCCCTTCTGAGCACATTGGTCTGGCCCAGGGCAGGTGAACGCAGGGCTTGGGCGGGGGCTAATTGGAGTGCTCAACCCTGCCAGATCTCGGCATGATTGCAACAAATGGATGCTCTTTACTCCAGATGACCGGAGTGCTTGAATCAATATACCCACGCTACTTACTGCTCTGGATCCAAAAATACAGCAGTAGACAGGTTGCTCTGTGAGTTTGTAGCACGGAAGCGGCTCAGTATGATCCCCTCATTTCCATCCTGGTTACAGCTTTTTGGTTTCGGCATCTGCAGCTCTGTGTTTACTTTAGTGCGGCTCCCCCCAATCCCAGCTCTGCCAGCCCCACCCTTTTTTCACTATGCTAATCAGCAACGTGTGTATGGGAAGGCTACAAGCTGATTGACAGATTAATGTTACACTCACCCGTGACAACCAGTAACTAGCAGGCGTTTGACAGCCTAGCCAAAGGTAGATGTTGAGGCCAGGGAATGGAATCCCAGCTGATTGGCTTTGTCAGCATTATGTGCTCATGTGATGGGCTGTGGGCTGTGGTCCTTCCTTCCCAACCTGCCCCTCCTGCTCTTGCTCTCCTGGAGAGATCTTCCTTTCCCACATATCATTTCCTACTGTCATTCAATAAGGTAATTAGAAGTTAATTTTAAGATAAGGCCTCAGATTTGATGCATCTTGTCATTGCGTCAGTAAGATCTACATTTTAGTTTAGGGAACTGACCTGATAAATGTAAACCTGCATCGGCATCTTCTTGTTTGAGCCACTTTTTGGAAGAGAAAAAAAACTTTTAGGCTAAAAGTAAAAGTTGCCATGAGTCACCAGCAACAGCCCCTTCCTCCTGAAGCCCCAATGACATCAGCCCCTAAACCTCCTGAACAAGCTAATTAAGCTCTTGGCACAGCCACAGGCTGTACTGGACGTCTGACACGGGCTTTTTACAGGCCTTGCTTAACATGTAGCAGAACAGGAAAGGCGCTGTAATGTCTGCTGGATCCTGAGCAATTCCTGTGCCAGTTTTCTCATGTGAAGTTCAGTTCAAAGCCTCGCAGTGTTCGTGCATCCAGCCCAGACACCGGGCCAGAGGCTCATTCAGCTACTGCGCCCGTCTCTGACCTGTGGGTGGGTCTGCTGACTCTCTCATTGCTCCTCTTGTGCATCTTCTACTGGGAGCTGCTCCCCTCCGAACCACCTCACAATCTGGATCATAATGGGCTTATGGAGATGGTTTGGGTCTGGAATGACTTCCGCAAACAGCCCAAGGGAGACAATGGCATGGCGTCTGTGCCTCATCTGGTGTCGTCTCCTTTCCTTCCTGTTCCCCATTCAGCCATGTTCTTGCTGCACGCCATGTTTTGAATTCATAGATAGAAGCTTTGGGGTACTTAGAGCATAGATAATAATCATTGATGCCAGGTTTGATGCTGTGTTTAGCTGTAAGATTCTTGAAATGTTCTATAGCATGGCTGGAGACCCAGAAAGGTGTTTTTAATTTGGCACTATGGTGATCATTGTAATATCAATGGTGTCCCTTGTCTCGTGCCTGCATTGATGCTGGTTCAGTGGCAGTGTCATGTATGTGAAGACCATTTTCTAGAAGACGGTTTCATAGGTATGGCTGCATCTCGTTGTTCCTAGGGATGGAAAGCGCGATCACACTGTGGCAGTTCCTGCTGCAGCTGCTTCTGGACCAGAATCACAAGCATTTGATCTGTTGGACCTCCAACGATGGCGAGTTCAAGCTGCTTAAGTCTGAGGAGGTGGCCAAGCTGTGGGGCCTGCGCAAGAACAAGACCAACATGAACTACGACAAGCTGAGCCGTGCCCTGCGCTACTACTATGACAAGGTAAGTCTGAGCTGCAATATAGAGAGTCAGTGCATGAACTATGACAGGGTGAGTTTGAGCTGCAATATAGAGATTCAGTGCATGACCAGGTGAGTTAGAATTGCAGTTTAGAGAGTCAGTGTGTAAACTATGACACAATAAGTCTGAACTGCAATACGGGGAGAGTCAATATGTGAACTATGATGGGGGAAAATAAGAGTCAATGCGTGAGCAGGTGAGTCTAAGCTGACATACAGAGAGTCAGAGTTTGAACTATGTCAAGGTGACTCTGAGCTACTGTACAGAGACACAGGGAGTCAGCATATACAGTATGATCCGTAGAGTCAGTATATCCATTATGACATGAATCATGTATCACCTATGATATGGTGAGTCAGTGTGTAGTCTGTGTACAAGCCACTGCAGGGAGATTTACTGTGAGGAGCTGTTGCATAATCAGTGAATCGTTACATGCTTGTTGTCGTACAGGGCGTTGATAAACACAGATGGCTGTTACGCTTATTTGATTAGCTCAACGGTACATTAGACTGGAAAAACAAGTAGGACAGGACAAAAGTGAAAGTGCATTAAATTAAACTAACCACTTTGAGCAGTCAGGATAAAGAACAGTAAGGCCAAACAGGTCAGTACAATTTTCCTAGTTTAGTAAAAGTTCTGGTTTTATTGCACTAATCAAATGGCCCCACAATGCCACACTTATGTCCCATGATGCTCAGCAGAGGTGTGTCCTCATGGGTTTAAAGGTACAAATGTTCCTCTGACATTTACAGAGGACCCAAAAATGTCTGCTGTTAAACCTTTATCAGTCCTACCTTCACAACACAGAGACACAGGGGAATACTGTGTCACACAAAAGATACATTTGGAAGAATTTGGTGAGAAAATGGAATAGTAGTACTAGGGAAGTATTAAAAGCTCATTCACTAATTCACCCTACTCCTCATGTTCCCAGAACATCATCAAGAAGGTGATTGGCCAGAAGTTTGTGTACAAGTTTGTGTCTTTCCCGGAGATTTTGAAGATGGACCCACAGACAGTTGAAATGGGCCGTGAGGGGGGTGGGGCCATTCTTCAGGAGGCGGAGCTGCTGGGGGCTGATGGCGAGGAGGACCCCCCTAAGGTGGCGCTCTCAGGCCTGCGCGGCACTGCCGCTGCCTGCCGGAGCGAATACCTCCACTCGGGCTTGTACTCGTCCTTCACAATCAGCTCCCTGCACAACCAGCCGCCACTGCTGCGAGCCGTCAAGGTGGAGCCACGGGCGGAGCGCCCTCAGGAGGCGCGGACCGTCATCCGCTTTGTGCCCAATCGCTCCGAGAAGGGAGGGGCTCACTCAGCTGTGTCGCAGCCTCCCTCCCCGCCCCGCCCCTCTTCCTCCTCCTCCTCTTCCTCTCCTGGAGATGCCTTTTTCCCACCCAGCCTCCCTGGCTCCCCCCAGTTGCCTGCTTCTCGCTCACCCTCCCCCTCCCCCAGCCCTGGCTTCTCGCCCGGGAAGGGGCGGAGCCCCAAGGTGGAGATGGACGACCTGGAGCAGGGAGCCCAACCCCTCAACCTGTCCGCTGGTCACAGAGAGCGCGGCACCCAGCCCGCCGAGAAGAGGAGCGGCAGCAACGGACTCCCGCCCAAAACCAAGAAGCCCAAGGGCCTGGAGATCTCAGCCCCCTCCCTGTTACTGTCAGGAAGTGACATCGGATCCATTGCCCTCAACAGCCCAGCACTTCCATCAGGGTCCCTGACCCCTGCCTTCTTCACTGCACAGGTGGGTGTCGACGGTGCACCCCTGCGTCAGGATGGCTCCCGTGCACACGGCTCTGTGCTCCACTCAGTCCTTAGCACTGCCACTTATTAATAGCTGTCCATGATGAAGAATCAAAATATTTCTGTAAATATTATGCCTACCCCGCACTGGATACATGTTTCAGATAAACTCTTGGATAAAGACAACTAAAAAATACAAACCCACTTATCCTAACCGTCAATAACACAGCTAATGATATTAGCATAGTATTAGCTCTCTGCAGCCGGCATCCAGAAGCCAGGTTTCTTGCTTAGCCAGACAACTTGTCGGATTTAAGGTACCCCGGTTTAAATGAGCTTTATCTTTGTTCACTTGCATTACACTTTCATTTCATTCGTTCGTTTGATTTCCTCTGCCAGCCCCTGGAGGATGGGCTCCTTCTCTGAGTGGTTCCTCCCGAGGTTTCTTCCTTCTAGGGAGTTTTTCCTTGCCACTGTCGCCTCTGGCTTCCTCACTGCGGGTATTGGGCAAGGGTAATGTAAATGTAATTTTAAGAAAATGTAATGTTGTGAAAATGGATGTAAAAATAAAATTGAATTGAATTGATCTGGATTGGATTGGATTGAATTGGATTTAGCCCAGACAGGCTTAAATCCAACAAGTTATCCGGCTAAGCAAGAAATCCAGCTTTGTGATACAGGCCCTGCTGTTACTCGCTTTAAAAATTAGAACTCATCCAGCCCATGAACCAATCATGAGCTTAGAATTCCCATCCATTTCATTGGTTGACCTACTGTTTGATTGGCTGTGGGATGGCCAGGTGCGATTTCTTAACCAGCACTCCAATCATGCCTAAAAAATATCAACATGGAGGTAAACAGCAACAGCCGAATGGACTGAAACCTGACAAAGACTATCGATGGCTTTGCAGCCTTTCTCTGAGACACAGCTGTGTCAATGTTTAGTGCTAATGTCAACAGTTAGTGCTGATGTGATACCTTAATACAAGTTATTAATTAATGTATTGCAGTGTTCATTGCAATACAGTAGTAAGACGTGTGCAATGGTTCCCACAATGTTCATAATGAATACATATATGAATACTACTGAGAAGATCATCTGAAACAGAAAACATGCGCCTGAAATCTTATATGTGTTCATATTTACTTCACCAGGGCTTAGATTGTATAGATGAAGGCAACCTGAGTTTAAAAGGAAAATGTAGGGCTCCGAAATCCCCCCAGATAGGGGATAACAGAGGAAAATCCATAAATGAAACCATATGTGCTTAATCCAGCAGATCATGAACACCACGCCGAGTCTCACAGCAACACAACACTACTTCATTTAGGTGGCAGGTCGGGGGGAGGGGAGGGGGGTCAGAGATTGATTTCATTTGCTCCTCCCTGGCCTCAGGGGGGCGGGGCCTTCAATGTCTTGACTGTTAAGGGGTTCATTCAAATCTGCAAGAAGCTTATCTCATACACTGTTACTGTAACCAAACGGTGATGGATACTGACCAAAGGGAAAAATGTCTCACTTTCGGTCATAATCACCAGAAGGTCAAACCTATCAAGCACACTAAAAATAAGGAGACACTTCTCTCTTAAACACTTTATTTTTGTGGAAATATCTCTTAAACACAATAAGGAGAAACCTCCTTTAATCTCATTTACAGAAAAGAGAAGCTTCACTTTCATGCAAACTGTATTCTGAATGCAAATGACAGCTGTGGATGCCCAAGTGTCCGATGGTAGTAATTTTATTGGTAACACTTTCCTTGATGGGGCACAAGTAATATAGTATTATACTATTACATATGTATTAACCACAAACTGTTACATACTGATCACATGTTAATTCATTAGAATTGAATCATGATGCATGTTTTATCTCAAGCAGTTACTATATTTGTTACTATGTTGGTTAATTCTGTAAACTGAATTACTTAAGGAACTACTAAGGAACAAGTAATAACTGAAATGCTGACCTCATGTTTGTTCATCATTAATGAATCGTAATGCATCTTTTATCTGAGGTAGCTATTTTTTTTCATGATTTGTTCATAATTTGTACTTCAGTAGTGAAAAAGTGTAATGTTACCATTTTATCTTTTATCTTTAGCTTTTCAAATTTGAAACTATCTGATAAGAGTGATGTTATACACTTATTGATAAATCTACAGTACTGTGCAAAGGTCTTAGGAAGTGAAAAAAAATTATGTCTAAATAACTCGTGTTGGTGTAAGACTATGCTGTTACGCCTGGCAAAGTGTGTCAGCTTAGCCATTTCAAAATCTCTGCTAAAATAACATTATTATTTCCAGCAGCCATACAGTACACCCGTGTATTTTTTGACCTGGCCACTAGCCCACCTCATATATCTGTTCACTTTTTTAACTAATTAAGTTAATTAATTAAGCCAGCTGGTGGTGAAATTTAATAAATACATAGAATGGTTCGGGTGAGGGCGGCATGGTGGTGCAGTGGTTAGCACTGTTGCCTCACACCTCTGGGACCCAGGTTCGAGTCTCCGCCTGGGTCACATGTGTGTGGAGTTTGCATGTTCTCCCCATGTCGTCGTGGGGTTTCCACCAGGTACTCCGGTTTCCCCCCACAGTCCAAAGACATGCTGAGGCTAACTGGACTTGCTAAATTGCCCATAGGTGTGCGTGTGTGAGTGAATGGTGTGTGAGTGTGCCCTGCGATGGGCTGGCCCCCCATCCTGGGTTGTTCCCTGCCTCGTGACCATTGCTTCCGGGATAGGCTCCGGACCCCCCGAGACCCGGTAGGATAAACGGTTTGGAAAGTGGATGGATGGATGGGTTCGGGTGCCATTGAGGAGAAGTTTGAGAACTGAAGTGGTGTTCATCTAGTTGATATCAGTAACTTTTTGGAGAACAGAAGACATTTCTACTAGTTCTTATTGTGTTACTCATAATTTTCATATGTTCTTATGTAAAATTTTATTTTTTTGTTCTAAGAAAATGTGCACTTACTACCCAGATAAATAGTGTTAAACATTTCTTTTGAGAGCCTAAGACTTTTGCACAGTACTGTATGTCTAATTACAGGCATTTAAACTTCTACCAGAATCTTTTATCTTAGCCAAAACTCCCAACCAGTGCAATATGTAATTAACAATTTGTGCATAAACTTTCTTATTTAAATGTACTGTAGCAAGGCTTGGGTCTTTAGTTACTACAGCACTCATAGCCTTTTACCCACTCAGTATGAATAGCACACATGTATAAGGCAGAATGCAGGTATTTCCATAGAAACCATGTGACGTAAAGTGAGTTTCCTGTTCACATGCTGAGCGCCATCTTGGTTTGAAGCCCCTGACCCTAACCCTCCTGTGCTATACCTGCAGACTCCCTCAGGGCTGCTGCTGACCCCCAGCCCTCTGCTGTCTAGCATTCACTTCTGGAGCAGCCTGAGCCCCGTGGCCCCCCTGAGTCCTGCCCGGCTGCAGGGCCACAGCTCCCTGTTCCAGGTAGGACCGCCAGGTGGCTGAGAGTTGGACCGGTGGCTGGACAGAAATGTAGATCTGGGAGAGAAGAGGTCAGGGAGGATAGAAAATGGGAGGGGGGAGTTGGGGGCAGTTAGAGAGGTAACCAAGGTTATGCTGTGAGTCACACTCAGGTAATTGCACAGGTTACATTGTTCGTGTTGTACTGAATAAAACGACGAGGACAGGATAGCAAACTCACCCCTCTGTCCCCACCTCCTAGCTAAGTGCGGTCTCAGCAGTCAGACATGACAATCGGTGGGGGGAGTCAACCTGGCCATCCTTCCTATCTGAGCACAGAGGAAGCCTGCAGGTCAGCAAGCTGGGCCTCATTTACGCACGGCCGTCCTTGACCAGTCCGGCCCACTTCCCTGCTTTATGGAACCCCCATGAGGATATTCAAAAAAAAAGCATGAGGAAAGGACAACAGGAAGACGTACTGTCACCATGGTGACCAAAGCTAGATCCTGTTCCTGTGCACTTGCTGACAGCCCCTCCCATATGAGAACAATAGTAGCTGCCCGCTGCCATATCGTGGTCAGGCCCAGTGGCAGTTTAGGAGAGTTAGCATGTATGGCGCAGTCTGTGTGGGTGGGGGCTGGGGGGGTAGAAGAGAACCAATCCCACGCAGTGGCCGAGTGTCCAAAAGGTCAGTGCAGTTAGTCACCCTGCTCCAGCTGGCCACATGACCGCCTTGCGCACTCCCCCCCCCCCATTGCGACAACTCCCCCGGATGAAGTCACCGCTGACTAACGTGCGCGTCAGGCCCCCCCTGGCAGGCACGGACTGGACCGCAGAAGCCGGTGGCGATGGCACTAACCAGGCAGCAGCTGGACCAACGTTACTTTTCCTGTGGAATCTCCAGCTCTGCATGTGGCTAGAATGGAATGGCTTTGGGCACAGGGACCATTAATGAGAATGCACTGCCTGTAACCGGCTCTGGGGGTCGCTCTGCAGTGCTTTCCAGCATGAGCCCCCCACCCCCGCATAATTTTGGCTGACGGGGCTGCTGTGAATATGAGAAGTGGCTCACACCACCGCTGCCGCCACCCCACCCTGCTTTTTATTTAGCTTTCGAGTCTCTGGTTGGCTCTCTCCCCTCTCAGCTTTTCCACAAATGCGGCCGGGAGTGTGGGGGGGGTTTCAGTGCCAGGGCCGGATCACGGGTCCGTTTCCATGGTGTCTCCACCCCCACCCCCCCCACCAAAAAGCCTTTTGTCAGCGTGCCTCTGCATGGAAATAAACTACAGATGTTTCCTGTCAGCTTCGGAGGGGAGGGGGGCATTTCCTGTGCTGGGGGTTGGGGTTAGGATGATGGCTTGGGGGGTGGGGGGTTGTGGGGTCATGGTGGGGTAGTCTGGTCTGGTCAGTGAGTTCTCGTAGTAGCTCTGGCTGATGGTGCTGTGCATGTTCACATTATGCACTGCTTCATGCCAAATAGAAATTTCTGCGGACTCAATCCACAGGCTGTTCCTGGACTCCTCATGTTGCCTTTATCTTGTGAAATAACAGAATTTTAATTAATGTGTGACATCTATGCAATGCTATTATTCATTAGGATTATGACAACACATGACAGGAATTAGTTTACAGTTTGATCACATTCTAATTTAACAACTGCTTCTTTAAATGGGTCGTCTTTAGGTGGGAAGTAGGTGTGCAAATTGCCATCTGCCTGCCTTTTGCATCATCCCATACCGGAAATCACCCAAGCCAGTAAAGACATTTGTACAGATATATTACCTCTTTTGTGTCTTTAGAGTTTAATAAACAAGCAGCTTACATATGGTCCCTTAAATGCACTCACCTGCTTTCAGTCGTCTCATTGAGTGTGTTTTTAGAGCCTAATAAACAAGCAGTTTACACACGATCCCTTAAATACACACAGAGCAGTGCCACTCTCAGCCTTCTCACCAAGTGTCTTGTGTGCTCGCAGTTCCCCACCCTGCTCAACGGGCACATACCAGTGCCCCTGCCCAGCCTGGATGGAGCCTCCTCACCCCTGCTGCTTTCCTCTAGTGCCCAGAAGTCCTGATTCTGCCGCTGTTACTGTCGTCGTCATCATCATCATCATCATCATGGCCGTCCAGGTGGACAGAGTCAGCGATAGCGTTCTAGGTGTTTTTTTTTTTGGTTTTGCACATTCACAGTGAAACCATGTACAGAAAATCCTTTTCTTCTTTACAATTTATTATTTTTTTTATAAACTTGTGTGTTTTGCTTTTAGCCAATAAAATACCTTCAAATGTACACCCCACCCTCCACACACACACATGCACACACACACACACACACACACCCTACCCATTAGCGGTTTCGGGTTTCCAAGCTCACGGGCCCAACTGGTACTCACACGTGTGCCCCTGGTCACGCTGCTGTGTATCCTGCCTCCGGGTCAAACCAGCCAATCCCTGGCCTGGCCTATCCCGCGTGAGGCCTTCAAGCCCAAGAGCCAAAGACTACCAAGCTCAACGCTGTCGAGTGTGACTGGACCAAAACTGCCTGGAGTGTGCCCTGATTGGGTGACATTGGGTTCCAGATGCAGATACACTTTCTAAACAGGATGCCAATGTTTCCAAAGACACATAGTCAGTATTTTAATGTGTTTGGTGCATCACATGTGTGCAAGAAAGAAAGGGGTGAAATTGTTGCTTTTTTCCATGTCCGATTTAAAGAAAAATCTTTCTAATTTCCATTGGAGGCTGTGAATCTGGTTTCTGTCGTCGACGTATTGTATTGTATTGTAATAAACTGTATTGTATCGTCTGCACTGTGCTTTAACGTTAGTACCGGCTGTGCCTTCCCATTGTAAGGATTATGTAAATGTATTATTTCTAGCTTTATGGGAAAACAAAAAAAAAACTTTCAAAGACGAAATTCCAGTACATTAAAAAGGCTTTGTAATAGCTTTTAATTATTTTTTCATAAAGGAATTGATACAAATGTATTCTCATATTAATTTTATATTTTGTGCTTTTTAAGAGTCTAGGGACTATGCCTTTAAATAAACACAAAGCATTGAATGCTATAGTATACTTCTGTATTCATTATTGAATGATTTTTTTTTAAAAAACAAGCCATTTTGCATACTTATGTACACAAGTATGGAAAAACACTGAAAACTGTGGCTGCTTCAACTAAGATGTATTTCTAATGGAGTGAAGCAGCTGAGATATTTTCTTTTAAACATCTTTCTGTCAACCTCACTCTGCAGTGTTTTAACCCGCCCTCCAAGCTGGGAATATGGAAATTAAATAAAGAACAACAAAACTCTGGCCTGATGAAGGTTAATGTAATTTATATATATATATATATATATATATAATTATTTTATTTGTTTTCCAAATTTTCTTTCTCAAACTGTAAAGCAAAATCTGGAGAAAGTAAATAAGACTTGTCTAGTGGCTGGGGAACAATCACATGGTCTATTGTTACTACAAAAAATATGAATGATTCAGAATGTCTCCTGCATATAATAACGTTTTATTGATTGATTGAAAGTTCCTGGATGTAGTTCTCCTCGGGAGGGAACACAATGGGTCAGTTTAATTACAAGACGGGGTTCCAAAGCCCCCAGCATGAGGACTACTGTCCGTGGAAGACCAAATACTGAAAGGACCAGTGGCCTGTACTATGAAGCGGAGTTACTGGCTTATCGGGGTAACTTGTTGGATTTAAGGTGCCACAGTTTAAATAGAATACATATTTGTTCACTTACATTTTGCCCAGCCTACCTTAAATCTGAGAAATTACCCCGATAAGCCAGTAACCCTGCTTCGTACTACACGGCCCCAGTCAACAGCGAACTAGAAGGTTCTCTCTTACTCACCTCCAGCTCCATTAAAGCTAGAACTTGAACTTGTTATTCTGTGTTGGGTGTCTGCTCTCAGCTCTAGGGTTATAAGCAGCCTGTTAGGGACCTTGTAGAACTAACAAACTGCTAAAACTTTGGCTTCAGGTTTGTGTACGTCAGAAGCTGATGTCAAGATGTGCACGGCTTTTTGTTTACTGGTAATAATGAAAGTCAACAATGATAATGTTGCTCATCAAAATAGGAAGTTGATATGTTGGACTGAACTATTTAAACTGTGAAGAAACCCTGGATCTCAAGGTTTGCAGTTACTGAATTTGAATTTGAAACATTGAGAGTCCGGATCCGCTAAATGTCATTCAGAAGTTAAAATTCCTCTCAAACTCTTAAACCTATAGAAGAAGGATCTCCAGTGGACCTCAACACTGCTCCACACAACATTCTTGGCCAGCTTTGATCATTTATGCATCCATCCATCCATCCCTGCTATTACACATCTCTCTCCATTGTGACCACACCACACTGGTCCTGGATCAGTGAAATTCCAGAGCTCACCTGGTAACTGTAGGGCCTCAACTCCTGACAGCTCTCTCACTTGACTCCCTTCAAGATAGTTGCCAAGTGTTTGTTGAAGACAGCCTGTTACTTACTCCACAGCTTCCTCTAAAGGTGCTGCTGACCTGTGGGGGTACCTCTATAGCCTATTCACACTACCTTTTCATACACGTGAATATGCTGAAGTAATCTGGTTATGTATCACTATACAAGTACTTCTGAACAGGGACGGATTACGGACCGGGCCAGCGGGGCCGCTGCCCAGGGGCCCTTGGGGTGCAGGGGGCCCATGGGGCCCCTAGCCCAAAACAATTTGCAACGCTTATCAACAATGTATTTTCATTTGTCTATTTTAGAGGGCCTACATTCTTTGATCCTCTGCCTACAAGGGCCCCTGACCCTATAGGGAGGGCGTTTGGCTGCCAAGGGCCCTTGCATTGTGGTGGTTGTGCTGCTGGTAGTGGTGGGGGGGGGGGGGGGGGGGGGGGGGGCCCTCGCGAACGTTTTGCCCAGGGACCCACACAACCCATAATCCGTCCCTGTTTCTGAACCCTAAACCAGTAAATGCTTCTGCTTCAGCTCCTCCACCAATGTTACTTGCTGCCAGGTTTTATTAAAGCAATGAAACAATGTATTTATATATTACACACACACAGACATACACACGCTCTGATGAAAAATCAGATCCTCGTTCTTCAAAATACGTGAAGCTGGTGCATTCCCTCGCCCCATATAGGAAAGCCTGACCATTGCAGTGAGCTACCATCTTCATAGAGACTGCTGCTTTATCAAATACCCTTAACCTTATACTACACACTGTATCTGAAGCCCTCATTTTAGACCTCCTACAAATTTACCAGGGACAAAACAGCTGGTAATTAAAAGACCAACCGAACACTGCAGAAGTCTGTATGAAACGGACTAAATTTACTTCAATAGTTATGAGAAATAAATAACTCCAGTAAAAAGTGTTAAACGGTCAAAGCTGTTCACTGTGAGACTCAGAGGTCCAGGTGGGGCAGAACAACACACACACACAAAAAAATTTAAGTGGTCCATGCGCTGTTGACTTCTGCCCGTGTAACACCAAAACGGGTAAAAAAAAAAAAAAGGAAAAAAAAATATCAAACCACTCTCTCACTCGGGGAAAAAAAGTACAACGTTACAATATTAATATATTACTGGCAGTCGAAAGCAACACAAAGATCTGTTAAATGTAAAATTTCAATCTGAAATTTTTCTTCATTTGCATTCTCCATGGGGGTTGGTGGTAAAATAGTGGTCCAATGCAAATTGTTACACTATATTTTCCATATTATTCATTTTTCTCCTCTGTAAAAATAACAAAAGAAAAAAAATCATGCCCCCCCCCCAACATGCCACAGTTACACAATTATTCACAAATAAAGTTAAAATGTAACATACAAAATGCCTTTTTTAACACTGTTAAATAACCTACAACGTTTTCTGTAAGAAGTTGGATGTTCACGGCCCTGAAGTCTAGTACAGTGACTACTAGTATATTTTCTTTTTTTTTTTTTAATACTCCCCTGATGACCAGCTAACCAGACCAACCATCTGGATACAGAAACAGATTTACAGGTACTGAGGATCTGCTAAACTAGACTGCAGAAGAGAGGCTAACACAACTGAATATACACAGCTAGGTGCACGAGAGAGAGAAGCGGACGAGCACGGTAGCAGAGATGAGGCATGGGGCACCCCCTAGATAAGGGGGCATGGCCAGCCAGCTGTCCAAAGCCGTGCGGGAAGAAAATCGGCAGGCAGACAGTCCATCCATCCATCCGTCCGTCGGGGCTCATGGCCAGAGAAGTGGCAACCCATCGTCTGTTCATTAGAAATGATCCAGTGTTTAAGCCGTTTCTATAACACAGGGTGTGGCTTGCATCAAACGGCGGTTCAACACGGCGGCGGCCAGCCACCACCACCCGTTTCCTTCTGCACTGCTATGCCCCTCACAGACGAGTGGGTCATGGGGGGGGGGAGTACTGTCCTGTGGCAGCGGATTGCATCCCATCCAGTTGGATTCTTCTTGAAATGCTCGGCAACAGTAAGGTGAACTGGGGTAGGGGGTGGAGTTGCATGGGGTCATGTGACTACACAGCACCATTACCACGGTAACGACATCTGCAGAGATGCTGTCGCAGCCTGGAACAAAAACACAGCGCTCGAGCCGGGACCAGAATGCAGCATTCAGTCTAAGAAAATATCAGCTGCTTCGGGATCAAACAACAGCTTTAAAAAAATCAAAATAAACACAACAGAAGATTTCATTTAAAGGTCTGGCAATGCAGGACAACTCAAGGTTAACCAGCGGGAGTTTTGTAGAAGACACCAGAACCATTGAATTCTCAAAAACAACAACTGCAACAAGAGCAAAAACATCCATCAACAAAATCATTTTTGTGACCAGTCTGGGGTGAGGGGGGTAGGTGGTAACCAAGCAAGGTCACATTATAACACAAGCGTGTTAAATACAGACAGTAGTTTAGCAGCAAAGGACATCCCCAATAAATTAACACCTACAGTCCATCTCCTTCAGTCCACATGGTCTGCAAGAAAACTTGGGATCGCTAAGGATCCGCCAGTGGGGTGGGGACAAGGGGTGGGGGATCCCCTGGAATCGGGGGCCGTGCATGGGAGAGGGGAAGCCCACCACAAGCATGTTCCCCGCCTCCCTCCCCCCCAGGGCTGGTGGGTCAGTTTATACATGAGAAGAAATCGATGTCTTCATTTGGAGCTGAGGGTCCCAGTCTAGAAGAGCATGCTTTGTCTTCTGTTCTTGCTGTTTCCTGCACAGACAGGGGCAGAAGGGAGCCAGTCATGCGCAGTTAACACTCGGCCCCACGCCTCAGCCCTGGCTTTGATGTTGTTTCACTACAGCCGCTCCTCACCACCCACAGAGGCTAAGGGGAAGCCCAGGAGAGGCCTCTGGGGTCTGGGCATAGCAGCCGTGTTTCAATGGAGCGGCTCGATGCCCTTACCTGATTCTGGGTAAGAAGAGCTCCGATAGCCTGGATCCTTCTGAAGCTGGATCTCCTTCAGTGTGAATATTGATGCACCTGTTTGTGGGAGAAACACGGTTGCAGGGTTTTAAAACATCCAGATTTTGGAGATATCAAATATCATTTCTTAACATACTTTTTTTTCCCCCTCTTAATAAATTGTATTTAAAAAGGCCAAAAGTCTGTTGAACAGTTTGTGTGGGTATGTTTAAGAATAAAGGATCAATGGGAAGACCCTCCAAAGACAATCATTACCAGGCAGGAACACAAGTATGTGTGCATGCATGAGACTGAAGTCTGATTGCATTTATCTGTGTGCCATTTACTTTCTGTGCATTTCCTGTTCCGCTCACTAGGTCTGTTTGTGTGTGTGTGTGTGTGTGTGTGTGTGTGTGTGTGTGCGCCCGTGTGTGTGTGTGTGTGTGAGAGAGAGAGAGCATCCTCACCCTCCGGCAGCGCATGCACCCTCATTCCCAGGCTGTGGAAATAAGGCTGCTTCATGGACTCGTCGGCTGAGATCCTCTTCTTAGACTCGTACTGGGAAGCACAAAGACAGAGACATGAATCCAGCTGACCTCTTAAAAGCATTGTACTGCCTGTCTGCTGTACTGAGGTTAAGGGCCTCCACATTCAGGATGCAGTCCAACACAATCTATGCCACACACATGCACTGCTACCAAAACAATGACTTGCACGACAGGCGCACAGGTTTATGGTTGTTGGCATTTCAACATTTAAAAAGCATGAAGTCTAGAGCTACAGAGGTAAACAACACTGTGCTAAATCTATTTGACTACAAAATACAGGGTAGATAATCTTGATCAGTTTCAAATATTTTCTACACTCAAAATCCTCTGATAAATATACCAAATATATTTATCTCTCAAAGGAGAAGCTAGTGATTTTGTCAGTATGTATGCAAAGATAATCACCAAGACAAAAAAAATTAAACAATTAACCACTACTTTTAAAAACTAGATATTGAAAGCATTTTTAAGGTGTAAAATGTAGTATGTTCATATGATTACAATAGAAATAAATAAAACAATGACTGACGGCGCCACCTCCTGGCGGTTTATGGTATCACTTAGGTGACTGCAGCAGGCCATGCAAAAATAGGGCAGGGGAGAGATTATATAAATTTGCTGATGTATGAAAAAAAGAGAAAAAAATCTCCGGGGAAACGCACGAGGCGTTTTGGTACAGTACAAGCATGCCACACCCTCTGGTGAGAAACTATATGCAATACTCACTTTCAGAAACGCTAACAAGAGTTCGATGCCTTCGGTGTCCAACCTGAAAGAGAAGGGGAGGGAGATGAGGGGCGCCGTCGCTAGGGATGGCGGGCGGAAGGAAGGAAGCTGAGCGCAGTTTCATACATTCCACAGGATTTCCTCCCGGGAGTGCAGAGAGAGAGAGAAAATACCGCTAGTATACACAGGCCGAGGGCACGCACAGCTACGCGAATAGTAACGTGTATTAATGGTATAAAGGGGCTGCGATACAAAAACACCAACAATGAAATACATTAATGCATATGCATAATAACACGCAGTATGTAGCAATGGACATGGGCAACGTTTTTAATGGATAAACTTAAATAACCAAACTGAAAGACTGCTGGTTAAAACTGTACATGTTAAGCACTATAACATTTCTCATGCCGCGGAATGAGTTTTATATTTATATTATTTCTCCCTCTACAAACAACCACGTATTTGCAGATACGACGACAGCTTTGGACATATTCGTGCGCGTGCCTAGCCGGATGTTCAGGGGCATGTGCATGCGCACGCACGGTGGCGGCGTACGTTCGCCGCTCACTGTTGCCAGATTGGCCAGGCTTCTTTTGATTTCTTTTGGCGGGTAGTTAAATTTTGGGCTGGCTCAGCGTATATCGGGCGGGTATTCATTTTTATACAAATAATTTGGAGGAAGTGTTCAACTGTTGCATTGTAAACCTAAAATTAACTACATCAATAGCGTTGTGGTAGTTTGGTAACCTTAACAAGGTTTACAGAAACCTGGTAAATCTGTGTGCCGACTGGTCTGAAATTTAAAATCTCACACCAGCCAGGTGACTAAAGTTGGGAACTCTGCTACATACGTAGTGTTACGTTCTTTAGAGCACCGACATCTAGTTACGGAGAGGTCACAGTTAAAAATGGCCAAAAACGCAGAGAACTTAAAATCACGACCTACGTTGACTGATATTTTAATTAATGTAGTAGACGATCTGTGTGACACATTACAAAGCGAGGTAGTTGAATACAAGTCCAGGTGTACAACTGTGATCAAGTCTTAGTTGTTTGTAGACGTGATTGGGCCGTAAATACTCAGCTCAGTGACACTCGCCGCTGAACTGCAACCGTACGCTCACATGGCGGGCGTTGTCGGTGGCTATGGCAAGCCGTTTTAACATTTAATCAAGTCACACTCCTATCCATTACATTATAGATATTAACAATAGATTTTCTCTTAGTTAAAACTGTATACTTACTAGTCAGAATGGTAATTACAGACATCCATAATCACATTCTTCCTAGTAGAAAATGTATTTCAAGATATCTAAAACTATTTCTCCTAGTCACAATTCCATTGAAGATATACTTTGTAAAGATTTAAAGATAAGTGGCGGTTTTAACATTTAATCGCTAGATTGGATATGTATTGCAGATATCCGTAATTTAATTCTTCCTAGTCAAAAAGAGCATTTCTGATATCCACAATGACATTCTTCCTAGGAGAAATTACGTCACTTTTGCCATTCATGTATATATTTATAATTTTGAATATCCAAAAATACATTGGGAATAGTAAAAATGGCATTACAGATATCCACAATTCATGTTATGACTAGTAAAAATGCAATTGCAGATGTCTACAACTAGAATTATGACTAGGAACCCATTTTATGTTAAGACGGCATCCTATCTACTCAACAGATATCCACAATGCAATTGTAGATATCCGCAATTGCATTGTGGATATCTGTTGAGTAGATAGGATGCCGTCTTAACATAAAATGGGTCCATTGACTATCCACAATTAGCGTCACCTCATCACTCGTTCCACTTTCGTATACCCGGACTGTACCACACCAGCTCACACCCTGTGTCTGAAGCATGACTGAGCCAGAAATAAACCATTTCTACTTCAATGTGGATTTGACTGGTCATTTATTTTGATGCCAGGCTAAAGTTTAAGCTAAAATTAAAATATGATGCAAATTGTTTTCGGTGAGCGATTTCCTTGTTGCGGGATTAAAATTGACCCGAGAAGGGGGCGATAATGAGCAAAGCGGCTGTTAGTGGGGGGAGCTGGAGGAGCGTACAGCTCCGTGAGCGATGAGCTCCACTTACATGCTCTGGTCAAAATTATGCATTTTGTGAATGAATGACTATCCCATGTACTGACTGCGAACAGCTGACAGCCCCTTGACATGCCACTTGCACTAGCTGTCTGTCTGTCAGCTTTGGTCTCGGTGATCAAATCAAAAATGAAACTGGAGCAAAACTGGTATATCTCGCTAATATTGATTTAATTGCACTGGAGTCTGTATTTGTGCTGAACAGTGCAGATGAGCTAAACGTATCATGCTGATCACTTTCTGTTCTGCTGCATTAACAGTAAAAATTATACGTAAATTCAGCAACGTGAGGCGGATGATACAAAGAAAGTTTTATAGTTTACCGTCCAAGTTATTAGCTTTCTATTAAAACGTATGTTGTTATTAATTTATTTGTAATAAGGAGTTTATAGGGAACTGTCATAGCAACAGTATGGATGGCATCAATAACTTAGCTGCCTTATATTTTACCGGATGTATGTCGCACCGCCGTTCTAGAGATTTGAAATGACGACAGGGAAACATACTGGCGGAAGACACGTCATTTTTCTAGTAAGATGGGAATTCTTAATATCCAAAAGGATAATATGCCAAAATAGCTCACCTGACTTATGACTAGTAAAAATTGGATTGTAGATATATGAAATGGGAGTTTTTCCTAGTAGTTTACTCAGTAAAGAAACATTCTGGATATCTGAAATATAATTGTGAATATCTTAAATTAAAAGCCCAATAGACATGAATGGCAAAAGTGACGTAATATCTCCTAGGAAGAATGACGATATGGATATCTAAAATGCTTTTTTTTTTTTTGACTAGGAAGTATTCAATTGAATTAGAGATATCTGCAATACATATCCAGTCCAGCGATTAAATGTTAAAACGGCTTGTCACAGGAGGCGATAGTGTTGCCAGACAGAACTGAGTAATCAGTCAATCAATTAATTAATTTATGACGCGAGAAACCGGACAAAAGCCGAGGGAAAATCGTGAGGGGGAATGAATCTACGCGAGAGATGTTGAAAGTGCGCGCGAGCAATCGGAGCGTACGCAAAAGACATTGACCGAGAGCAAGAGAGACCGAGTTATTATTCTTTTTATTAGTGTGCGCGAGAGAGGGAGAGTTTTATGGAACGCCATAATGAAATACACGTATCCACAAATGAATAAATATTTCAATAATGAAATGTATGCTTTTATTTTTAAATAATTCCGTAAAATGTATTATATTTAATAACGATGGTCTTCTACGTATAATATGTCATTCAAACTTATTTTTGGGTGTTGTGGAGAAAAAGAGTTTAATCAGAAGAACATCAGCAGCTTATTAATATATGAAAGAGCAAACGTGTGAATAAAAATTTAAAAATCAATAAAGTATCAATAATTAATATCGCGTGTTAAATGCACTGAAATGTGCGTAATTGCTTGCATATCCTCTAACGAAACGTTATTTCGCAGTACGCAAACAGATGCAAATCTATGGAATTCACTGGCTGAAGTCCTTGAAGATGGTTGTTTTTACCTTGTTTAGAGGGTAAAAAAATAGCATGTCAACAGGTATTCTGTCTTACGGCTTATTCCCCGAGGGCGTTCCTTATTTTCGATGTTTCTGTATTCAGTCACCGTGAAGACATTCTCGCAACACTTAATTCAAGCAAAAGCTCGACTTCACTCCCTTGCTGACAGAGCGCACTATTATTATGAAAAAAAAAGCTGGTTCGGGAAACCGTCATTCCGAAATACATCAATGTGAAAATTTGAACTTTGAAATATAATTCGAATTATTTAATGAATAATTTCTATTATGTAAAATATTTGTAATAATTACTAATGAGAATCACAACATTATTATGAAATACTATTTCAAGATTATAGGTAGAATACAAACGTTATATTAAGCATGCCATTCACGAAATCATTTAAAATAACAGGGCACATTTAATTACTCGCTGAAGCTTTTATCCATTTATTTATAGATATATTTTGAGTATTATACCGTCCCTTAGACCTCATCCTCTGTGGCGCATTTTCAACATCTCTTGCGCTGTAAATCTGTCGCTTGCACGCATTTTCAACATCTCTCGCGTACATGCGTTTGTTTCCTCTCGCGATTTGCATTCGGGTTTTGCTCGGTTTGGCGCCTCATAGCTCCTAGTCGCATGGCGGAATAAATGACTTCCGGTCGTTTTGCCGCCCGCGGTGTGAACGTATGGTAACCCCGCTAATCAGCGTCAAAGGGAGAGTTGCCAGGTCCGCGGTTTTCCTGCTCAGTTGGGCGATTTTGAAAATACAGTTGCGGGTAAATATTAGGAGGTCGTTAGTTTCTTGGGTGCTTTCATAATATTTCGCAGCAGCGGAATTTTTGTGGAAAAAGAAATTAATTATTATGAATGCAAGTGGCTCCTACTGCTGAGTAATACTGAATCGCGAGCCACCGAAAGTCAGAGACAGAAGCACATGGAAAGCAGGGTTGCCAAATTCTCATGCATCTGGCGTGACCCTTACACTGTCAGACTGATGCTAGCAATCTTACGGCAAATATATATTCCATTATAAACCTAAAATTAAGTACATCAGACGCGTTGGGGTCTATCTATGTGATGTCATTGTGTACTGTGGTTTTAAAATGTTGAACATTTGAATGTAATCATCATGCAAAATACTGGTTTATTTCTTTAAGATAGAGTATACTGGGGTTTCAAATACTGGGCTAGCTTCAACTTCCATAGGGCAGATTTTAAGCAGACCCTGAACTGGATATTTTTGCTGGACCTGGCAACACTACTCAAAGGTGATATCGCCGCTGTCGTGTTTAATTTGGAACTAGACGTCTAGATCAATTTTATCCTCTTCTCCACTGTGGCATGGAAGTCAAGCGACCCAAACGCGGGAGACTCTTTTAATGGGGGATGATATCCGCAGAGCTACCGTGCACCAGATTATGCATGCTATTTTGTAGTACTGTGTCTCTTATCTCTGAGAGCGGCTCATTTTAGCTAGCTAATGAGAACGGGGTCAGGAGGGGTGGTTGTGGAAGGAAAGACCCCCACAATTCCTGGGGGTCTCACACAATACTCCACCCACACCACAGCTCCCATGCATTGAGAGCAAAGGTCTGTCATAAGAGCGAAGCCTCATTTTCAGCAACAGAAAACACACAGGGACCCGAGGCATGCAATCTGAAACAGACGCAGCACACTGTCAGAAATAAGTGATAACACACAAAATGCAACGGCGAGAGCACAACCTTGGGGCGTGGTTGATGAAAGGCTGCGGTTTGTATTTGGGAAAATTGTAAGATTTAAACTCTTCAATTGATGAGATTCCTGGCCAATTGTCCTCTGAAGGTGTCCCTGCAAGTTAAAAAAAAAAAGAATGTTTGTTAATTTCCTTTAAGCTTAGCTGTCTGCATATGGCAGCAAAACATTCCTTATGTCATTGGTGGACACTAGAGGGTGCTGTGGAAGTCGTTCACAGGGATCTCCTGGCTGCCAAAACAATGTCGGGACTGATGCTCTGCTACAGGGGACTTTCTATTCTGCTCTCATACATATCGCACTTTTGAATATCTGTGACTATGGAAACTACACCAGAGAATGAGGTATTATCCCATGACACTAACACTAATTGGATTAACTTGAATTCTAATAAATCCCAAAACACAGCTGCAGTAAAAAATATAGTTAAATTTAGAATAACAAATTCAAACCAGTCATTATTTTAAAATAACCCAAGAGGGAAATTGGTCTACTTAATATTTATGTCAATGTTACATTTTTCTAACTTGCACCGGGGGTAAGTTGAAAAATTAAGCTAATCTACTGGGTGTAGGATGACTCTATGCTGGCACTGCCATTGGCTGAATTCCACAGATAAAAACCAACATCTCTTAACAGACAATGAGCTAGCCCAACTGGTAATCACCAACACACTATAATTCTGCCAGCAATGAGTCTGACAGTCATTTCTCCTGGTGTATTTAACTGAATGTCTGCAGTTTAGGTTCTTGTCCCCTCAAGGCTCGCTTACCCAGCAGCCGGAAAATCAGGTGCAGCTCGTCCTCCACCGTGGAACCTGGGAACAGGGGCCTGCCTGCGGCCATCTCGTAGAATATGCAGCCCACGCCCCTGCAGCAGAGAACCACTGCTGGTCACATGACCACGACGCAGAAGATGGGCACGTAGATGTGGACATACATGTTTCCAATATAAATTTTTAAGGGAGTTTCCCAGTAACTTGAAATTAAGATTTCCAAACACATTCTGAGTAAATGAGTGACTCATCTCATCTAATCTTTCTCAAAAACAAAAAAGTCTAAAAACAAAAGCATTTAATGCAGTCACATCTGTTCTTTAGGGATTATCAATATAGGGTCATCTGAATAAAATATAACAATATAAATTGTGTACACAGATATACACAGATTTCTCTATTCAGACCCGTCTTCACCTCAGGCCTGTGGTGTATGCAGATTCTGATACTGATACTGAAAAGTCCCAACTTGCCCGATAGATGAATGCCTTTTCCATGGAAAAACACCCAGGACAGAGCTGGAAGGCAGCCAGCAGGAGGAGCCAATGAGCAAAGGGCTCTTGATCAGCCCAGTCCACTCACCACATGTCGATCTGTGTGGAGTACTCCGAGGACCCGAGGAGCACATCCGGGGGCCGGTACCACAGCGTCACCACCTCATTGGAGTACGTTTTGGTGGGCACGGACTTGGCCCGGGCTAAACCTGGACAAAAACAGGCAGGCATCTGGGTCAGTGTGCACGTCCATGCTCTCACACCACGGTGGTGGGTTGGGGGGGTTCAGGGGGTGGCACACACCAAAGTCAGCCAGCTTGAGCTCCCCACGCTCATTAATCAGTAGGTTCTGGGGCTTGAGGTCACGATGCAGCACCTTCCGTCTGTGGCAGTAGGCCAAGCCTCGCAGGATCTGGAACAGGAAGATCTGGGGACAAATGAGCAAGGCATGTCAGGGCAGGCAAAGCTGAAGCTCCGGCTTGCATGGAAGTCAGACATGAGCCACCCGTGGGAATGGGCTCCCTTCCTCCCCTTCTCCTCCTCTGAAACTGTGAGTTTCAAGAATTCCCTTTCCCATGTCAACATGGACACTTTAAGAAAAAATGGGAATCCATTCACGTATTGTTACTCAATTCTGCTCCTCAACAAATGTAAAAGATATCAATTATATCTCATTTAACTGATTAATTTTTAATTACTCAGTTGGTACTGTGACAAATACCAACTGCTGTTTAGAATATTTGATAACTTAAATACAGGTTTGGTCACAAAGTAATCGCTGGTCAATTGTACTGCATGTCTGGGTGGTCTAAACAACCTTGGTGTGTTTTTTTGGTGCTGGGTTTTGAACTGCTTGACAGCAAATGGATGGTTCAGCTTTATCCATTAACACGAGACTGACTGCAGGAGACACAATGGTCCACAAAGGCCGCACCCTTTTTAAAAACACAGGCTTAACTTTGATTGAGACAATGTATTTACGTCATACATGCTATGTAAAGACAGAGTACCATTCCACTTCTGGGATTAGCTCTGCTTCCTGCTATGAGACCGACAATATTTGTCATCAGACAAGCCAGCATCATCCAGCTGATGATCTTGGAGGTGACTGGGGAAAACCCAACAGCGTTCTCAGAGTTCACACACACACACACACACACACACACACACACACACACAACCAAGTCTGCATGGCTGATGGAGTTACCTTCACATTATGCATGCTCATGATGTTTCCACAGTCATCCATGTACTGCTTCAGATCCTTGTCCTGCACAGGCAGAAAGGCTATTCAAGACGGGAAGTTGTCATGGGAGGTGGTGCCTCTTTACAGTACAGAGCCAGTAGGATGAAGCTGAAATGGGGAATTAGGGAGACAGGTTCACAGACAAAGAGAGCAGAAGGTCATCTTACCAGGTATTCGAAGACCAGCGTCAGGGACTTGTCTGTGTGGACAATGTCATGTAACGTCACAATGTTGGCATGTTTCAGGTCCTTCAGGAGCGACACTGAGGGTGAGAAAGGTCAGACTGTCAAACAGGGAAAGAGGTGAGAGTTCAGGGGGTGGGATAAGGGGTCATCCTGGGAGAGGTGAGAGAGACGCGAATCCTCACCCTCCCGGATGGCGGTGCAAGGGGCCCCCTCCTCGTGCTCCAGGCGAATCTCCTTCAGAGCCACCAGGTTATCGGTAAGCTTGCTCCTTCCCTTAAAAACCGTGGCATAGGTCCCCTAGGTGGGGGTGGGGGGAGGCAGACCAGTCAGGCATGACAAATGCTGCCAAGGGGTAGGCAAGATATGACACGACTTGGGCACACCATATTCACAATGAGCAGAGACTGCCCTGTTATTATCTAATGACAGTACATGTGAGGCCGGGTCCAGCATCTGCTTGTGCTGGGGCCTGATCCTGACAGTGGCCGCTCACCTCTCCCAGTTTGTCCAGCTTTATGTATGTCTCCAGCTTCCCAAATCCAATTTCCGACTGGAACACAAAAGGGGGTAGAAGAGAGTTAATGAGATTCCTGTCCCGGCTGATGCCAAACAGGCCTGGTTGCGGCAGTGCTGGGGGTGGGGGCTTATCTCTGCCACACACATCTCTGCAATGCACTCAGTCTCCTGCATGTCAAAAGCTAATTTCATTTTATGCTGGGTCGTTTGTCAATACGCCGATCTCTACAGCGGTGGAGGGGGCAGCGTCACTTTTTACAGGCAGCAGGGGGCACCGTTGCCCCTGCCGTGAGCACAGGGGGTGGGAGGGGCATGTGGGAGATGGATGACGGAAGCGGAACAATAGAGAGGAAAACAGTGCGGCTGGCCATTTAAATGCAGAAGCTGTGAACAACAACAATGGCAGAGCCAGACAGAGGAGGGGAGGGGGAGAGACAGAGAGAATAGGGGAGCCTTACTCAAAGACTTTATAGTGGTGTGGAGCACATCATGTGGTCTGATCACACACAGTTACAAGCACATTTTGGCAGATTCTATCTCTCTCATATAGAGGGAACTGAATGTATACACACACACAAATACACACAACACTATACTCACTTATTCTATATCATTGTGGGGACTCTCCATTCATTTCTAACGGAATAAGCCTAATCCCAACAAAGACAACCTTAACCTTCCCAGCCCTAAATTAAGCTATAAGTAACCTACCCAAAATACAAGACATTTGGCATTTTTAGTTTTTTTGATTACATTCATAGATTTTTATTAAACTGAGGTTTATATTGCTGGGTCCTAAATAATGTCCCCACAAGCTAAATAGTAAGAAGTTTTAGCATGTTGTGGGGACATTTGGTCCCCAATGTGACAAATACAAACCCACACACGTGGACAGAGAGCCACATACACGTGCACACGCACGTCCAATCACACATATACACATACACAAGTGCCCGGGGGTATGACACTCACAGCACCCTATTAACTCTGTAATTAGGCTCATGTATTTTTCATCAGCAGCCGAGCTGCATTCACGTGACAAGCTGGAGAGGGATAATGTGGTACTTAGCTTTCCCCCTCAAATCCACAAGGCCACACTTACAGAACGTTCTGATTAAAGGTGCAAAGGCAGGTGGGCCTGCAGTGTTGTCATTATGCCATTCAATGCTGCCCCGTCGACCATGAGAAATGCGTGGTCGTGGTGTGTTGTGATCAGACTGGAATCCGATAGCCACCATGCTGGTGTATCTAGTGTCATGTTAGTGTAGAGGATGGCCATGGACACCATGCAAGTAGGTGGAGCTAGGAGGCAGGGCTGAGAAATGAAGAGATGAGCTGCCCAATGGTTTTGTGGGTAGGGCTTTAGGCTCAGAAAGGGGACAAGCAGCAGAGGAGGGACCAGGAGGTTTTAGGATGGGAGTAGAGGGCATAGCTAGAGTAGACATATTGGGGGGGGGGGGGGGGTCCTGTTCCCTCACCAGGGAGGCCCTGCGGGATCGGCGGCTGAGAGGCTGGTCGAACGGAGGACTGTTGAGTTGCAGCTTCTCCAGGTAACCATCAGGTATGCGAATGTCTGCTGGCAGTGAGAGGCGCTTGTTCAGGTCCTAGAGTGAGGAAGGGAGAAAGTGCGATGACGACCCACACACTCGGTCTACAGGACACCGTTTTTGTTAACAGTTTCATGATGTCTGGGAAACTGGACAGACAGGTGCCAGGTTACAACTCCGAAAAACAAAACTGCCAGCATGCTACATAAAAACTGGCCTCGTAACTAGAAGTAGTATGCGGCTCACATTGTGCTATACAACAGCTGATGAGGCCGGTCTAGGCCGGTCACTCACCTCCAAAGCATCTGCAAGGGAAGTGGTCATGCGTGGGTCGTCAGTGTTACCCCACAAAGCATTGTGAACCCACGTGCAGGTTTCCGCAGGCTGCACGCACAGCTGCACATCCCATGCACTTGAAATGTTGACTGCAGGCATATGCACACCACTGTGCCCACTGTGACTTTCACAGCCTAATATAGACACAGTGGGATGGTGACATCTTAGATACCACTCAATGATACCCCTTTAATATTTTCTATCCCCACAAAACTGAGGCACCTGCTACTAAATGACACCGGATTTTCCACTATAACAAACCAAACCACTTTTCCACTGTGGTGCACACAACACATGTGACACGCTGGTACAGGCGCAGGATACTCTAAGACAAGCATACTGCATTATTCCATTTAACCAAAAGGGGGTGCTCTCCCTGTTAAACTGTGGACTGCTTCTTCTACTTTGTGTGCCTGGGAGCCCCCTGGAGGTGGAGGGAGGCATAATCAGCCCTGGGTTGTATTAAGGCTAGTTCATAATTCTCCGCAAAAGCACAACACCAGCGTATCCACTCTACGTATGTGTACATGGAAACATTCATAGTTCTCTGGTCAAGCCTCATACTTTGCACACGCACACACACACACACACACACACACACACACACACACACACACACAAAATGTTGTATTTACATTTTTAGAAATAATACATGATAATAATATAAATTATTATGATATTCTCTGTACATGTACCACAGCAGCGAGGTTGGTGTTGTTTCTCTATGCTTTACAAGTGCAGAGAGCCACCTCACAGGGCTGCCAACTTTGGTCAGCTGGCTGGCATGATATTTTGAAATCTGGACCTCGATTCCAAATCCAGGCCTTGTTTTCAGTTCTCCCAAGTAGGTAGTTTAATAATTACTGATTCTGATTGGTCAGAGGCTTCACACCTAGCTCACAGGTAAAGGAAGGCTGGAAAACCAGCAGTGCTTGGACCTCAAGGACTGCGATTTGAATAACCCTGGGCTGACAGATGCCTGCCAGACTCCGATGGTGGAGTTAGGTCACTGCAGCAAATGGTGGCCAGCCCATGACTGCAAAAACATCTGGATGAGAAAGAAGAAGGATAGCAGGAACTGGGCCAGACACCTTAAAACCATGGCCTGCACAGAGCTACCACAGTCAGATATGACCAGGCCCGTAGCCAGAAATAAATTTTGTGGGGCGGGTTGAACGGCAACCTTACTAAAAGGTGACTCCTTGTAAAATTTACTGCCCTAAATTCAGGGAGCATTTACAGACACGAGTGCTTAGAGTTGCTCCCAGGGGCAGCACCATTTTCGCTCCTCACCCGCAAACCCAGCCCTCTGAATCCGCAGGACTTCCTCACGCTGGTGTAACCTCACCTCCAGTACGCTCCATTGAAATAGCAAGACTGATATTAGAGTCCGCTCGTGCATCACCATGGCTCGATAACAGACTGGCTGGGGGGGGGAGGCTGTCTGTCTATAGCAGCAGAGCGGTTTTTAATGGGATGAACTCAGACCAGCATATTTAATACTATTTAAAACTTGACACTTTCTGTAACATGCCATTGTGGGTGCTTTGCTGAAGGGCACTCAGATAACATAAGCACAGGGAGCTCGTTGCACGCTTTTCTGTGCACCAATCTCTAAACACTGCTTCTCATCATCTGCATCTTTTTTTGCTTACAGCCTGTCATTCATCTTCCTGAAGACAGAAGGCAGCGATGATTGCTGGTTTTGTAGCATTTCTGATTGGGCAAAGGACTGGAAGTAAAGACCAATTAGATTAAACTAGAAATATGAAAGACTTTAGAAGAACTTGCTCTGAATGTGGAATCACCTGGATTCTCTTTCCTCTCCTGCTTAACAGCACACTGATTGAGGACATTCCCAACACAAATGACCTCATACACCACATAATGTAAAATGTACATGAGATGCTCTCACTACTATTAATGATTGCAGCACTGAAGAGAACATATACTCTAAAAAAAAGTTGGCATCTCCTCAAAGATGCAGCCTAAAAAGATGCAACATAAATACCATAAGCTCCTATCTTCCAGCTTAACAAGCACACGTGATCTCCCTGGGGCCTGCTCCGAAGGTTACCATGGTGACAGGCCCCATCTAAAATAAGTCCATTCCAGGCCCATTTATGATCTTTCTGTATAAAGGGGGCCAATGACCAGCACTAGGGTGGGGGGGTATCTCAGAAGCTCTGACCCTCACCAGCCTCTGGATATAAACTGTGCTTCTCACAAATGCCACCAAGAAGATGCTTGTGCACAAGCTGACAGCAGGGAAGGTGGAGCGACTCGTCCAATCAGGTAGAATAATTGCTAGGCAGGCGTGTCATGCTGATGAGCACATCAGTAGCTTCCTGCCAGACAGGTCGGTATCACTAACAGTGCAGTGCGAAGCTGAAACGGAAAGTAACCAAACCAGGGCTGGGGGGGTAATTCTGTGAGTGACCATGAACCGTAAGAGGAGGAGGAGTAGGCGGAGCAGATGAGCATGAGAAGGAGGAGGCGGTGAGAGGGCGGGAGGCACTGGAGAACTGCCACTGGTATATTTAACGTGACCAGAAATAGGGAGACAAGAACTGGCAACATGTCACCTGGCCGTCTCCAGTGTAGCTCAGTGAGGAACTGCCACAAGCACATAGGATTGTACCGTTAGCTCTGACACAGTAAGAATGCCGACCCACCCCCAGTGCACATCCCACAGCACAGAGCAGGGCACCTTATGCAGGATGGCCACTAGAGGGAGCAGGATGTCTCCTGACAACGCAGTACTACAATACAATAATTGTAATAACATAATGACTTCAAAGAAAAGGATGCACTAATAATGAGGTAGTCAAATGATATAGATTACAATTTATAACTGTACAATCACAAACATGTATGCCTACATAAACATACACTGGAATTTATATCTTTGTAAGGACATGCCGTGGAACAAATACTAAAACCACTCAAACATTCAACCCCGAAGTACAAACAGCAGAAAAACCATTAAAACCTTTGAAGTGGAAAAAAGTGTCTGTTTTCACGAATGTTTACCACCGCACCCAGGTCAAAGACAGACATCCAAGCAGCACAGATCCCAATTTTTGCAATCCCAAAAGAGCCTGGAGATCATGGCAAGGTCACATGATCACAGTGTTTACATGTCCCACAGGGGTGCCGGTGGTGACCCCCTGGCCCACACAGCTTTTCACACCAGCTCTGCTTGGGACACACCACCCTGCCCCCTTCCTGGCGGGGCCATTATACACATACCATTAGCATGTTAGCGAAGCAGAACAACCATCTGGAGCCATGCTGGCCCAACAGCCCCCTCCCCCATCAGTCCATTCCCCTTGAGGTGACAGACCCTGTCCACCCTTTAAATGATTTTTCAACTGCCATATTCACACTACAAATGCCGGAAGATTGCATTAATGTGCGATGCCCGTCCTCCTGGGGACAGTGGTGAGCCAGCGAGATGCATCCTGAGAGTTGGCCTCTTAACGGTTGCCATTGTTCCGCCAACCAACCGAATGCATCCATATCCACACACAGAGTCTCGCGGCGTGTCTCAGCGTATCTGTATGGACACACATCAAGCTGCGACTTGGCAGCCATTAGGGTTCAGGATCTTCTCAACACTGTGGGTCCTTTCAATCAGTGCAGACGTCCGGTTCCCTTAAAGGACTCTGCACCAATAAAAGTTGCTGTTACAATAAGTCAAGACTGTGGACCAATACTTGCAGATGCCCAGTTCCAATATAGAATTGTGGACCAATCAGTGACCAGTCTGTTGTAACTTGGGGCAATGCCGCCAGAAAGCACAATGAGGCAAAGATGCGAGACACACAGCCACCTACAAATCCAGTACTGAGCAGCCACTAAATTGCTCGGCGTTTTGACTGGTTTGCCGAGCGTGCGATTTGTAGGGACCCCCGAAGTAGGGACCCTTTGCATAGGCTGGGTTAGTGTTCACTTACAGCTTGCTATGTGAACAGTGAGTTTTGAAAAACAATGGATCATTGGACAGCTCTGCTAAAGAAACAATATGTAATTGGTTGGCTGGTGTGACTGGATGTGGTTTCTTCAAAAAAAAAAGTGATTGCGCAGGAAACGTTTAACCACATTATTCTTTTGTTTCAAAACAAGGTGGAAGGCAAGTGCCTGCAAATTTGCAGACAGGAACAGCAGCGACCTTCAGATGTGCCTGACTAACAACCACAGTGACTGCATCACGTGACATGAGTGTGCCAACCTCTCCACAGGCTGCGCTCAGAAAAATCTTTCTCCGATTGGCCGCTATTCATCCCCACAGCCAATGCTGGGGCACATAGACACAGCTGTGTATCTCATTGGCTCACTATGTGATTTAGTGGAAAGGTCGCTGTGACAGGTCACACTCCACCTGGGAGATTTTATTTATAGGTTTAATCATTCTTCTTTTCATATGTCCTATCTTGCTGCATCCACATGCAGTTCAAGGGAGCAATCAGTCGCACCCCACTTAAATTCAGCATAGTGTGGCCCAGTTCGCTTCAGCTATGACCTGGGATTTCAAGAGCAGTGTGACCCCTTAAACCTCATGTGACCTGTGACCTTCCTAGAAGGTTCATCAGTTCCCTTTCTCCAGTTCAAACATCATGATTTTCCCAGATGGATCGCATTATATCATGTGATATTAAACTACTGCAGGGATATGGAGTGTTGGGATATGGAGAGCCAATCACAGCAGACCAACCTACTCCCTGACAGATATTGTGCATCAATCAGAGAGTGCCTAGCTCACTTACAAGGTCGTGGACCAATCAGCAGAGGCATGCTGCCCAATTAACAGGCTGCAAAAGCAGGTGAGATGTTCAACAATGTGACAGAGCTGGGCATATTGAAAGATCTTGCCCTTGGCCCTGGGGCTTGGAGGCCAGACACTTTGAAGACCATCCCGGAGATGCCGAGATACAACTAAATGGACATCCTCAATGCGCCACAGACTACCAGCGTCGAAGAGTCATCAGACACCCTCTCTCCATTCATAAAGAATTTACAGAGCATCATACACGTCAACAACCAGACTAAAATATTCTGCTGAGCCCTGGATGAATGAGTAATGTGGAGATGATGATGTAACCGATGAGAAAGTCCACCAGGGGAAGACTGGCTTGCATTTAAATAAACTTCAGATGCAATAAGATGGCACCTGCTGGTCAGATCGCCTGTTCCCAGCGTGTCTCGCTGCGGTTGTAAACCCAAACTCTGCCTGTGCTACACAGCCCTGTCCTAAGAGGATTAGTCACCCGGTCAGAGTCGGCTCTGAGCACAGAGATGCTACACAACCAGTGAGCGCAAGCTGGCCAGCAAGGAGGGCCATGTCCAGCAGATAAAGAGTCTACAAGTGTTATTTCTGCAGATGCTTTGCTCCAAAAATATTACATTACAAGCATACAGTTGCCAAGGAGCCAACCAGGCAGAAGTACAGCAAGGTTAGCGTAGTTAGCACTGGAGCAAAAGACAAAAAAACAGTATCCTGGATCCCAGACAAAGGTGAAATTATGGCTGAAACATGACTGTGTGTGTGCTATGACCGGGGTTGCACATGCACACGCACATGCTCACACGCGATCGCCATCATGGCCTACCTCCATGGAAATGCGCCGGTGGACACGGTTCCTGAGACACACGCCTGTGGGGGATTGCACCTCATCGGACGACGTCCCGGAAGCCTGGTCGCTCTCTCCATCCGAACCAATCTTCAGGTTCTCATGCACTATGTCTGTTGGAGGGGGGGCACAAACACAGTAGATAAGCAAGGGCTGTGAGCTGAAGATGGAACGTTATAGGAATGGTATAGGAACCTTTAACTTTTTACAATGTTTCTACTCAGATGACAAGCCACGTTAATTATAACGGAGCATCTGGACCTTAAAATGTCACTGGAACAGTATGGTAGCTGTGGGGAAGCGCCCCCCCACCCCCCCCACCCACTCCATCCTCCTCCTGTACACTCTGTTCTCCACCAGGGGTGCTGGAGATTAGAAATGGAGATTTCTTCCACTTACCCCAACCCACCCCACCCACCGCAGTTCTGATCCAGTCGGTTGACACAATCAGTTATTCATGAGTGCTACTGGCAGATGTGAATGGGATTTCTGGGAGGTTATATCAGCACTGGGACAGTGTGTGTGTGTGTGTGTGTGTGTGTGTGTGTGTGTGTGTGTGTGTGTGTGTGTGTGTGTGTGTGTGAACTGGTCTCTAAGCTGCTTGCTCGGCTGAAAGACTCCATTCATCTGCCATTGCAGACAAACTCCCTAGAGCTAACAGAAACACACACACACGCCCCTATGTAATATTCCCACCTTAATGAACCGTGAATACACTCAGTTATATGAAGAGGGAACACCTTCAGCAATGGGGACAGGCTCTCACTCTCTACAGGGAAAGCTAATACATAGTACTTGGGATGCATAACATCGCAATGTCAGTTTTTTTTGCCATCAATATTGCAAAAAAATAACTACAGCCAAACAGAAGTAATTGTCTACCAATAGGGTCTGTCAACTAAGTGGCTGTTGCAGTGAGCTGTACCAAAAGACACAAAGACATAGCAAACGATCACTTCCTTTTGCCCAATATAGTCTCTGTGGAATCTAAAATGTTTCCATACGCATTAGTATCCATACTCATCTCTTTACAAGAACCGCCTATCCAGCCTGCACTTTGGACCCGGAAACCCATGACAGGCAGGAGAAATTGGGCAAAACTGGGATTAAAGATAATTGTAATGCAGAGGCACAGTGGTGATGGTGGGGGCCGGTGGGGGCAGATGCAGCTCCACCCACTCCCCGTCTGACCTGTGCACAGCTACACAGGTGTAAAGGTACCATCATTGCAGAACCCCCCTCCACCACTAGGAGGCAAGGGCAGGAAGCAGTACCACGTACCCTGAGAATGGCTGATGTTCCAACTTCCTGTCATCTTACCAAAAAAAATGCCTGTGTGGCCCCCTGGAGAGAACATTAAACAAGAGGAGGGGTTTTGGGGCTTCCCTCTCGGTCATAAAGCTGCAGCCCGGGAGGATGAGTCCCGGAGGGGGGGCAGGGAGGGGACATCTGGAGGTTGTTAGTGTTAACGATGCTGTTAACTGGTTGTGAGTAAGGACCAGGCTGACGGTGGCTCTTGGGCCGGTCAGACAGTCTCCATGGACCTGGGAGGCACCGACAGGGGGGTGGATGCAGTAAACAGAGCACCTGCAGAGAAGCTGGCCTGGGTTTCACTACAGAAACAAACACACAGGCAGACACAGGGAACGCATTTAAATTCCCTAACTTACCAGTAGTCAATCAGAGTGCAGAACATGGATTTATATAGATTTATTTCGAAGACACTTTTATCCAAGTGATGTGAAATTAAACAAAGCAGGGTAAGACAGTCCCAGGAACAATCGAGGTTAAGGGCCTCGCTCAAGGGCCCAATGGTGAAGCCACTCTGCAAACCTGGGGATTTAAACCAGTGACCTTCTGATCACAGGCACTGAGAGTCCTAAATCACTGATCCACACAATGCCACACAGCTTCAGCAATTTGATGCTCACTGCTTACAGTGGTTGTGTTCCTTCATGGCCCAGGCCTGTACTAGGGAATAGACACACCATCATTGCACTGTGACCCACATTAAAAACACCAATGAAAATGGGTCATGAGCTTCAGTAATTAAATTAGCAGGATGCTAGTAACTGTCAGAGTGGAGGAAGGCCCTTTATCTTACCCAGCATGCTCTAGGTCAGGAAGCATTTCCCACTGCACTCAGAAACATTGAGTATATTCAACTTTAATCAGACAGCAGATCTGACAGTAGAAGGTCGAGCTCTATAAAACTACAGAATGATTCATCAGTGATGAGATCTGTGTGTCTGAGGAACAAAGAGGCAGAGCCTCCACACCCCACCCACTTATGTGACCTGGGAACCAGGAGGCAGCCACCAGGCAGGGGCAGACATGTCCAGGCGTGAGTCTCCACAGTGACAATGCAGTCAGAAAGGGGACAGATCCGGGCGGAAGGCGAGACCAGGCCTGCCCGTCCATCAGATCTAAAAGCGAGTGCACCGCATGGCCGGCTAAACGGGTGTAGGGTCTGGCATATTGCCATCTCCAGGCAACCTCACCCCAGGTTATGCATGTGTTCGTACTCACCCAGCCGGCTGCCATTGCGTGGCATGGCCATGAACGAGCCCAGACTGCCCCCGATGACGCTGTGGGGGCGACGCAGGGGTGGCTTCCGGAAGGAACCGGCGTACTGGTGCAGAAAAGAATGCATGCTGTGGGAGGTGGGGGGGCGGCCATTCCTCACCATGGGCTCTGTGGACAGGGATGTCAGTCACAAACAAAATCAGTTCAGCATCCAAGCAATATATAATATTAGAGAACATTGCAGGTAACAGGAGACAAGAGAACATCAATGCATCAGGAAAGAGAACATCACACAGGAGAAAATGTCCCTAAGCACACTGAGGATCTGTGTCCTGGGTGATATTCCTGCCTTTTTAATTCCTGTCTGCTTTCTCCCCAATGGTGTCTTGGTTGGAGAAACAGGCTTCACACCCCCAGCATCCCTGCATACCAATGCCCTCTAAAGGCACTACAGACTGGCTGTAAACACCCGCAGTCCACCTGCTCCCATGGATCGGCAGGAACGATGACTCAGAAATGACTCAGGTGCCATCACTTAAGACAGGACTCTGCTTGTACCTTTAGGTGGCGCTGTTGTACATCGGTCACACAGTGAGGTCTAATAAGACAAAGTGCCGACGGTGTGCTGGAATGCTCATTAAAAAAGGGGGTAACTTAAGACGCCCCCCCCCCTCCGAGCCCGGCAGCCCTTTGAATCAGAAGTCTGGTGATTATTCTGAAAAGCTTGTCAGGCCTCAGGCTACAGGTGCAGAGACACGAGTGTGTGAATGGGGAGGGGGCCGGGAGGCAGCAACGTCACCGACAGACATGCCCCCGAAAGCACCCCACCCTACGCGGCAAGGCAGAATGTTTCAGAATGACACCTAGAGTCTGGGTTGACGGGAAAGGTGCTTAATGGGGGGGGGGGGGGGGGTAGTTGCCATACAGCTGCTGGCGTCTTCGCTGTGCACATAACCTGGCAGGCCGGCTCGGAACATGCCTGCACCTGCAGGGCAGTTCTGGTAAACCAATCCCTGCCAAATATAGAAAAAAATCCATACAGCTGGGTTTGTCACCAGCTGGAAGGATTTGCCTTCCCACAAGAAGAGTATGTCACTGCAGAGATGGCGACCCAAACCCCTGACATGACTGGCTATTTCCAGGAGCAGGCAGCTTGTCACCTCCACGTCACCAAAATGCGAGACAGGAGCCGGGGCTTTGAGAATCGGAATTCCAAATGCTCCCCCCACTGGAGGACTGGGATCCAGCAACGACAGCATGCGAATTTTCCCATGACTCGTACACTGGCCATAAATGCAAACCAGGCTTGATTAGAATGACACGGTTGACATCTCCATTGGCTGACATTCGTTAAAAATCAAGATAATCGCCATCAGGCCGATGTGCCAGTCTTGGCTAATGCACAAAGTCTCTCAAAATGCAAAGTTAGCAGCACCAGAGCTAAAGACACAAGTACTAAAATAATGGAGATGATTATACTGGGTGATCAGGTCATTTCCACATTGTTTACCAGCCCACAACATATTTACGATTCATAGCCTTCAGATCAGGATTTCATTTCCCACAAAAGCCAAACCGCAACCCCAGCAAGTGGCTCAGAGGTTAGCTATGCGTATATCATACAAAAAAAATATTATATCGGTATCGGTCCAAATTTCCCCATCGGGTTCCACATCCATTAGGCTTCATGGTGACTTAGAGTTTTGCTACAGTCATCAGATGGACAGAACTCTGCTTGTACCTTTACAACATAGTGTAGCGTTTAAGGACTTGAACCTGGTTCAGGTTCTGCTTTTGCTGGTTCAGGTTCTGCTTTTATATCCTTGAATGAGGCAGTAAATCTCCGCTATCCAGTGGAAAAATGAAATATCCAGCTTTCAATCATAAAAAAAAAAATTGCTTGTGTTTTTGATAAACGCTGAGAATAATCATGATGTGTGAAAACTAAAAGTTACTCAGTGAGGTTCTTCAGATGCTGGGAGCCCTGAACCTCTTGTTCATAACAGTCCTACAGATGGCTGCTCACCACTGCCTTGGGAAGGAGATCACCAGGGGTCACTGGGTTCAACTGGAGATGCACAAGCAATCGCTGATGAAGCATCACGTGGGGTGAAGAACTCAGCGAGACTATGGCAACCCTCCCCTGGGTGACACTGAATCCCCCGGCCACAAAGGAGCCGTTGTTCTTGTCCCCACGGCAGCCCGCCGGGTGGAACATGCTGAGGATTCTGAGTTTCAGAAAGAACCGTCTGACTGACCCACTGGAGCCACACCAAGGGGCTACATGCCACATGCTCTTCAGTTGAAGGGAAAAAAGTGGACTTTCACAGCCACACAGAGAGCCTCGGAGCCCTTTCAGCAGCTCAGGATCCTCCACAGCTGTTGCTAGGCGTGCAGAAGTAACCCACATGGCCGGGGGTGGGGGCTTATCATTTCCCACCACATTAATCACAGCCTGCCCCAGCTGGATATTCCTGCTGTACTCTCTGAAAGTTTATCATTTTCAGCAGCAGGATGAAGCTGTAAACATGAACTCGATTATCCACTGGATAACTGCAGATAATTGATGCCGACTGGGCAGCACATCATGACCTTCAGCTGAACATGGTGCTTCACTCTTTCAGAAAAGCCAAAGGATTGAGGATACTGGAGAAGTCTATGTTCTACACTTCGAGGAGCAGGTTCAGGTACGTTACAATAATATTGGAAATTCTACTGATTCCTGGCGTTGTCTCTAAAAATTTGATCTACAAGGACTCCAATCTTCCCCACTTTCGCCGATTAATCTTACAAAATCAAATAAATCTTTTTTCTACCTAGCACTTTTATTAGTAAATATATGTTACTGGCTTTGTTGGAGCAAGAGTATCTTTCACCCAACTGTCATCAAGTTTCTCTCTTCATTCGTCCCTCTGGAACCAACAGTACAGAAAATTGATGCATACAATGATCTGTCAATTTACGCAGAGCCCTAAATGCTCAGCAGGAATAACCAGGGTGTCTGACGCTTTCATACGGCTAATGACCCACTGAAGCCAAACCCAAAGCAAACCTTCAGCATCCTCTGCAAATACCACCATGGCCTCCAGGATATTAAAACCAGGAGCTGCGAGACAAACACCTCAATCTTCTTATTCCCACAGCTTTGAAACTGAATTCCCATCCTTGGTGCAACTCTGGCTCGAGCACGATAGGCAACAATTTTTCAGTATCCAATGGGACCATCTTGACAAATCATAGCATCGAACCTCTGACCCCTGTAGCGACACTCTACCTCTGTCCTAAACATGAGCTGCTTCATGCAGAAGCATCTTCCTTCATCTGTTTTCTGTGAATATTTTTACTGCCTCACCACATGTCTGAGGGCGGTCAGCTGACCCCACACCCCATCATTAGCTCTGCAGCTCTCTGCATGGTGTAATTACCATCCAGGTGTACTCTAGCTGTCAGACACCCACACGGAGTTGTGGGGTCACTCAGACAGAGGTCCATCTCGAATAAGACGACGGCCACCCCTCACGTTTCCCTCGGCCCAGGAGACGAATTCTCAAAGGGCATGTGTCCATGTGCTGCGAGCTATTCCTGTGCCCGCCTTGCATTTCAGATCATGGTGATCTAATGCTGCAGCCATTATTTAACACTAACTGTCAGGTGGAACAAAAGCCACAGCTTCTTTGAAATCTGACCGCTTTAATAGGCCTGTATGCTTGCAGCGGGATTCAGGTTTCATTGAGGCTTATCCCCACTAATTAACAAAGGCACTCGGAAATCCCGAAGGCCTTCATGAACCCAAGATGTACACAGGAAAATCACCTGGATCAGTCAAACACCAAAACGTTTCATCTAGTCCTGTGATGCAGGCAGGTTTCTTCATGAACATGGAAGCAGCCAGATAGCCGTGAACCATCAGAAATCCAACTTTACGGGGTCGAATACACAAGCTGCCCAGGATGAAGCACAACAGCTTCGGGCATGGAGTACCATCTGGCGGAGATCACTTCAAGATCCTAATGAAGCCGGGGGCATGAATGCCAAGGTCACAGAAAGCAGACGTCACGCATCTCTATAGCAGTGCCTATTCATACAAGGGGCAGATAAAAGCTTTTTCTAAAAATCTCATTCAAACCAAAGCACACCGTGCAGCCGGGCTTTCTGCAGCTTTAAAGCCCCCAGCGACACCCTGCCGCTTGTTGTTGCATTTGAGGAATCTGCTAATCTGCCTTCTAATGTCGGAGTCCTGCTCTAGCGCTCACTGGTGCCCCCTGCTGTAACCCAAGCATTCTTTCCCGAGCTGTGGCCTGATTTCCACTGAGCCAGGTGGCAACTGGGGCAAGACTGGCAGAGGGGCCCGCACACACGGACGTACTCATACACACACAGGCACACGCACCTACGCAGACACCACAAACACATATAGACAACCAGGCATATACCACAGAAGCACACATGGACACTTCTTTTTCATACACATACACACCAAGGACAAATCTGTGGTTCAGACTTCCAGTAGTTTTTCCAGGCTGACACTGCAGCACTATACCACACAGGGGGAAGGTTCACCATAGAAACAGGGGAGGAAGGGAAGGAGAGAGAGAGAGAGAGAGAGCCACACACACACACACACATACAAACACTCATACACACACAGAACGGAGGGGAGAAAAGCAGAGCAACCAGTGTGGGACAAGATGGAAAACGAAATGAATCTTACAACCATAATGCTCATTATGGCATACAAGTGACAGGCAGAGTAAACCAAGCCAGCGGGAAGAGGACGGCGGATCCTTCCAGAAAAGTTCTACACAGCCCCGGGCACTAGCCGCATCACTCGAGGGGGAGAACAGGGGTCTGGAGCACCTTGGGTCTGTGCACGCAGCGCATAATGGAAAGCCATCAGACTAAGATTTGGGAGAAACCAGGGCAGAGAGCCCACCCCCCGCACCCCCATGCAGGCTCAGGCACTCAGAAACAGAGGCGTTACCATAGAAACTAGGGTAGAGGAATTATTAGAAAATCATGGAGCAGAGTATGAAATCGTGTCTCTTACATCTTAACCTTATTTCATCTGTTTCCGAAACCTGAAGGTATGTGGGATTGTTCCCACCCCCCATGCGTCATCCGTAAGCATGAGGGGGAAGCGAGCACATCTGTGCTGCATTACAGCATCAGTGTCAGCTGTTTGGGGTCCTGCCGACGAAGATGGGGTCATGTAATCGTCTCTGTGGCAGACACTCAGGACCCAGAAGGTCACGCATGTTCCTGTAGATAGAATGGGGAGGGTCTGCCAGCCAACTAAAGCGGAGGTCAAAGGTGAGAGGATAGGGGGATGGGAGCACCTACCGTTGTCCTTACTGCTGCTCTCCTCGATGGTCATCTGCTCAGCCAGCTCTGACAGAGACTCGTCAATGGTCTGGCTCCCGCGCAGCGTCAGGGACAGGCGCCGCTTAAACTTCTTCATTTTTTCCATCAAGCACTCCGGCGGGGTGGGGGTGGGGGGGCCCTGAGGATGAGGAGCAAAGGGTTTAGGGCCACACAAAAGAGGAGGAGAAGGCTTGGGGAAGATGGGGAGGGGCTTCAGAGGGGTGAGCAGGAGGAGACTGGTTAGAAAGATCAGAATTTTTGAGTTGGATATTTACGCACCCCAGGGGCCTGCTCCACAAAGTAACATTTCTTGTTTAGCCGGATGATTTTCAGATATAAGGTAGTCTGGGCTAAATGGACCAGCTCAAGTAATATGTTAACATTTGCACAAAATCCTTATGACCTAATAACTATGGCTGGGTGATGCCAACAAGCTAAATAATGTCAAAAATGAGTAATTACAAACAGCCAATCAAAGGGAGCAGAACCATGGGAAGAGTCAGCAACCTGAACATCCAAGATGGGCATGTGCTAAGAAGCAATTAACTTGTGTGAAATGATGACGGCAAAGTACTCAATCTACTCAAGATCTGCAGACATACGGGGGACACGAGGTGTCAGGATTCGCCTGACGGGCATCTGCAAGCGCACACTGACTCACTCGCACACTCAGAGTGCGTCAGTGTCCAAACTGAGAGGATTCAGCTTGTTTCCATCAGCAAAAACTTTAAGTCCTGTAAATCTGTGCTTGAAATTTAAATTTACAAGTCGGCTGTAGAGCCGGAAATACAGCAGTTCTTGGGGGATGACTCAACCTCGCGGTACCGGCCGCAATGCCCTACAGTGAGCCCGCAGGTGATGCATCAGCAGTCATAGAAACAAAATTTACCCAACACAGTTAACTACAATCACTGAGAATTAAAGACATCACTGAAGAGGCATGTGTGTTTGCGTGTTATTCTCCATTTTATACCACCCATACTCCTCACGAGCACAGCATTCACTCAACAGCCACAAAAAGATCCCGGAATCTTTTGACATCCAATGGACCGCGTGAGAATCCCTCACTCTGTTTACTGGCTAAACTCAATCCAGGTTATCAGCTATACACCAGTGCCAATACAGTCAGATAAACAGTACCTAGTTGTCTTCTAACCAAACAGCCTAGGACTGTCTATATTACCCAAGCTCCCTATAATAGCTTCACATTTTAATATATCATTATCTCTTCCTAAAATAAACCAAGAAACAAATTAATGATTTAGTAACTAAAAGACTAAATCTAATAAGGTAATGGCCAGTCTCACAGCTGAGGAAGTGTTTAGCCCCCTTTTCGCAGGTCAAAGACCTGGTGCCTACCTCATTTCCACATCAGCCAGGAAACCAGTGAGGAAATGCTTGTAGATTGGTTATAAGAGTGATTCATGACCTGATGTGACCCAAGGACCGAGATTTCTCTCCACCTCATCTCTCAAACACTACTCCCTCCGAAGGGTTATCCCTTCAGAGTCTCCTCAAGAAGTTCAAGACCAGAACTCAAATGTACCCAAGCACACAGAGTCTGAATCCCTCCCTACAGACGTGTCTGACTCCTTCCTCACCACCGCACAGAAGCACGGAAGACACCCCCCCCCCCCCCGAGGAAAACAGCAGGAGGCCCGACACGCATCCCCTACCACCGGGAGCAACATGGCCTCCACATCCGGAATGGGAGGTGCGCGAGGCCGACTTTCCAGCAGCTGCTCCCACTCCACCTGTTCCGGCAAACAGATGCATCACAGAAGCTTCCGGAGATGGAGTTGTGGCCGCTCCCCACGAGAACACAGTACTGGAACAAGGTCCGTTGTGTTTGCCGATTGGCTGGTGGAGCGACATGGGAGATGGATTCATCATTGGGATGACAGGGCATTGAATAGATAGTAAGAATCCATTTGGACCTGTGTGTGTGGGTGCAGAGCCCAGGCCACAGGAAACACCTTGAGTCTGGACTGCACTTCCCCTACATTGTGTTCATGCATGAGCCCCCCACCCCCACTGTGCACTGCACTGGAAGGGGCAATAAGTCTCCTACTCCCTGCACAATTTGTGTGTGTGTGTGTGTGTGTGTGTGGGGACATGGCAAAGAAACAGAAACAGGTTTTAGACAGCAGGTGGCGTGGTAGTTAAGGGCCCGATCATTAACTGAGGGAGCAGGAAGGAGCCTGTAGTTGTACCTTGGAGCAGGACAGTTAACGTGTTAAACATCAATCTCAATGTATAAAGATAACCCGTTCCGTGGATGCGTCAAAAAAAGGTTTCTTGCCATTTTTCTGATGGGGGTCCAGGCCCAGTATCATCTCGAAACTCGTGGCCCTGAAGGCGCAAGACTATTGGCACGGAGCCAGTCAGTCATTTACGAACCTCTTTAATAGTGTGACAGGCAGCAAAACCATGCAAAGTGGACGTTAGCAGAAGCCGTAAACAGCAGCAAATGCTGACACTTCCTGTGGGAGAAGGAAGTTTGACCAGGACTGTAAGAGGCACTATACAGTCCTCATCAACAGTACTATACTACACTCACACAGGTGTCGGAGGGGCATGGATATTCAGGCAGACTGAGCAGCAGCCCAGGAGTGGACCGTTCGCCTTGTTCCAATCTGTGGCTGGTATGCATCCTCACACGCAGCCCCCAGAGTGACGAAAAAGATGTTGCATGGTTGCGTGCGCTACAGAGTGTCCATAGTAAGTATGAAGCAGGCGGCAGGCGAGATAAATGAAGAGGGCGCTGGCAAATGCTGACGCAGGGAAGCCGTTAGTGGACTCCTGAGGAATCCATTAACTTCCTGACTAACAGGGCAGGAATTTTGTTTTTCACACCCGTCCTGTGCTAAGGTGAAGGCCAGCTGGGGAGGGGGGGGCAGAGATAAAGGCATGGCACATCATAGACACGGACGAGTGTTCATGTTAGGAGCGGCTCTGAAACCAGGAGTGATGTTCATATATGGGGTGGGGGGGCTACTGGTGCTTTCCCCAGCACTAACACACATCTGATCACAGCGTCTCAACTACCAGACATTGATGGGGGCATGTACACATGCTGGGGGATCCGCACACACAGTCCAGCATTTAAGCCCAGCCATTACAGTGACATTCATGCCAACTTCAGATCGGCATCATCAGAGCATCTAAAATTAGCTGGTTCTTTGGAGACATCATGGGAGCATCTCTCTGGGGGTGTCAGACAAAGCCTCGCTTTCATCCTAAGCAATAATGAGACTGTTCTACACCAAAATGTCAAAGTAAAAAGCCAGGAATCAGCACAACCATGTGTGTCCCCCCCCCCAAAAATAAACGCTGAGAACAAGGGTACTGCTCATCACCCCGATCTTCTGAGGCGGACATGTTCCACCCATAAGCCTGCATCTGATTCCTCAGGAGAGACTGGCAGTGTACCAGTTTAGAGGCGTAAGAACGGCCACAAAGTCCAGTGTGTGTGTGTGTGTGTGTGTGTGTGTGTGTGTGTGTGTGTGTGTGTGAGAGAGAGAGAGAGAGAGAGAGAGAGATGTGGGCTCCAGTGTAACATCCACATGTACAACAGGCACTTTTGTCCAAAGTGATGTTCGGCTTATGGATAACTCGCATTTACGAATGGTCTGCCGTAAAGCCAATTACATAAAAAACTTGGGGTAACAGCACATGAAAACATCGCAAGGCTTCAGTGGTTCATTGGCTTGACATACACTACAGTTTACAGTTAATTATGCAGTCACAATAAAAGTATTACTGTTATTGTGTACTGCATTATTTTTCCAACGTACCTACAAATTCGACTTGGACAGACTTGGAGAACGGAACTCGTTCGTAACCACAGGACTGCTTGTACACAAATGAGACAGATAGCACATCACAGACATACGGCTGTCAGGAAGTCAATCAGGCATAAGTGTAGCTAGGCTGAGTTTTCTAATTAATGTCCAGGTATACAGTAAGTGTAAGCATCATAGGAGCAAGATCTATGCAACACCTTTCGAACAAAGCAACAAGGGGATCGCTCAGAACCCTGATCTTCTGACAAGGAGAGCTACTCAAGTCAAAAACATGAATCTCCAGGATGGAGAAGAGACCAGCTAAGGGATGATGGATGAAGACAGAGCAGCTGAGGGCCTGGATGAGCCAGGTGTGACAATCCCTAACAGATGGGTGGTGACTTACAATAATCCTGCACTCTCTCTGCACTCTGATATAGGTAAAGCTCTGCACAGACACCGGCAAGCCTTTTCAGGAACGGAAAACAGCTCCAGAGGCCTACTTGTTGCGTGGGGGGGGGTCTCCATGGCCCTGACCATTCCTTTTTTCACCCCTCACCATCTTTGGCTGCCCATTTGCCTGTGCCGTTCCTTCATCCCCTCTCCACTTTGCACACCCACATCTGCAGCTAGGACCTTCACCACTTCACACGCCCTGGGGTTGAAGCAGGTGCGACTGTCTGGGGAACCTGACCCCCCCCCCCCCAACCAGATCCCCAAACAAGCCAATGCGCTTGCTAGAAAATACAGCGTCTGTCTGTCATCAGCTTGAGTGCCTGTTAGGGCGGAGTGAAGGCGGAGCAGGCCCTGACTCCAAATTAAGGGGATTAAAGTAAGTAGTCAGCCAGCCTTTATCCACCACACAGCTCTATATCCTTACAAGGACTAACTGGTTGTACTGGGACCTGCTACTGTAAAAATATAAAAACAAAATGTTGACACACACGGACATGCTCAGAGAGACAAGTAGACACTCTTCTCTATGGGCCCTTGAACAGAGGTGATCAGAAACTGCACAAATGTGCTGTGGCATTGCCTGCTGTGCTGACTGTGAGCAGCACTGATCAGCTGTGGGGGGAGGGGGGAGATCATATGTGTGAAATCGATACACTGTAGGGGGAGGGGGTTCCTGTACATGCTGGAGGCCTGTAAACTTCAGAGCCCATTGACATCCCACGGCCACATTTATCAAGAAGTCCCCCCCCTCATATGATTGCCCCCTGTGGCCAATACCCTTTTACAGACTATAAGCTGTTCAAACAGGATTGACTGAAGTCTGCCAGGATGCTCAGATGATCATAGAGTTGCTGGGATGAAGATCTGAATTAGTGACAGGAGCACATAAGGGCACTCAGATGATCACAGAGTGGCTGGGATGATAGGCTCTTGCGGCAGCCACAATCAAGGGGGCAAAGAGCATGCAAAGAGGTGTGAAGAGAGCTCCCAGCCCAACGCCCCCCAATGTGCGATCAGATTAGGAGCAGGGAGCTGCCGCACAGGACCCTGAAATCCTGTCACATGCATTGCAGGCAGCTGGAGGTAGCGCAGGCAGCTGTAGCCACAACAGGGCTTTGCTGAGTGATCCCAGAACGGTACCACAGCATACCACTCCCTCACTGGCCATCTAGGTCAGTCAGATGATCCCAGGTCAATCTGAGTTTACAGTAGGATGCAGAAAACATGGGTACATGAAATGGTTGTGCAAAAGTCACCTTCCTGGAGGAATAGGACCCTGCACACCTCCCCCCAAAAAGTAGAGGGAAATGCATGGAGGGAAAGGTGGCACCCTAAAATTTTGTGTGTCATTTACCTGTCACAGACTTCAGATGTTCTTCCCTGGTGTTAAATACTGTATAATTGTACACGGAGGCCATTTTGAAGATAGGGTCTGAACTGGTTGGTTTTGAGCCCGGGGGAGCATTACCTCAGGGAAAGGATAGCAGTGCCCCTGCCTCCAAACAGGGGCACCCCCACCCAGACATACCACAGCGAATGCCACGGGTTTGAGCAAGTCTGGTCATGAGGGGGACCCCCCCCCACCAGTATTTCTGATGTATTTTCTCTCTCCCAGGACAAACAAGGCACAAAAACAAAGGGAGCACAGAGAGACAGCCAACGTTATTCAAACAAGAGGGGCAGGGTTTGCCAGAGACGCCCCACCCCCACCCCGCAAGCTGCGAGTTGCGAGTTGCGAAAACCAATCAAGAGCCTCTCACAGTGTCAGGGAGTTTAACCCCTCCCCCACACTAATTAAGAGGTTGGGGCATGCACGGGGTCAGGATCACAAATTGAATTGAATGTGTCTCTTGATCAAACGGGTCATGGCTGCTAATATAGGCGACAGCAGTTACAGTCACATGAAAAGCTGCACTTTGATAAATTGCATATTTTAATAAGGGTGTCGATGAAGTCAGTAGACTTCTGATGGTTCCTGGAAGGTCTCCACTGGGAAATCGCCCCACATCAACAACAGCCACCTGGTCGAGCCAGAGTGGCCGGCCACCTTGACAGAATGAGTGTTGATCTTTCTGGCACAAGAACCCCTGAAGACAGCATGGGCCCGCAGCCCACTTTACCAATGTGGCTTGACCCCACATGGTGGCGAAACACAGCGATGAGACAGAGAGCTAGAGAGAGCACCAATCAGACAGGACCACATGAAGCTGAGCAGAGAGAGGCGGGGTTTACACACAATAAAAACATCCAAGCAGAGGGTGTCACCCATCAATCCATTGTGCACACAGATTCACTGCTGAATAAAATTAAATGAATCAACATTACAAACGTTTGTGTGATTTTCACTAAACGAGAAAAAAACCTGCAAAAAGGACCTCTCTCTCTATCTATCCCTCCTCTAGCAGTAACACTAAGCAGACATGGAGAACTGTGATGATGACATGGTGACAGAACTCAAGCTTGGTAACAGGGACAGACAGCCATGCTCGTTTGGGTCTGTCGCTACAGCACTGGCTGCCTGGCCCCTCCCTGCTCTGTTCCCCCACCAGAAGCAGCACCTGACGTCACTGTACCGTCAAAGTGACCTTTGACCTGGCCGACAATTCCATATTGCATGGGACCACAGACCCCCCTCCACAAAGTGCTAAAGTCCCTATGGAAGTAGGTCTCCCCAAAACAACCAATCTTATCCTAGCCCTCTAAAACCACAGTCAACCAGGTCACAGCGAGGTCACAGGGACTTCCTCTTAAAGAAGCAATTATACATCCTAGACCATCATCACCTTAACACCCAATACAATACCTCTCTAGCCACTCCCTAGGGTCAGAGGTAGAGTACCCTGAACAAGCAGCAGTTCTGGAAGTTGCTGCTTTCTTCATGAAGCCTCAAAAATGCTCAGGATAACATCTTCCAACCTCCAGATGGTCAGGGATTAACGGAGGAGTGGGAAAATGCAGGACCAGCTGAGATTCCCAGCGTCCCTCTGTCTGGCATGGCCTCACCCCCCCTACCCCCCACAGTCCCACTTGTGACCAGATCCCTGGAACTGACAGCCAGGCACATCGGGTATCCGAAGACAGGCCAGTTTGCTCTTAATCAGTGGAAATGGATGGAATTTCATCCTAAACAAACCCTAGACGTACTGATGAAGCCTTCCCTCCCAGATGAGGGGAGTGAGAGAGAGTAAGGGTAAAAAAGTAAAAGGCCGAATATCCTGCCTTCTGGAACATACCAAGCCCTTCATACTTGTCCTCCCATCTGCCAAGGCAGAAACGTTATCTGATGTCTCCTTCCCGGGCTCCATCCGCACTCACACACACACTAACAGTAGCCAGCCTCGATTCATATGTAAGACTGGTCATACTGTAACCGTCAAGGAAGCGATGACAGAAATAACTCATGACTGGGCAGCTAATGAGCGAGCCAGGAAAGGGAGGGAGGTTAGTGAAGACAGGGGGCAAGCTAGCAAGCAGAACCTGAGCCAGGTGTTTTAAGGTTGGTCAGTTTGGTCATCAAGAAAAACATTGAGAGAGAGAATGAAACTATGGGATAGTTGAACATGGCCTTTCATCACTCAAGAACAACTACTTACTATGTCTGGGACAACGAGCCCCTTTCCCTGGGTTGGTGAATTATATATTTGTCTGTGTGCCTGGGGACATGGTCAGTTATAGAAAGCAGGGATGGTACCCATGTGACACCAAACAGGCTTTAATGGCCCTCTGCTCAGCAGGAGGCCTGGAGGTCTACCCCAGCAGACCCATGTTACACAAGCAAGCATGTGGGTGTAGGGGTGCAAGAGAGACCAGACACCTACAGCAGAGATGGGACATCAAACATTTAACAAATCAATAACAGGGACCTCATAACAAGGGTTCTCCTCTTCCCAGTCAAAGCTCTGTGTCTCATGACTAGGGTTGTCGCGATCACGTTGTGATGTAATCGCAATTACATAGCGCATGTGCAGTAATCACGAAGGCTTTAGATGGCGGGTGAAACATTTATCAGGACACCAACTTTTCGGTACTTTATGGACATTTACTTCCACCCACAATTTTGTAAGCAGATAAATAGTGTGCCTAAGATATTAATGAGATGCATATTGTATAAATTCAGCGTGTCGCTACGCTTATTAAATTCGGTTTTCGGAGCATGCCACACCGTTGTTTTACTAAATCATGGAAGCGAAGTGGCGGTGAAGAAAAGAACAGCTCAACACCCAGAACATCTTTTGAAAGAGGAGAAATTGTGGATAAACATGATAAAAAGATGTTGGTGGTATGGTGGTAATTTTTGAAATTCAAAGTCCGACACTTTTATTAAACATAAGGATACGTCGAATTTATACAGATCGCTAACTTTTAGGCGTCACAATACTCATCTCAATATTTTTAGGCACACTACTAAACTGCTTACCAAACTGTGGGCATAAGTAACGTCCGTATAGTACAGAAAAGCCAGTGCCTGCAGTAATGTTTCACCCGTCATCTAAAGCCCTGGTGATGATTGCGCATGCGCCATATAATCGCAATTACATCATGGCGTGATTTTGACAGCCCTACTTATAACTATATTGGACATTCACCCAGGACAGAAGACCCAGAGACCCTCAAGGTCCAAATTCTGAAGCAATTCCTCCTAGAATGATGCCAGATGCCAGTCAGGGCCACTGAGGCACCCAGATCAAAGGGGAAGTAGTGAGGAGTGACATCTCAAGGGGATGATAGATTGACAGCCCCCCCCCCACCCAACCCTATGGGGCAGACAGGCTGTATCTATCAGCAATAAACTCTGTTCAAAAATGGATGAGGGATTGGAACTGGGGAAGGACTGATTAATAAGATGGTATCAAAGATATCGCTAATCAAAGAGAATGAATAAGTGGCACCCCAATTAAAAAGAGCAGCTCTGCCTCAGTCTGTCTTCACCAGCCCTCTGAGCTTCACTAGAGCTATCAAAGACGTAATGAGCAATGCTGCAACTAGCGAGACTTTCTGCAAGGACCAGGGCACTTGGCTTTGGCAGGAATACTGATCAGTTGCCGTAGTTCTGTACCACTGCTTGGCACTACATTTCCCACAAAGCAGCCATTCTTCACAGACATGGGGTATCAACACAGGTGATGCCCTAAAGTGGGGCGAAATGAAACGATATCGTATCATATCAGGAGGAAAGCTGTGATTTACACCCCTAGTACCAAGTCTGATGGAGAACGGGGCACACCCACCAAGAGGTCTTTAAATTCCACAATTACAGTCAGCTCTAAAGAAAATGCAGAAAAAGGCCAGCTGACCCCCAGTTGTGACCTTCTGTTGTAGGGGTGAAGGAGCCTGGTGACTCCCCCAAGAGAGCTGACACCCAAACAGATGAATTTTTACGGCCTCTCTCCAACAACAACAATGTCCCTTCACCCAAATGTCACGTGGTATGCATGAGATTATGCCCTGCTGGGTCTCTCTCTCACACACACACACACACACACACAGACACACAGACACACACACTGGAAAATCACACACGATCACTCGGACTCCAACACACTCAGCCGTCTGCATTCCCAGCTGACTCATACGAAGTGGTTCAGTCCACGGTTCCTCGTTGACACTGATTGGATGCTGTATCAGGGCTACCAATTCTCCCCACCTCACCTCTGCCAGTCTCTCACGTTCAGGATATCCGGCCAGCTCATGGAGGGGGGAAGTGACTCAAGAGGCTCAAACACGGACATGCACGCACACACGGGTGCAGATTCTGGCCTGAAAACCACCCCCCTGCCCCGGAGGACCCTGTTCCCAGCAACCCAGCACGGCTTGGCTTTGGAGGCTGAATAATCACTCCCCCTCACTCAAAGCAGAGCATGTGTATGTGCGATAAACCCCCCCACCCCAGCAGAGCGAGCTGCCACATCTGAGGCTCATCACAGCACATGCCCTCCTCACTATTAGCATTTCAAAAGCAATTAGCCTTTCATCACTCATCTGCACTCCACAAGTCAAGTTGGGCACTTCAGCAGACGCCCGCATGCTCTTCACTTCTCCGAGGGGCACACTGCCAACCTACAGGAGAGGGCCTCCAGGACAGAAAGGGAGCAGAGGGTGTCCCACTACTGTACTCATCACGCATGTGGTCACTGAGCCGTCGGGCAGTGAGGAAGAGAACCTTGGCTGATGAGTCATGGCAGAAAGAGAGACGGTGAACAGATGACACGTGTGTGTGTGTGTGTGTGAGAGAGAGAGAGAGAGAGTTGAGGTCTCAGGACAGACACACACATTCTGACTAGCCGATTTATGAGTTTGCATGCCACTCTAATGGGGGGGGGGGGGGGGGTCCACAGCATTTTGTTGGCCCTGACCCATTTCCTATCATTTCCCAATAGCCCCTTACATGCAGTCTCCTCGTGGGTAAAAAGACACCTGGTTATTGGGGGGGGGGATAAAGCCCGCTGTGGTCAACACGCTGCTGCCGTACCTGCTTTCCCTGAGCCACATCCAGCACCTTCAGTGGAACACGTGGACGCCGTGCATCCCCCCGCCCCGAGTTCCCCCCCACCCCGAGCATCTGGGACGCTCCTTCCCTTCCACATTTCATTAAAGCATCACCCTGCCCTCATCTGTACCACTTGTGCACCACATGGACCCCGTTTATTCCACATTAAAAAAATCACTTCCTGGGAACTCACTCTTCTGTCAGAGAGCACAGCTGCACGCCAGAGACCCTTGGGGTCAGCATGCGCCATGCCACGCCAGCAGGGGGCAGTGACAACACCCAATTCTGAGACCTCCTCGGGACACACTGTGGGCCCGGAGGGGTGAGAGCTAGGTTCCCCAGGTCAGGAGGACTAACAGCCTCATGCTCACTTTGCACATATTAAGTGACATGAGCACAAGCAAGAACCCCACCTACACCACCTACATGAGAACACCCCTGCTCTGGGAAACAGTGGACCCTTCCAAAGGTTCCTCTCAGGGCAGCACAGGCAGACTGCCAAAAACAGGTGGACATACTGCTGAATCATCACACACGTGACGGCCTGGGAGCGTCTTATTATATTACAGTTCATATTTCAAGTAGGAGAGCAGCCTCAGAACAGTCACGTTAGCATCATACTGAGAAAGAAATGTAACTTAGTTAAGAAAAGAATTTATTATCATAATAATGTGCATTTTAAACAGCAAAGGGATATAACCGTCATTACTGACAAAGGGAGAATTAGTTAATTACAGCAGTCAGAGAGCCAAAATGAACTGGCCAATCACAGCACAGGACAGCAGAGGGCCATGGTGGGCACAAGGACTTAGACATGAAGCAGGAAGTGGCCCCAATCCCTGACCTCACATCAGTTTTGCAAGGTCCCTCATTTTGGCTAAGAAAGGATTGTGGGGACAATGCTGAGCAGTATATTAGCACACTCTGGACTCTTGGAGGGCAGCAGCATGCCCCTCCCCCCACCCCCGAGTGGCTGCTTTCGGCATTGGCCACTGAAACTGGAAGGTAGCAGAGAAAAATCCCAAATGGAGCAATATCTCAGCTGGCTGTGATTGGCTGAGCACGAAGCTCCCTCATTAGCTGCCCCTCCCCCTGATGCAAGCTTCCAGATCAGGTTAGTCAGTAACACTGCCTCCGGGAGCATGGTCAATCAGACTCCACATTCACTTCTGTTTATAAGGTACCATTTCTTTGCTGAATGGGAATAAAAAACAAAAAACGTCATGTATGCAATTTTGATATGGACACAGGGGCTACCCCAACCCCCATCTCACAGCGGCCTAGTGCTCAGCAAGCACCTGGGATCTCATTCTGCAACCCAGCCCAGAGTGATGAGGCACAGAAGGCTTAATTACATGCTCAACGAAGGACACTGGGGGCAAGGGGGGGGCTTGGACCAGCACTGCATGGACAAACACTTTTGTCAGGAGAGAGGCCACACACCTAAAGGATACAGCCAGCCAGCCCCACACACACACACACACACACACACACACACACACACACACACACCAGTGGAACTCGTGGGTCCTGAGGTCAGAGGTTAGGACACTTTCTTGGTCTTGACAGGTCTTGAGTGTGTGGACATCCTTGCAGCGCCTCACTCTGATTGGACCACACCGGTCATGAGCGGCTAAAGTCCAGTGAAATGACATATCAGGGTATGTGTGAGCACACAAAGACCCCCCCCACCCCCACACAACGCAGCCTGTATAAACAGCAGCTCCCTCTTCAGGCTTGATGCTCCTAAGTGACTATTACCCCCCCCCCTCCCACCATGCTGGTGGGGGGGGCGTTGGGGGGACCAACAATCACCCAAGCTCCTCTACACAACTTCACGTTTGTTCTCTAGGTGTCGCTTGACCTTGGAACCAAAGTCTCAGAGCAACACTAACAGCAGCATTACAGCGACACCATGGAAACGTTAACAGGGCTCAGGGAGGGGGACCACACAGATGGACTTGCAGACCTTTGTGCAGACCCACAATGCCCCGCTCCGTGTCTGGCACTGGCACCAGTGCTGAGGGGGCAGGGTGGCAGGCGCGGGTGGGACCGGCAGGTCCTCAGTGCCACATGACTCAGAGCCTGGGACCAAGCCAGCTGCCCCCATAGGGGCGGCACTGTGGAATGAAACAGCTATCGGATGGCAGGTCTGGCTGGCACAATAGGCCTCTTCAGAACTGGACAGGAACTACGCACCGCAATCAGGGCTCTGTGCACTGCACAGACTTCCTCACATCACCAAGGAGACAGACGCACAGCATCTCTGAAGGGAGGGGGGGGGGGGGCTATGCCCACCACACAATCCACACTATCCGTCACTACAGATACAGAGGGGATGGTCGGGATCCTTATACCACATTCCCAGAAACATCATCATCCCATTGCAGTCTGCTCAGGGTGGCCAGAGAGCTGCTCAGTCAAAGCATGATTAGAGCTCGGCATGCTAACGGGGGTGGTGGGGCTAACAGCTTCGCTCTGACTTCACTCCCCTCGCTCCACAGCGAGACCAAGAGGTCACAAACCCTCCATAACCTTGGGCTCCTCCAGGATGGCATTTCATCATACCTTTGCTACACACGGCACCCATTAATTTCTTTATATTTACTTGCTGCATAATATTGTTTGCACATTACTCTGTTTGTGTACTTGCTGGCACTGTGTGCGCTGTCTCTGCACCGTGTGTTTATTTGTCTGAACTTTCTGTACCTCACTCCTGTATGCAGAAGAATTTCCCCCTGGGATCAAGAAAGTATATCTTGCAATTCACCCCTGGAACTATTTCTTAACAACAGGCAGCGTATTTTGCTATAAAAGGTACATGGTCCTCCCTCTGTACGACACAACCAGGGGCACAACCACAAAACCACAATCATCCACCAGCAGCTGCCACCCCACCCCACCCCCCAAAAAAATAACACAGAGATGCCCACAGGCTTCCTCACAGCTTCCCAGAAACCCCTGCTGTCCCAGCCAATGATGGGCCGCTCCTTGCCCCCCGCATTCCCTGCAAGCCTGGAATAGCTCATTGTTCCCAGACCGCCCCCCCCCCCCCCACACACACACACCCGGCCGCCACACCACGCAACAGAAGGCACCAGGTGTTGAGTTCCAGTGCAGGGTGCGGTGGATTGACGCAGCAAACGTCAGCCTCCATTCCTCAAATATCATCAGGCCTCCTCCCCCCACCCCAACAGGAGTTGAACCTCCTGCCATCACAGATGTAAGGGCACCACAAGCAGCTAGAGAGGGTAAAGCGTCCACCCAACAACAGTAAGTAACACCCCATTACCTCCCAGGGCAGTGAGTACAAAGAGGCTGAGATAAAGTGAATGATTATTAATACCCTCTGGAACGTTTATAGCACTGGGAATTCCAGTGGGAATGCCACGCGCCCCATTCATGGGGAACGCCTCCGCCAGAGCGGCTGGGGGGGAGAGGGGGGCAGGGACAATCGGCGTTTTCATTCCCAGCCCGAGTGGGTAATCCAAGGCCGAATTCCAAGATGAGGAATGCCGGTCCCAGCAAAGAGGCCACACCAATGGAGCCCTTCAAGGCCACAAAGCAAAAAATAAAAACAAGCAGTGACATCACCCCTCATTGGTCCAACTGGGTAGAGAGATTTAAAACAGATATGGGCACCAATGAGCTGCAGAAGAGGGACACAGTTCAAGACCAGGTAGGCGAAAGGGGGAGCGCTGATGGGGCCGTTTGGGTTAGCTGACATTAGCCTGGGCACAGTGCACAACAGCAGCTGGAAGAATGAGGATGTGCATATTCAAACTGAAACTAAAGGGCTAAGAAAAATAAAACTGAAACTTAGGCATCATATGACATAATCTAGTGTGTGGATTAGCAGGTTAGATTACAGTGCTAATAATCAGAAGGTCACTGGTTCCAATCCCACGGCCAGCAGGCTAATGCCATCAATTGGTCCTTTACCACCAATTGCTCGATGCGTGCTGGATATTGGCCAACACTGTGCTGTGATCCCCAAGCAAACTCTCACCTGTGTGTATCTCATGGACAGGAAGACAGAAAGACAATTCATTCATCCCTGTGGGAAGAGTATCACTATTCTGTTAGGTCCGTTTCACTGCTGTCATCTCTGCAGACAGAAGCCTGCTAAATAAACGTGACTCAGCATGGGACACTAAACTATGTGTGACAAGCCATGTACATCCTCATGTAAATGAAGAGGAAATACTGTCTCTTTCCCACATGAAAAACACACCTCAAAAGCTGCTGGGAAGCCCGTTCCAATGGGATCAACCGAAGGACGTCCAAGCATTTAAATGAAGTTAAACAGGCAGCAAAACATCTCCCTGTGGTTCCAGATATCCTGCTGATTCATCCCAGCTGGCTCTCTGTACCTCCACCAGGCAATCAGGTGACAGAAAGCATCTGCCCATCTCTCTCAGGGCTGGGGGAGATTTTTGAGTGACAGCTCCAAATGACCAATGATAGAGACGGGCCCTGCCCCCTGCATACCCAGACAGCCCACCTGTTCCCAGCATCCCTCAGTCTGGCACACCTGCTTCTACCTTCTGCTACACCTATGCAGTAGAATGATGGTGGGAGGGTGACGGCGTCTCCTCTTGGCATCGCTCGTCAAGACTCCATTATGGGAGTGCAACCCCCCCCCACTCCACTAGCCAAATGGGGCGTGGCTTCTGTGGCCATCACTGCCCACACCAGCCACGTTCTGCCAGAATGACGGGACCCCTCAATATAGAGCCTCACGTTGGGAAAATGGGCCAGCTGCTGTGCATGCCAGAAGGACCACTGGTGTCCCTCCACCCCTCACAGACATAGAGAAACTCCACACCCATAAGACTTCCACCAAGCCCTCCCCAGCATTTCACAACGTGACCGGATTTACCCCCAGCGTGGTTACACAAGCCGCTGCTCTGCGCCGAGTGCAACCAGCCGTTCCTGCTTCCTAGCTCCTGTCGTCAATGGCAACTGCATGTTAGCGGCCATCTTGCTTAATAAGCGGCAAAATAAACGCGTTAAGTGAGACTTACAGCGTGAAGAGGCGGTAGTGAGTCACAGGTAGATAGAAGGGGTAACAGAGACCCCACGGCTCGCTCTGAGGGCCAGTCACTAGTGTGTGAGGAGACCCAGACTAAGTCTGCGAAGCGGGAGCTATGAGGCTGTTCTCAATCCCTTGGCACACCAGCGCCCTCAGCTACCCCACACACCCTGTGTTTGAACCACTCTGCCAAAGCTTGGAAGGGGGGGGGGGGTAATTTACCAGCCTGCAGAGTACAGATAAGCTTCCAAAAGATTCCAAACGGCTACCTCCCCCAACACCATCTCCACCGAGCGAGCCTGGATCCCATTAAAACAGCCATATCATACCAAGCAGAGGTCCTTCACAAATGAGTGGATACCGGGCACTAGTCTAACCTTAGTGATCTGCGACCTCAGGCCTCCACCCAGCCTACCAATGAGGGGATATCAACAGTGACGCCAGCTTCTTGCTCACCACCCTCCCGCCAAGCATCAGCGCCATTCTGATTTTAACTGATCGGCGCGGAGGGCTTCAGAACGGCCAATCATGTGTCTGTTAGCAACATCAGCATGTGCACAAGGGGCCCTGTTATGCTTCTCATTCCAGAGCTGTCAGTAAAAGTAATGACCACCAAGCTCACCCCCAAAAACCTCACCTACATGGGACACCATACGTGACGGTAGCATCGTCACCTCGCCCCATTTCACTGACAGCCCCCCTGGCCCCCGACAGCCCCACAGGCCCAGACAGGGAGGGGTGAGGGTGGGAGAGGAATCCTCCTAAAAACTGTCCCTTCCTTCATTTACATGATAAAGGGGGCTCAGACAAAGCTGCCACATTCCATGTGGGGTGATTCTCACCCCTAGGGGCAGGGGGGGGCAAAGACACAGATGAGAAAGAGAACAGTGGGGACAATGTGGGATACGGGTTACCCTAGGCGACAGGGCTGGTACAGCCTGCTTAGGTCACCGCCGGGACAGGACTGACGGACCCCATGCCTGCCCCTCTGTGTGCACTGTCCAGGCTGATCACATAAACCATGAGGTCATAATGGGCAATTACATTATCACACTGTTACAAAAGGCATACAGAGCCCTACGGCTAGGATCACATGTTCAAGGGACTACTCTGCATAAACAACTTATAGCTTTGTTGATTGGGAAAATTAACCTGAGGTCTTCAAGAGTGCCGGCCCAACTTGGGATGTGGCCAGTTCCTATTCTACTGGATTAAAACGCTCACACAAGGAGCTGCTTTGTTTGGTTACACGCAGCCTCTATCAAAACACCCAAAAGACTAACCGGCTCCCTTTAGAGGTCTGCTAACACGAGGTCTGCCAGACAGAGATGGAGTGGTCTTCGCTATCAGACCATGCAGGACTCGCAAGGTCAGCTGGCAGGAGCCAGAGCGTCTCGCGGGGACACCCGTCTCGCGGGGTTAACAGCTTTCCACACCATGCTTGTCAGTGACAGATGTGATCTGAGTTTTCCAATCTTACCCCTGACCTTCTGCAAATGGAATATAATTAATATAAACACTAATAGAACTACAGAAAAAAAGAAGATTAAATCAACGATAAGAGAACGAGTATGCAGGGTGAAGATACATTTGCCAAGTCAGATAAAAAAAAAACATATATCAAGAAATTCATATGTGTGTGTGTGTGTGTGTATAACACATGCAAGTATCCCTGTGAAGTTTTTGTACTTAATACACTTGGTATGTTACCATTAACTCAGCCGGTAATACAAACGTATCTTACATGATGAAAGAGCACAACCAAATGCTTCGTACCTTACGGTTTTACATCATGTACAGCCGACTGAAGACAATTGAACATGTTAAGCGTGATAAGAGTGCTCATAATAAAACCGGAAATATCCAAGAATGAAAATGTCAAGACATAAAACCCCGGCTCTGAGAGGCTGATGCCGAAAACGGGGATCTGCTTCCAGTCATTGTGCCGATCGGGGACCACGGCGCGCCTCCCCATTTCGACGCGACTGGCGATTGTTGCGTTTCTTTTTGTATACAAATGCCGGCCTATGTTCAAAACACCGAAACCGCGATCGGACAGGGCCCAGGATAATGTACCCACCCCCCCGGGTCTCTCCGTTAAAGATCGCCCGATGTCAGGCTGCTCTGGGTGGCTGGGTTTCCAAACATCCGGCTTCCCACGGCCACGTTAAAACCGGGGAAAAGACGAAATACATAAGGCTTAGTTAAGAAATTAACAAAAGGGGGATACCTTTATCACGAGGTGTTCAGTCAGTGATCAAAACAGCAGCAGTGTCTACATCATAGTTCGTAATTTTACAGTACTCAGCACTTTCCACCCCGGCATTTAATCCTTACGTTATTTACTGACGGGTTAAGACACAAGGAGGTCATATCCTCGACTAGTTAGCTAGTCACTAGGCTGTTTTCAACGTAACTAGTTTTCCAAACATCGAGAGGAAACGTGTATTTTCCAGATGGCTGACGCTGACAGACGGTACTGGCGGAGACACCGGCCGCCCGTCTCCAAACGAGTGGCACCAAGGTTTATATCTCCCATAAGGACCTGGATGCCCGGCGAAGCTGAGCCGCCGATCGCCGCAAACGGGGATGCTTTTCTTGTTCCGCCGGATCGGGTCGGCGTGCGGACAGTTTCACTCCTCCCCGGCAGCCTTGTGTAATGGTTCTAGACGATCTCGGGGGATAAACCCGGAAAGGTAGACTACTTACCAGAAACAACGTGCCGAGTCCCCGATCTCAGCCCTCCTACCGAGGCCGGATGCCGTCCACAGGCTCGCCGCAGTATGAGCACTTTTTGTCTTGCTTCTGGTTCGCTTATCGCTTTTCGGGGGCTTGGATCGCGGAAAAAGCCAGCAGTCGGATCATGCCCTTTAAATATCCAGCGGGCCGGCTTTCAGGCGCACAATTTGCGTGTCTTTAGTGTTTCGGAAGCAAATGGTGATGATAATATTACAGGCAAGATTCGAGCTGCGATCGTACACATATTGACGCCTCCGCCTCGAAATGACACCAAGGGAGATTTTTACTAACTGCATCATTTCAAACGCTCACGGACGGATACTATGGCAATGGCGCCCCCCTCAGTTAAGTCGCCACCTTGCGTATGGCTAATGCTGTTCGTCAGCGATCCCTAGTGTTAGGGAGGTGTGTTTACAATACCAATTTTCTATACACAATTTGGAACAATGTATGAGTAGAACCACCTCTCAGTATTTCAAGTTAGCGAGTTTGACTTAAGTGATTTTTGTTACTTTTTTGAAAGCACACAGTCTTCTTCAAGTCCCAATTTAAAACATTATAACGTAGGCCTAATAAAGAACATGTCGTGAACAAATGAAGATGACCGTATTTCAAATGAGAATAAGAGATTATAAGGAAGGGGACTTTGGAGAAGCACACCTTGAACTATTCAACTGCACTGGCATGGGGTCAGCCCTGCATACATAAGAAAAGAGAAACAAAATCAAAGCATAGATTATTGCAGCTAAATGTTTCATATGTGGATCGGGTGGCAGCCAAGGGAGACCCTGGCGGACCGATCCCTGGCTGATTAATCTGGCTTTCGGGACATGGAATGTCACCTCTCTGATGGGGAAGTAGCCTGAGCTTGTGTGGGAGATTGAGAGATACCGGCTAGATATAGTTGGGCTCGCCTCAGCAGATAATGTGGGCTCTGAAACCAATGGCCTGGATACTCTTTTCTTCTGGAGCTGTGGCGAGTGAGGGACGCCGGGCTGGGGTAGGGCTACTGGTGGCCCCACAGCTCGGTGCATTTACATCAGAGTTTACCCCAGTGAATGAGAGGGCTGCCTCCCTGCACCTTCGAGTCGGGGATAGGTCTCTGACTGTCATTTGCACCTATGCGTTGAATGATAGTTTGGAGTACCCTGCCTTCTTGGACTCCCTGGGAGGTGTGCTGGTTAGCGCACCACAAGGTGATTCCATCATTTTGCTGGGGGACTTCAACACTCACATGAGCAACAACAGAGATGTTCTGTTGTTGGACTTATGTGCAATGCATGGTTTGTCCATAACGAACACTGTGTCCAAGCATAAGGGTATCTATAAGTGGACATGGTACGAACATGAACTGATGGTGGATACCAGAGGTGAGGGGGGCTGTCAAGCTGAAGAACGAGGCCTACCAGGAATTATTAGCCCGGGAGTCTCCAGAGGCAGCTGACAGGTACCGGCATGCCAGGTGGAACGCAGCTCGGGTGGTTGTGGAAGCAAAAACCCGGAAGTGAGAGGAGTTTGCTGAGGCCATGGAACGGTGATTTTCGGTCGGCCTCAAAAGGGTTCTGGCAAACCATCTGGAATATCAGGAGGGGGAAGCAGCTCCTGGTTCCTACTGTTTACAGTGGGGAGGGGGTGCTGTTGACTTCACCTGGTGGTGGAAGGAATACTTTGAGGACCTCTTCAACACTGTTTTAGATACATTTACGCGCCTTCGAGACATTAGCCGGCACGGGGCCAGAGGGGGCTAGGACGGACTTGCCCATCACTGGGGCTGAGGTTGCCAGGGTGGTTAAAGGGGGCCCCGGGGGGTGACAAGATTCATCCAAGGTAGCTCAAGACTTAGGATATTGTGGGGCTGTCATAGCTGACACACCTTGTCAGCAGTGTGTGGAGGTCAGGGACAGTACCGCTGGAGTAGCAGACTGGGGTGGTGGTCTTCGTATTGAAGAAAGGGGACCGGAGAGTGTATTCCAGTTACAGGGGGATCACACTTCTCAGCCTTCCTGGGAAAATCTATTCCGGGGTACTGGAGAGGAGGGTGAGATTGACAGTCGAATCTCAGATTCAGGAGGAACAATGCGTTTTTCGTCCTGGTCGTGGAACACTGGACCAGCTTTATACCCTTGCGAAGGTACTGGAGGGAGCCTGGGAGTTTGCTCATCCAGTCTACATGTGTTCTGTGGACTTGGAGAAGGCTTATGACCGGGTTCTCCGAGGTGCTCTGTGGAGGGTGCTTCGGGAGTATGGGGTTTGGGACCCGCTACTGTGGGTGATTCGGTCTCTATATGAACGGAGCAGAAGCTTGGTCTGCATTGCTGGCAATGTCAGACATGTTACCAGTGCATGTTGGGCTCCGCCAGTGCAGCCCTTTGTCACCGGTCCTGTTTATAATAATTATGGACAGGATTTCTAGGTGCAACATGGGTGTTGACGGTGTCCAGACTGGTGGCCTCAGGATTGCATCACTGCTTTTTGCAGATGATGTGGTACCGTTGGCTTCATCTGCTGGGAACCTCCAGCAAGCTCTGGGGCAGTTCACAGCCGAGTTCGAAGTAGCGGGGATGAGGATTAGCACCTCCAAGTCCGAGACCATGGTTCTCAGCCGGAAATGGGTGTATTGCCTTCTTAAGGTCAGGGAGAAGGTACTGCCTCAAATGGAGGAGTTCAAGTATCTTGGGTCTCATTCAGGAGTGATGGTAGAAGAGATCGAAAGCTGGATTGACAGGTCGGAGTGGCGTCTGCAGTTTTGCAGGCGCTTAACCGGTTCATCGTAGCCAAAAAAGAACTGAGCCTGAAAGCGAAGCTCTCGATATATTAGTCCATCATCATTCCTACCCTCAAATATGGTCATGAACTGTGGGGTAGTGACCAAAAGAATGAGAATATAGGCGGTCGAAATGTGGTTTCTCCCCAGGGGGCATGGGCTCTCCCTTAGAGATAAGGTGAGAAGTTTGGGTATCTGGGAGAGTCTCAAAGTAGAACTGCTGCTCCTCCACGACGAAAGGAGCCAGTTGAGGTGGTTTGGACACCTGGGACAGATGCTTCCAGGGCGGTTACCTGGAGAGGTTTTCCGTGCATGTCCTACAGGGAGGAGGCCCTGGGGCAGACCCAGGACGTGCAGGAGGGATTA